>NC_034180.2:45256786-45595120 GCF_002021735.2 Oncorhynchus kisutch | reverse complement strand
CTCTCTGGTTTACAGTTGCTGTTGGTTTGTTTGTGGCCTTGTTGACAAGGATCATATTCCCAGATCTGTCTGTAGCCTGGTCCCAGGTCTGTCTGTAGGCTGGTCCCAGGTCTGTTTGTGCTTTAGCCTACTCAAGCCATAAGGAGTTGTCAAGAGAGCAAAAACAGATCAGTATCACTAATGACTCCTGTTGTTGAGTATTAATGAGGCTTAGTCCAGCAACACAGGAGCAGACTGCATGACAAGGACCTAGCTTTCCCTCTGGTTGAAGTTTCTTTGGAGGGATCCCATATGAATACTAGAGTATTCACTTTAGTGTTGTTGCAGACTTCACTGTAGTATCCACTGTAGTATTTACGGTAGTGTTTTTGTTTTATTATATTTGACATAGAAGTGGGGTGCTTTCTCCTTGAGGAAGCCTACTGGAGAAATGGTAAAGGAGCTCATTTTCCATAACCTTTATAGGTACTGTAGATACTGTAGGTAGGTACAGTTGAAGTCGAAAGTTTACATCCACTTAGGTTGGAGTCATTAAAACTTGTTTTCAACCACTCCACAAATTTCTTGTTAACAAACTATAGTTTTGTCAAGTCGGTTAGGACATTTACTTTGTGCGTGACACAAATACTTTTTCCAACAATTGTTTACAGACAGATTATTTAACTTATAATTCACTGTATCACAATTCCAGTGAGTCAGAAGTTTACATACACTAAGTTGACTGTGCCTTTAAACAGCTTGGAAAATTCCAGAAAACGATGTCATGGCTTTAGAAGCTTCTGATTGACATCATTTGAGTCAATTTGAGGTGTACCTGTGGATGTATTTCAAGGCCTACCTTCAAACACAATGCCTCTTTGCTTGACATCATGGGAAAATCAAAAGAAATCAGCCAAGACCTCAACATTTTTATTGTAGATCTCCACAAGTCTGGTTCGTCCTTGGGAGCAATTTCCAAACGCCTGAAGGTACCACGTTCATCTGTACAAACAATAGTACGCAAGTATAAACACCATCGGACCATGCAGCCGTCATACCGCTCAGGAAGGAGAGGCGTGTCTCCTAGAGATGAATGTACTTTGGTGAGAAAAGTGCAAATCAATCCCAGAACAACAGCAAAGAACCTTGTGAAGATGCTGGAGGAAACAGGTACAAAAGTATCTATATCCACAGTGAAACGAGTTCTATATCGACATAACCTGAAAGGCCACTAAGCAAGGAAGAAGCCACTGCTCCATAACCGCAATAAAAAAGACAGATTATGGTTTGCAACTGCACATGGGGACAAAGATCGTACTTTTTGGGGAAATGTCCTCTGGTCTGATGAAACTGTTTGGCCATAATGACCATCGTTATGTTTGGAGCAAAAACACCATCCCAACCGTGAAGCATGGGGGTGGCAGCATCATGTTGTGGGGGTGCTTTGCTGCAGGAGGGACTGGTGCACTTCACAAAATAGATGGCTTCATGAGGGAGGAAAATTATGTGGTTATATTGAAGCAACATCTCAAGACATCAGTCAGGAAGTTAATGCATGGTCGCAAATGGGTCTTCCAAATGGAAGGACAGCAAAGTCAAGGTATTGGAGTGGCCATCACAAAGCCCTGACTTCAATCCCATATAACATTTCTGGACAGAACTGAAAAAGCGTGTGCGAGCAAGGAGGCCTACAAACCTGTCTCTGTTACACCAGCGCTGTCAGGAGGAATGGGCCAAAATTTACCCAACTTATTGTGTGAAGCTTGTGGAAGGCTACCCGAAACGTTTGACCCAAGTTAAACAATTTAAAGGCAATTCTACCAAATACTAATTGAGTGTATGTAAACTTCTGACCCACTGGGAATGTGATGAAAGAAATAAAAGCTGAAATAAATCATTCTCTCTTCTGTTATTCTGACATTTCACATTCTTAAAATAAAGTGGTGATCCTAACTGACCTAAACAGGGAATTTTTTAAATTAAATGTCAGGGATTGTGAAAAACAGAGTTTAAATGTATTTGGCTAATGTGTATGTAAACTTTCTACTTCAACTGTAGGTAGGACTGGATTCTGAATGGAGGGATCAGATCTTCTTCTCTTTTCTATAACCATAAGGAACACAATATATGGTCTATACTTTGCATGTAGGTTTCTCTCTTACGGGTGGCACAAATGTGCATATGGGGGAGGGGAATGGACAGGGTATATGCAAATTAAATACTGTAGTGTTTTTGCGGACTGCAGTGTTTGCAGACATTTCTGTAATATTTACTACTTTTTGTGTGGATAATAATGTAAAATTCACTATAGTATTGTCGTGACGTTGTATTAGTTAATGTGATGACTGTTGCTCATCGAATGATTATAGTTTCTAATTGCGTGATTAACTGAATCAAGCAATTATTAACTAATTAACCTGGGGCACCATGGGAAAACTAGTTTTTATTGAGTTTCTATTTCCCAAATTAACTCAAAGAATATTGATTTTACAACAGCCGCTAATTAACCAGTTACCTCTACCATCTCGTTCTGAACGTCGTATAGTCCGTGAATCTGCACGGACTCGGGTCTCACCAATGAGTTCGTACCACACCAATCTTAGTTGAATATTTATTTACTAAAAAGCTAAAATGATGTTAAAAGGTACACATAGACAAAACACATTATAGGCTATTGATTAGAACTTAGTATAACGGGCCAACACACTATGGCGCGTGTTAACCAAAATGGGGATTTCAAAGAGAGAGAGAAAAAAGAAAGTACACGAGAGAAATATACATTTGGGTTTTATGGGTCAGAAGTGGGCGTAACCGCCTTTAGGGCAATTCTCTGGGTGTACCAAGTTAAGAGGGCAAGGTCTAGATTTGACTCAAATCCACTAACTTCTTCAACTTCATCTTCCCCAAAACATTCTCTTTGATTTGGATATTTTCCACACAACGTACAATGTATAAACATCAAACATATACTAGGAAAACTCTTCACGTTACAATGTTTTTGTAATAACGTCATCTATTAACCTTTAATAACAAAACAAAAATGACATACATTTTCATATTCCATCTATCGTCATGACCACCATTGTGGCTGATGGAAACCATTGTTCCAAAGTCCCTTTATTTCATGTTTAATGCTCTGAGGCTGGTTCTCCATAGTAACAGGACAAAGGAATTTGTCTGTGGCCTGAGATTTACCAGGGGCTCTTCCTCTGTTGGGGTTGAGAGATAATCTGTAGGGTTGTGGTCTCCTGTAACCGTGACCTGATCAGGACAGTCATGACAGTATTCTACCGTATATAAAAAAATGCTATACTAAGTACTACACATGAACGAGGGATGTTGTGTAGTATAGTATATAGTATAGTACTATACATGAATGATGGACAGTGTGTAGTATAGTATTCTACAGTATACTACAGTTTACTACATAATTCTATAGTAAGTACTGTAGTATGTGGGGATGAAGGGAAGAGTGGTGTGTTCAGCTTGTTCAGTGCCACATATCTCATGTCAGCTCTCATCCTATGGATCAGGTTTCACTGCTATAATTTGGGCATGTAACACATCTCACTGCTAATCCAGATTCCACTGTTAATATTGAATGATGGCTGTGCAGTAGGTCAACATAGTTGCTGATAGAAGTCAAACAAAACAGGCCTTACTCTGCCTCTGTGCGATGTGAAGGAATCGATCGATTGTGTTTCACATATCCACACGCGTATAGGTTCTGGGCTGCATGGGCACGTGCTCATTGATTAATCAATGAAGTCCTGGAAGCAAACGTTTTGCTAGACAAATGACAAATGGCAGTGGGGCTTCACCGTGGCATATTGCTGACAGTCGAATAGGCACTTTATGTAGCATTTTAACATTATTATGTAAGAAACATTGTCTATGGAATGAAATATCAGTGATGTTTCATAGGAACATTCTACCGTAAAGTCTACTGTACATAGCCAATCAAAACATGGGCAGAAAAGAGAGGGAAATGGGTTGAGACAAAAATGGACTAGACACAGATGTACTTGGGTGTAAACCGTGTGATATTACAATCCAGTATTAAGGACATTTAGTTTAATCAGTTTACTACAGTTTTTCAGGCCAGCCACACGCTACATGCCACTAGCGTGGTATGTGGTCAGGAATGAATTTATATTTGATTAAAAAGTACTAAGCTTCTATATTAAATCTGAAGATAAAGTGTGTATGTGTATGCCTTTCCTGCAGTTAAATGACCAAATGTCCCTCTTGTTGCCTCATAGGTGTAATGTTATTAATATTCTGTTAGAATTTCATAATGAATAAATGTTTTTTATGTTTCTATGTCAAATGCTTTTGTTAAATTTCAGTCTACTGTGATGTATAGTACCAGTCAAATGATAGTCCCACTAAGCTCAAACCAGATGGGAAGGCGTATTGCTGCAGAATGTTGTGGTAGCCATGCTGGTTAAAGTGTGCCTTGAAATGGGCCTCCCGAGTGGCACAGCGGTCTAAGGCACTGCATCGCAATGCTAGCTGCGTCACTACAGATCCCGGTTCGATACTGGACCGTGTCGCAGCCGGCCGCGACCAGGAGATTCATGGGGCAGTGCACAATTGGCCCATTATCGTCCGGATTTTGAGAGGGTTTGGCCTGCCGAGATGTCCTTTTCCAGTCATGCTCTAGTGACTCCTGTGGCGGGCTGGGCGGCGCATGCATGTTGACATGGTCGACAGGTGGACGGTGTTTCCTCCAACACATTGGTGCGGCTGGGTTGAAGCAAGCAAAAAGTCAAGAAGTAGTGTGGCTTGGTGGGTCGTGTTTCGGAGGACACGAAAATTGGGGAGAAAAACGGGGTAACAAAAAAAATACAAATAAATAAAGTGTGCCTTGAATTCTAAATAAATCACTGACAGTGTCACCAGCAAATCACTCCCACAACACCACACCTCCTCCTCCATGCTTCACGGTGGGAACCGAACGCGCAGGGATCATCTGTTTACCTACTCTGCGTCTCACAAAGACATGGCGGTTGGAACCAAAGGACAGATCTCCACCACTCTAATGTCCATTGCTCGTGTTTCTTGGCCCAAGCAAGTCCCTTCTTATTATTGGTGTCTTTTAGTAGTGATTTCTTTGCACAATTCAATCATGAAAACCTGATTCACACAGTCTCCTCTGAACAGTTGATGTTGAGATGTGTCTGTTACTTGAACTCTGTGAAGCATTTATTTGGGTTGCAATCTGAGGTGCAGTTAATTTTATTAAACTTATCCTCTGCATCAGAGGTAGCTTTGGGTCTTCCTTTCCTGTGGCGGTCCTCATGAGAGCCAGTTTCATCATAGCGCTTGATGGTTTTTGCGACTGCACTTGAAGAAACTGTCAAAGTTCTTGAAATGTTCCATATTGACTGACCTTCTATCACGTTTTAGGAAAATTCCAGATGCAGACAGTGTCGAAGTAACAACAGTTTATTATTAGAACAGGGGGCAGGCAAAACAACACGTCAAGGGTAGGCAGAGGTCAGCAATCCAGATTAGAGTACAAAAGGTACAGAATGGCAGGCATTCTCAGGGTCAGTGCAGGCAGAGGTCAATAATCCAGTGTGGTGTGACAGGGTACAGATCGGCATGCAGGCTCAGGGTCCGGGCTGGCAGAATGGTAAAAACGGGGAAAACTAGAAAACAGGAACTAGAAACAGACAGGAGCAAGGGGGAAAGTGCTGGTAGTCTTGACGAACAAAACAAACTGGCAACAGGCAAACAGAGAACACAGGTATAAATAATATACCTGTGATGGGGAAGATGGGCGACACCTGGAAGGAGGTGGAGAAAAGCACAAAGACAGGTGAAACAGATCAGGGTGTGACACCTTTATGTCTTAAAGTAATGATGGACTGTCGTTTCTCTGCTTATTTGAGCTGTTCTTGCCCTAATATGGACTTGGTATTTTACTAAATATGGCTATCTTCTGTATACCACGCCTACCTTGTCACAACACAACTGATTGGCTCAAACGCATTAAGAAGGAAAAAAATTCCACAAATGAACTTGTTAATTGAAATGCATTCCAGGTGACTACCACATGAAGCTGGTTGAGAGAATGCCAAGAGTGTGCAAAGCTGTCATCAAGGCAAAGGATGGCTACTTTGACGAATCTCAAATATAAAATATATTTGTTTAACACTTTTTGGGGTTCTACATGATTCCATATGTGTTATTTCATAGTGTTGATGTCTTCACTATTATTCTACAATGTAGAAAATAGTACAAATAAAGAAAAATCCTTGAAGGAGTAGGGATGTACAAACCTTTGACTCATACTGTATATGAAGTGTAACATTGAGATGCAAACTCAACATTGAATACATTTCAACTCTATATCTGAAATGGTACAGAAGACCATAACCATGTGTGTCAGGTGTATACTTTTGTTTCAAAGTAGATTTGTTTCAATACTACCAAGGAACACTCTGTGTGGCCCTGATTTAGCCCACTGCAGTAAAAGGTTAATTTGCCTTAGTGAGGCTGAAACCAAGGGTCACAGATTGAGAGCCAAGTGATACGATCCTCATGGCATATGTCTTCGGAAAAAAACTCACTTTATTTACAGAAAGCCAAAGTGTGCTGCTGATTCCCCCCCCCCCCCAAAAAAATACCATTCATTAAAATTTGGCAGTCAATCAGAAAGATAGTGCCGAGCATCTGCTATCATCACCAGGTTTCCTTGACCCAAACAATGCTCTCTCTCTCTATCTCCTTTTCTTTCTCTCTCTTCTGCTCACACTATCTCTCTTTCTCTCTCTCTTCCGCTATATCTCTCCTCTCTCTATAACAATGTGAAAATAGTTGAAGTATGAAATGGAAATTAAATAAACAGATAAATATAGGTTATACAATGGTGTTTGTGCTCCACTGGTTGCCCTTTTCGTGTTGCAACAGGTCACAAATCTTACTACTGTGATGGCACACTGTAGTATTTCACCTAATAGATATGGGAGTTTATCAAAATTGGAATTGTTTTCAAATTCGTTGTGGGTCTGTGTAATCTGTGGGAAATATCTGTCTCTGATATGGTCATACAGTTTTCAGGAGGTTAGGTAGTGCAGCTTGGTTTCCACCTCATTTTGTGGGCAGTGGGAACATAGCCTGTTTACTCTTGAGAGACAGGTCTGCCTATGCAAGGCAATACCATCTGAGTCTGTATATAGTCAAAGCTTTCCTTAATGTTGGGTATTCTGCTACTTTGTGCTCTCTGCTTAGGGCCAAATAACATTCTAGTTTTCTATGTTTAAAAAATATATATTTATTTCCAGTATAGCCAATTGATCTTTTAGTTTTTCATGATTTGGTTGGGTCTAATTGTGTTGCTGTCCTGGGGCTCTGTGGGGTTTATTTTTGTTTGTGAGCAGAGTCCCCGTACAAGCTGGCAGAGGGGACTCTTCTCCAGGTTCATCTCTCTGTAGGTGAGGGCTTTGTTATGGTTTAAGAATCACTTATTTTTATGTGTTTGTAGAATTGAATGGCTATTTGATTAAACTTCTTCGGGATCGGTGTCCTGTCCACGGGACGGTTGAACTAACATTGGCTAATGTGATTAGCATGAGGTTGTAAGTAACAAGAACATTTCCCAGGACATAGACATATCTGATATTGGCAGAAAGTTTAAATTCTTGTTAATCTAACTGTGCTGTCCAATTTACAGTAGCTTTTACAGTGAAAAAATACCATGCTATTGTTTGAGGAGAGTGCACAGTTTTGAACAAAATTGGCACATTTGTGCAGTCTTTGTGCATGCCATGGTTCATTGGATCAATCTAAAACTTTGCACACACACTGCTAGTGGCCAAAATCTAAATTGCAGCTGGGCTGGAATAATACATTATGGCCTTACTCTTGCGTTCACAGCCTTGTGTGAGTTACCTGAGGTGCGGATGTTTAGGCTGAGGTAGGTATCGTGGTAGGTATCGTGTTTTGTGTGCTCTAGGGCAACAATGTCTAGGTGAAATTTGTATTTATGGTCATGGCAACTGGAATTTTTTCAAAACACTTACTGTCTTACTGAAATTAGCTGTCAGAGCCCAAGTCTGACAGAATCTGTGCTGATGATCTAGCTGCTGCTGTAGTCCCTCCATGGTTGGGGACAGAGGCACCAGATTGTCAGCCGTCACAACTTCCGCCGAAGCCGGTCCCTCTCCTTGTTCAGGCGGCGTTCGGCCGTCGACGTCACCGGCCTTCTAGCCATCGCCGATCCACTTTTCATTTTCCATTTGTTTTGTCTTTGTCTTACACACCTGGTTTCAATCCCCCAATTATTTGTTCATTATTTAACCCTCTGTTCCCCCATGTTAGTTTGTGAGTGATTGTTTATATGTAATTTGGTCCGTTATGTGGGCTCGCTTTATTGTATTGTATTTGTCTATTTTTGAGTAAATTACATTTATTTACTCAAATCTGCTGTCCTGCGCCTGACTCCTCTACATAAGCTACACTGCTGTCTCTCTCTCTTGCTTACAGACAGTCACATTGTCTGTTTCATAACTTCTGAATGCAATTAAGCCTAATTAGTCTTCAATTATTCCAATGTCTGTGACTCATACATCAATGAAACCACTAGTGGTGTAGACACATAGACAGGAGGCATCATTCCGCATGGGGATTTTTCGCATCAAACTTCCTTTGTATCCAGAAACTGAAAAGATATTGAAGGTGAACAGAAGCGCATCTAGACACTGAGGAGAAGAGTATTGGATTAAGTTGGTTCAAATTTAATGAAACTTTAAGAGAGGAAGTTTGGGGACATGATTTGGGGTTGAGGGAGATCATATTTATTCAGTTTTTAATTTAACTTTGGATTTGATTACCTTAACCAGACGGTCATGTCTAGGCAAATGTATGGTCCACTGCACTCTCAAGGTGAACACTGCTGTGTCAGAGATTGACAGCACTGCAAATGGGCAATGTCTGAGTAGTACTTTTAACTGCAACGACCGTGATTACAACAAAACTGAGTTAACTCACCTGTCCTCTATTCCTTCTCCTGTAGTCTGATTAAAGCAGTTATGACATGACATGGTAGTTGTGATTGAATCCTCTTTTTTCTGTCGTGGAAAATGTTGAATGAATTGTGTTTTGGGAATCGTATTCTGTCATGGGAATTGTAGATAATTCAGCCAAATAATTTTTGAATACATCACAAAACTTTGATGGCACTTTAAAGATGAAATGGACTTCATGTTGTGCTTTTTTGACAGGTACCACCTCCAAGCATGTGGTGATGCTGGCAGGCAACACGGCCAAACATGGCCTCCGCTGCAAAGCCTGCAAGATGAGCATCCACCACAAGTGTGAGAAAGGAGTGGGATCTCAACGCTGCCAAGGCAAGCTGGTAAGAGCCTGAACATCATCACAGAATTAAATATAGAACAAAGGTATTATATATATACTGTATCTCTATGGACATCATCACCGATGTCACCATTAGTGTCGTCATCAATGTCATCATCAATGACATCATCACCGTCATCATCCATAGAGTTACATCTATATTCTATCACTGTCATTGTCATCAGGGTCGTCAGTGTTCTCCCCAGCTAACCAGAGAATGTATTGAAAATGTTGTATTAACATCATCGGTGCCATCAAGCTCCAGCATGCATAATCAGAAGGATAGCTAAATATTTACCAGGGAAAATCCTTCAGCAAATAACACAGGCATTGATTGGTTGAGAGTCAAGTGAACTATTGTTCTGTGGTCTGGGGAAATGCATCATCTAGTGAAGTTAGGAGGCTGCAGAATGCACAGAATAAAGCAGCAAGGATTGTTTTAAGGCGGAGATATGGTTCTTCTGTTGCAGTCATGCGCAGTGTTCTTGGTTGGTCATCAATCGACAAGATAATTGAAAAAAAAACATGCTTATTTTATAATATACATCATTTAAAACGGCCAAGTTCTATTCACAATGGTATTCAGTTGGTAAGAGACAGACTTTCCGTAAATACTAGGAATAGATTGTCCACCATCTATGCGTTATCCAGACAGAACAGTATTCAGTTGGTAAGAGACAGACTTTCCGTAAATACCATGAATAGATTGTCCACCATCTATGCGTTATCCAGACAGAACAGTATTCAGTTGGTAAGAGACAGACTTTCCGTAAATACTAGGAATAGATTGTCCACCATCTATGCGTTATCCAGACAGAACAGTATTCAGTTGGTAAGAGACAGACTTTCCGTAAATACTAGGAATAGATTGTCCACCATCTATGCGTTATCCAGACAGAACAGTATTCAGTTGGTAAGAGACAGACATTCTGTAAATACTAGGAATAGATTGTCCACCATCTATGCGTTATCCAGACAGAACAGTATTCAGTTGGTAAGAGACAGACTTTCCGTAAATACTAGGAATAGATTGTCCACCATCTATGCGTTATCCAGACAGAACAGTATTCAGTTGGTAAGAGACAGACATTCTGTAAATACTAGGAATAGATTGTCCACCATCTATGCGTTATCCAGACAGAACAGTATTCAGTTGGTAAGAGACAGACTTTCCGTAAATACTAGGAATAGATTGTCCACCATCTATGCGTTATCCAGACAGAACAGTATTCAGTTGGTAAGAGACAGACTTTCCGTAAATACTAGGAATAGATTGTCCACCATCTATGCGTTATCCAGACAGAACAGTATTCAGTTGGTAAGAGACAGACTTTCCGTAAATACTAGGAATAGATTGTCCACCATCTATGCGTTATCCAGACAGAACAGTATTCAGTTGGTAAGAGACAGACATTCTGTAAATACTAGGAATAGATTGTCCACCAGCTATGCGTTATCCAGACAGAACAGTATTCAGTTGGTAAGAGACAGACTTTCTGTAAATACTAGGAATAGATTGTCCACCATCTATGCGTTATCCAGACAGAACAGTATTCAGTTGGTAAGAGACAGGCATTCTGTAAATACTAGGAATAGATTGTCCACCATCTATGCGTTATCCAGACAGAACAGTATTCAGTTGGTAAGAGACAGACATTCAGTAAATACTAGGAATAGATTGTCCACCATCTATGTGTTATCCAGACAGAACAGTATTCAGTTGGTAAGAGACAGACATTCTGTAAATACTAGGAATAGATTGTCCACCATCTATGTGTTATCCAGACAGAACAAAGAAATGGGCAAAAGAACATTTCGATTTAGAGCAATAAAGAAATTGAATAAATTAACTGAGCAAACTAGAAACCTTTCAATATATAAGTTTAAACATTATTTAAAAACTATTTAAATATAGTATATAGAAATGTTGTGGGACTATAGTAGATGAAGAATCAATATTTTTTTAGATTGAGTATTTATTGGGTCATTATGCTTGTGTATAATGTATGTTTGTAATAGTGTGTTATATGTGAAAGTGTGTTTGTATTATAAATTGTATTTTAATGTTAAGGACTCTTAGAAGATTAGTCCAAATGGGGACTAAAAGAGATCCTAATAAAATAAAATAAAATCAAGCTCCCTTCGTGCCTACAGTATTTCTCCCCGCATTAAGCATTAATCCAAGGTCAATAGGTCGGGCCTCGAGGAATCTTTTTATTACATTGGAATATATTGAAGTGCTATATGCCATTCTGTTAGAAGTACACCATGGCGATTGCAGCCTGTTGCTTAGTATGATTCATGGATATTTGTCTCAACTGTCCCACCAGAATACCAGATTAAAGCTGTGATGCGGAACATATTGTGCAGCGAGGCAGGACTCCAGAGGGGTTCATGTACTCATCACAAAGACATGAAAGGTAGATTAGTAATGCGGTACTGCAATTACGGAATTGAATAATCATGGTGGTGCTGAAAGTCCACTGCCACAGGAGTCGATAAGCAGCTCATAAAAAAGGTGATATAATAGTAGAAAAAGAAGAACACTTTATTGGCCATTATCTGAAATATCCATATTTCTGACTGGGTCGAACTTACACTTTCTTAGCTTGTATTGTGTCCTCCTATTATCAGACAATTCCATTGTATACAGTGTGATTCATCACTCTCCCTCATTTATCTCAGTATGTGAACTGTGAGCTTGCATTTTAATGAGGGGGGGGGGGCTGGTTGCAGAGAATGCCAAGACCAATCTGTCATTTCGCTGTTGTCCAATGTACTCTGGGGAACTGGCAGTCACGACTGTACTGGGGCTTTTTAGTCATTCACACCGAATCACACGTCCCACGCGGAAAATATATAGCGTGTGCGGTTCCGTCATGTGTGATTCCCATTTGCTTGGCTCTCCAGTGACTTACTCCTCCAGAGTCCAGGTGCCCCTGGCCTGAATGGGAGGGAATTCACTGGGATTGACAGGGAATCATTGGGGATAACTGGACATTACTGAGCTGAAATAAAGAACTGGCCAGGAATGGGTGGGATTAAACAGGGGTGATCAGGATTGACTTTGGTTTAGTGAACCTTGTGTACCGTGACCATGAGACTGCTCAGGATACAGGAAGACAAGTGTTCCCTTTGTCCTCCATTTTCCTTTTTCCATGAGCTGCCTAATGCATTGAGGATGAGGCTCATGGAGATAGGGATCAGCTTTCAGGAGTGGAAAATGAGGTTGAGGGGTCAAGCATAAAATAAGGGAATATACTCCCAGTTGGGCTAGCCTCTAAATTAAGGTTTCTCAAAATGTGGCAGGTTGTATTTCTTCAACCCTGCTTATTTCTCTTGGCAAGAGAATTTGGTCAGAGAAAAAAGAGAGTACATGAAACCAAATATATATCATAATGTGTTGTTTGAGTTGAAGATCAAAATATTATACCATGACATCTCATAACAGTGAAACAGTGACTAGATTAGATTAGACATAGTCATATGAAATGGCCACTTACATACTACAGCTGAAATCAACTTTCTTAGTATTTCAGTCAATATGGCTGCGTTTACACAGGCAGCCCAATTCTGACCAATTCGTTTTGTTTTTTTAGATCAGAATATGGCTGCCTGTGTAAACACAGCCTATAATATTCACACTGTAGGTATAGGCTATCCTACCAATATG
Organism: Oncorhynchus kisutch; assembly: GCF_002021735.2. Classification (NCBI taxonomy): domain Eukaryota; kingdom Metazoa; phylum Chordata; class Actinopteri; order Salmoniformes; family Salmonidae; genus Oncorhynchus; species Oncorhynchus kisutch. Next base: position 45,582,102 of record NC_034180.2, on the reverse strand, counting down.
TGTACTGCATGACAGTCAGTGAAAACATACATCCTTTTATATTTCCCAAACAGTTAACATGACTATCACAACGAGAATTCCACACTTTTGACCAGTGACCATTCAAACTGGATTCAAACCTCCATGTTATTTCAGTAGATGAGTTTCAGTGGTCTCATGCATCAACCAGACAACCTTTTCATTAAGGAGCTTGCCTCTGGCAGGGCCTGACATTGGGTGGCACTTCAGAGGTGCTTATAAAGTTCAAGAGTTGCTTCTTTTACCTTCTCATTACCAGCCGAGGCACATTGAGAATTAATCAAGGCAGATTACACATGCAGATTGCCTGAACCCACGGTTGATTATACAAAATTTAATCAAACAGAAATGCGTCTTTTTTGTACAGTTGAGGCATAGTGGCTGTGCTTATTGCAGGAATAGTGGCTGCCAAACACCTAAACACAATAAGTTGATTTCATTGTCAGTTAATACCCGATTTTGAAATGACCTTTCACTGTATATGATACCAAGGTGAATCTGTCCTTGTTTTGATAAGCTTAGTATGTGATAAACACCTAAAGATGTAGGATCTTAATTTGAGCCAGTTTGCTACAGCAGGAAAATAATCCTGCGGCCACAGGAAATGTGAATTACTATGTGGATTATAAGTAATAGGCATTTTTGTATGGATTGATACATTTTTCGTAAGGAAAATCAAGTCTAAAATGTCAAAGTGGAAATTACAAACTTCAGAAGCCTTTTTTTAAACCTCAAATACACAAGTTTAAAATGTATTGCATTGCAGGACAGTTCTCCTGCAACAGGGTGATCAAAATAAGATCCTACATCTGTAGTTTAATTATTCTACCTACTTGTCTTGTCATGTATTGCACTGACATTACCATCCTTGCCTAAGATAATTACTATTTTCTTGGGCGAGAAACTGAAATTCTGAAAATGGAGGCCATCCACTGTAATTTTTCTGGATGTATGAATGACATCTCTGATGGGAAATATTGATTGTATGGGAGAAGGTAACACTGAAACGTCATGGTTAGATACTGTGCCTTCTTAAAGTATTCATACCCCTTGACTTTTTCCACATTTTGCTATGTTACAAATGTATTAAATACATGTTTCCCCTCATCAATCAACACACAATACCCCATAATGACATCACAATACCCCATAATGACATCACAATACCCCATAATGACATCACAATACCCCATAATGACATCACAATACCCCATAATGACATCACAATACCCCATAATGACATCACAATACCCCATAATGACAAAGCAAAAACAGGTGAAGATATTTTTACCCAATTTATTAAAAATAAAAATGGAAATTTTACATTTACATAAGTATTCAGACCCTTCACTCAATATTTTGTTGAAGTACCTTTGGCAGCGATTACAGCCTCAAGTCTTCTTGAGCTCGGCACACCTGGCAAACATATATTGGCACACCTGTATTTGGGAGTTTCTCAAATTATTCTCTGCAGATCCTCTCAAGCTCTTTTAGGTTGGATGGGGAGCGTTGCTGCACAGCTATTTTCAGGTCTCTCCAGAGATGTTAGATTGGGTTAAAGTCCAGGCTCTGGCTGGGCCACTCAAGGACATTCAGAGACTTGTCCCGAAGCCACTCCTGAGTTGTCTTGGCTGTGTGCTTAGGGTCGTTGTCCTGTTGGAAGGTGAACCTTTGCCCCAGTCTGAGGTCTCTCTGAACTTTGCTCCGTTCATCTTTTCCTCGATCCTGACTATTCTCCCAGTCCCTGCCGCTGAAAAACATCCCACAGCATGATGCTGCCACGACCATGCTTCACCGTAGGGGTAGCGCCAGGTTTCCTCCAGACGTGACACTTGACATTCAGGCCAACGAGTTCAATTTTGGTTTTATCAGATCAGAAATCTTGGTTCTCATGGTGTGACAGTCTTTAGGTGCCTTTTGGCAAACTCCAAGCAGACTGTCATGTGCCTTTTTTACTGAGGAGTGGCTTCCATCTGGCCATTCTACCATAAAGACCTGATTGGTGGAGTGGTTGTTCTTCTGAAAGGTTCACCCATCTCCACAGAGAAACTCTAGAGCTCTGTTAGAAGGACCATCGGGCTCTTAATCACCTCACTCACCAAGGCCCTTATCCCGATTGCTCAGTTTGGCCGGGCGGCCAGCTCTAGGAAGACTCATGGTGGTTCCAAACTTCTTCCATTTAAGAATGATGGAGGCCATTGTGTTCTTGGGGACCTTCAATGCTGCAGACATTTTTTAGTACCCTTCCCCAGATCTGTGCCTCGACACAATCCTGTCTTGGAGGTCTATGGACAATTCCTTTGACCTTATTGCTTGTTTTTTGCTCTGACATGCAATGTCAACTGTGGGACCTTATATAGACAGGTGTGTGCCTTTCTAAATCATGTCAAATCAATTGAATTTGCTACAGGTGGACTCCAAATACAGAAACATCTCAAGGATGATCAATGGAAACAGGATGCACCTGAGCTCAATTTTGAGTCTCATAGCAAAGGGTCTGAATAAGGTATTTCTGTTTTTTATTATTTATACATTTGCAACAATTTCTAAAAACCTGTTTTTGCTTTGTCATTATGGGGTATTGTGAATTGCTGAGGATTTTTTTATTTATTTCATACATTTTAGAATAAGGCTGTAAAGTAACAAAATGTGGAAAAAGTCAAGGGGTCTGAATACATTCCGAAGGCACTGTAGATGATAGACATGTGTCCTTGTTTGCACTTGGTACGTGAGGAATGGGACAGATCATAACAGCACAAGGACTGGTAAACATCCTGTTAATGACTCTGGAACTGTATTCAAAAAGTGTCTCAGAGTAGAGTAGTAAATCTAGGATCAGGTCCCCCATCTAATTCATTACGTTCTAAAAGGCAAAAAACTGATCCGAGACCAGCACTCCTCCTCTGAGACTATGTGGATATGGGACCAGAAATCTGCAGTATGGCAATCTGTCAACTGAGCTGTACTAACTGTACACAAACTAGTCAAAGAAACGGAATTGATGCTGGACTAATCTAGCCACGTAGGTATGGGCGGGACCGGGTGGACCCGGCAGATCAGACTGAGCAAAATTTTTTGGAATGCTCTCTACTTGTCAGTATTCCAAATGAGACATTTTTTGTATTTTTACCTAAACACCATCAGATATAATTTATAGCAAGAAGTGCACTGGAATGACATTACCTTTCATGGGATGGGTGACAAAAAAGAACTAACTGAAAACCACACCTCCAAAAGGCCACGAATATGACCACATTAAGGCATATGTCACTGCGTTTCTATGGCTATATGCACCATAACACTGCTTATTTCATTTTTTCATTTAGCAGACATAGCAGCTCATAATCCAGTGCCATTATCACAGTCAACACACCTACAGTGCTTTCTAACAGTATTCAGACCCCTTGACTTTTTCCATATTTTGTTATGCTACAGCCTTAATCTAAAATGGATAGTACAAATAAAAAATCCTCAGCAATCTACACACAATACCCCATAATGACAAAGCAAAAACAGGTTTTTAGACATTTTAGCAAATGTATTAAAATAAAAAACAGAAAAACCTCATTTACATAACTATACAGACCCTTTGCTGTGAGACTCGTAATTGAGTTCAGGTGCATCCTGTTTCCATTGATAATCCTTGAGATGTTTCTACAACTTGATTGGAGTCCACCTGTGGTAAATTCAATTGATTGGACATGATTTCGAAAGGCACACACCTGTCTATAGAAGGTCCCACAGTTGACAGCCCAAGTCAGGGCAAAAACTAAGCCATGGGGTCGAGGGGAATTGTCCGTAGAGCTCTGAGACAGGATTGCATCGAGGCACAGATCTTTGGAAGGGTATCAAAACATTGAAGGTTTGGAACCACCAAGACTCTTCCTTGGGCTGGCCGCCCAGGCAAACTGAGCAATCGGTGGAGAAGGGCCTTGGTGAGGAAGGTGACCAAGAACCCGATGGTCACTCTGACAGAGCTCTGTAGTTCCTCTGTGGGGAGAACCTTCCGGATGGACAACCATCTCTACAGCACTCCACCAATCAGGCCTTTATGGTAGAGTGGCCAGACAGAAGCCACTTAGTAAAAGGCACATGACAGCCTGTTTGGAGTTTGCCAGATGGTACCTAAAGACTCACATACCATGAGAAACAAGATTCTCTGGTCTGATGAAATTAAGATTGAACCCTTTGGCCTGAATGCCAAGTGTCACTTCTGGAGGAAACCTGGCACCATCCCTACGGTGAAGCATGGTGGTGGCAGCATCATGCTGTGGGGATGTTTTTCAGCGGCAGGGACTCGGAGACTAGCCAGGATTAGGAAAAGTTGAACGGAGCAAAGTACAGAGGGATCCTTGATGAAAACCTTCTCCAGAGCACTCAGGACCTCAGACTGGGGCGAAGGATCACATTCTAACAAGACAACGAAGGATTGGCTTTGGGACAAGTCTTGGAATGTCCTTTAGTGGCCTAGCCAGAGCCCGAGCTTGAACCCGATTTAACATCTCTGGAGAGACCTGAAAATAGCTGTGCAGCAACGCTCCCCACCCAAAAGCTCCCCTTCCTTATTCCCCATCCTGATACCTTCTTTTTTTTCTTCCCTTATAAAAAATAAAAAATAAACAAGGTATCACAACAGGGACTGCGGTTGAAAATTAGCCGGCTGGCTAAAACCGGCACTTTTACTGAAATGTTGATTAATGTGCACTGTCCCTGTAAAAATAAAAATAAACTCAAACTCAACAAAAGAAATAGAGGCAGTTGGTACATCTGTAAAAGCCACAATTGAAAAGAACCAAGACAAAAAAAGAAGATTTGCAAAAGGAGTAGAAAAACATGAAAGCACACAATATGAAGTCCAAATAAAACAGGCTAATATCGCGATCCCTTCATCCGCAAAAAACAAAAACATTTCTTGTTGACTATAGTACTCATGTCATCTAGTTCTTAAGAAAAGGATTTCTTCCCATCCGCTCCCCATGCTGAAAGGATCTGCAGAGAATAATTGGAGAAACTCCCCAAATACAGGTCTGCCAAGCTTGTAGCATCATACCCAAGAAGACTTGAGGCTGTAGTCACTGCCGAAGGTCCTTCAACAAAGTTCTGTATGTGAATGAGTGTGAATACTTATGTATATGTGATAGTTTTTTTTGTAAAAATTAGCATACTTTAAAAAATCATGTTTTTGCTTTGTCAGTATGGGTTTTGTTTGTAGATTGATTATGATAAAAAAAAAAATACATTTTAGAATAAGGCTTTACTTTCCGGAGGGACTGTATGTTCTAGCTTTAGTTAGGTTTAAAATTGCAGCATTTTATCTCAGCCTCATGGCAAAATGTGTAGAATAGCAGAAATTTTTTATTTTGGGCCCACACAAATTTCTGCAGGCCCACCCACCAATGTATTTCTGTATTTGCACATCTTCACTCAACCCTCATCAAGCTATTTTTTATTTAAACATTGTTTAATATTGTTTAGCATGGCTGAGGCAGGGAGAGTGATCAGCAGTTGGTGATCACAGAGAGGTCTATAATGGTAAATGGCTTTTAACCAGTTGTTCTGGCTTGGGATATGTCTAAAATGTCTCCTCTGCTTTAGCCAGCTTGTTGTTGTCTCACCAAACAATGATGTTGTGTTGTTGTAAACAGAAACAAACCCCGACTAGAGTACGGTATAGTGCATCTGGAAACTAATAGAGAAATTAGGTTATGCAGTGGCTCTAATGTATTTTGGTGTGCTGCACTGCCTGTTGATGTATTGATCCCTCACTCACTATGATGTTCCTGCCCTCCATCCATCCTTCCCTCCCTTCCTCCTTCCCTCCCTTCTCTTTCCCCCTCCACAGCCAAAGGGCTTTCGAAGGTACTACAGCTCCCCACTGCTGATAACGGAGCAATTTGGCTGCATCAAAGAAGTCATGCCCATTGGTAAGCACGCTTTATGTACCTTTGCACTCTAGAGACACTCTAGAGATAAAGAAATGTCATTACAAACCAAGGTGCATGAACAGTGGAGAAAACTGAAGATGACAAGACACTCAGCAATCCTTTATAAGACAATGGAAGTTTGCTTAAAAAATATATATTTTATTGTTGAAAGCAATGTGAGACAAGCCAAAGTGATTTATATAGGCCTGCCTTTCAAAATGTCAATGCACTTACAGTAAATTGATGCACAACTAGATTGTCCTTGTCTGGCTGATTTGACTGACATGAGCTTCTCTTCTCTGGTGTCTCTCCCCAGCTTGTGGCAGTAAAGTGGACCCTGTGTATGAAGCTCTCCGGTTTGGGACCTCTCTGGCACAGAGGGACAAGAGGGCCAGTGTCTCCGAGTCCCCCCACAGGAACTCTGTAAGAACAACAACACAATCTATTACAGTTCAGTCGAGTAAAGGCTTAACTGAATAAGAGACAGAATACAAATGGAATTTTATTGTTGGTGGTGGTGGGCAGGTAGAAGGTCATTGGAAGACTGCAACAGGTGTGACACACAAGGTTTGAGGTGACAAAGAGGTGACAAACAGTACCAGTCAAAAATGTGGACAGACCTACTCATTCAAGGATTTTTCTTTATTTTGATTATTTAGAATAATAATGAAGACATCAAAACTATGAAATAACACATATGGAATCATGTAGTAACCAAAAAAAGAGTTAAACAGATCAAAATATATTTTATTTTTGAGATTCTTCAAAGTATCCACCTGTAATCAGCCTGTGTGTAGCTGGTGTGGAGGAGTCAGGCGCAGGACAGGAGATGAGTAATGAACATACTTTACTCAAGAATTGAAATATATACAACACAAAAACTAGCCCACAATAATGGACCGTATACATACAAACAATCACTCACAAAAAACCATGGGGGAACAGAGGGTTAAATAATGAACACGTAATTGGGGGATTGAAACCAGGTGTGTAAAACAAAGCCAAAACAAATGGAAAATGAAAAGTAAATTGGCGACGGCTAGAAGGCCGGTGACGTCGACCGCAGAAAGCCGCCCGAACAAGGAGAGGGACCGACTTCGGCGGAAGTTGTGACACCACCTTTTGCCTTGATGACAGCTTTGCACACTCTTGGCATTCTCTCAAACAGCTTCATAAGGTTGTCACCTGTAATTCATTTAATTTAACAGGTGTGTCTTGTTAAAAGTTCATTTGTGGAATTTCTTTCCTTCTTAATGTGTTTGAGCCAATCAGTTGTGCTATGACAAGGTAAGGGTGGTTTTCAGAAGATAGCTCTATTTGGTAAAAGACCAACTCCAAGATGAGATTGCATGAATTAGGTCTTCATGGTCGAATTGCTGCAAATAATCCACTACCAAAGAACCCCAATAATAAGAAGAGGCTGACTTGGGCCAAGAAACAAGAGCAATGGACATTAGACTGGTAGAAATCTGTCCTTTGGTCTGAGGAGTCCAAATTTGAGATTTTTGGTTCCAACCGCCGTGTCTTTGTAAGACACAGAGTAGGTGAATGGATGATCTCTGCATGTGTGGTTCCCACTGTGAAGCATGGAGGAGGAGGTGTGATGGTGTGGGGGTGCTTTGCTGGTGACACTGGCAGTGATTTATTTAGAATTGAAGGCACACTTAAGGTAGTCACCTTTGATCATGGCTACTACAGCATTCTGCAGCAATGCGCCATCAAATCTGGTTTGCTCTTAGTGGGACTATCATTTGTTTTTCAGCAGGACAATGACCCAATACACCTCCAGGCTGTGTAAGGGCTATTTGGTTTGGGATGAGTTGGATCGCAGAGTGAATGAAAAGCAGCCAACAAGTGCTCAGCATGTGGGAACTCCTTCGAGACTGTTGGTGAAGTTGGTTGAAAGAATGCCAATAGTGTACAAAGCTGTCATCAATGCAAAGGGTGGCTCCTTTGAAGAATCTCAAATATACTTCATAATATATTTTGATTTTGATTTTGTTTGAAACTTTTTTGGTTCTACATGATTCCTTATGTGTTATTTCATAGTTTTGATGTCTTCACTATTATTCTTCAATGTCAAACTTTTGACTGATACTGTATAAATACTAATTTATTTTACCTTTATTTAACTAGGAGAGTCAGTTAAGAACAAATTCTTATTTTCAATGACAGCCTAGGAACAGTAGGTTAACTGCCTGTTCAGGGGCAGAACGACAGATTTGTACCTTGTCAGCTCGGGGATTTGAACTTGCCCTGCCGCCCCAATACACTAGATTTATGCCCATTAGTTGAAAGAAAGGAAAGGGATTATTGCACAAGCGTGGTGGAATTACCTTAGTGTGTCATGCTCATAGGCTGAAGTTTGGTGAATGACATTCCGCATGCTTAATAATAGTAAAGGATGAGTCCAGACATGACCATATGCGTATTATGACACGACCATATAAATACCTCATATGCTGATGAGTAACTACACCGAACAAACATATAAACGCAACATATAAAGAGTTGGTCCCATGTTTCATGAGCTCCATACTCACAAAAAGCTTATTTCGCTAAAATGTTTACATCCCTGTTCGTGAGCATTTCTCCTTTGCCAAGATAATCCATCCAATTGACAGGTGTGTCATTATACAGGTGCACCTGGTGCTGGAGACAATGAAAGTGCACTTTAAAATGTGCAGTTTTGTCACACAACACAATGCAACAGATGCAATTAGCATCCTGACTGCAGGAATGTCCACCTTAGCTGTTGCCAAAGAATTTCATGTTAATTTCTCTACCATAAGCTGCCTCCAATGTCATTTTAGAGAATTTGGCATTATATCCAACCAGCTTCACAAACACAGACCACGTGTAACCACACCAGCCCAGGATTTCCACATCCGGCTTCTTCACCTGAGTCAGTAAATTTATTTGAGTATTTGATCATCGCTGTTATGCTATAGATACGTTTCAACACAGATCCAAAATGTGCCTGTACGGGATTGAGAAACTGTAATGAAACTACCTCATTAGCAATTCACCACCTGAATGTCATTTAAGAAACTACCCCATCAGCAACGTATAGAGATTAAGAACGAAATTAACTAATGGCTATGTCATTCCAGTGGTTAGGCTACTAATATAATGGTCATTATGCAGGTGATTTCAAAGTGTTTATAACATGTTGTTCTGTTTTTTGGTTTTACTTCTCTTTCGTCTTTGCTTACTGTGAATGAATGAGTGTCGGAATGTAGGGGCGCAGTAGATAAGAAGGGACACTGGCACCCAGGAAACCTGTTGGTGTATCTGTGCTCCGACGCAGTTCTACGGCTGCTGTTTTCCCAGCTTAATTAATTAGAGTTCGATCACTCCTTTTAACCTGGGAGCATGGATGACGGATCAAGGGAATACATCATATTCAGCTGGATGAATGGTATAGACGGGAGACGCTGGATGAATGGTATAGACGGGAGACGCTGGATGAATGGTATAGACGGGAGACTCATGTTAACGTGTGTGCCAAGTGAGCTCTGCCTCTTACTTACAGCAAGGAATGTACAAAAAGGCAAAGTATAGATTGAAAAGCTACAGTCATGGTGTTGTTGTTGTATGCGCATGCCAGCTCTGCCTTGAGTAATGATAGTGTACTGAGATACAGCCACTGTGGTGTAAATATGACCAATAACGGTGTACTCAGATACAGCCACTGTGGTATAAATATGACCAATAATGGTGTACTCAGATACAGCCACTGTGGAGTAAATATGACCAATAACGGTGTACTCAGATACAGCCACTGTGGTATAAATATGACCAATAACGGTGTACTCAGATACAGCCACTGTTGAATAAATATGACCAATAACGGTGTACTCAGATACAGCCACTGTTGAATAAATATGACCAGTAACAGTGTACTCAGATACAGCCACAGTGGAGTAAATATGAACAATAAATGTAAACTCAGATACAGCCACTGTGGTGTAAATATACCAGTAAAGGTGTACTCAGATTAGTTATTTTATTAGGATCCCCATTAGCTGTTGTGAAAGCAGCAGCTACTCTTCTTGCGGGCCACATAAAACATGAAACGTGACATAATGCAGAACATTAAAACACAAGAACAGCTCAAGGACAGAACTAGATAAATGTAAAAATGGCACACGTTGCCTACACATCAATACATAGACACAAACTATCCAGGTCAAATAGGGGAGAGGTGTTGTGCCGTGAGGTGTTGCTTTATCTGTTTTTTGAAACCAGGTTTGCTGTTAATTTGAACAACATGAGATGGAAGGGAGTTCCATGCAATAATTGCTCTATATGATACTGTACGCTTTTTGAACTTCTTCTGGATTTTGGGGCTGTGAAAAGACCCCTGGTGGCATGTCTGGTGGGTGTAGATACATCCACTGTGGAGTAAATGTGACCAATAAAGGTAGACTCGGATACAGCCACTGTGGAGTAAATATGACCAATAAAGGTGTACTTGGATACAGACATTGTTGAGTAAATATTACCAATAAAGGAAATCTACTCCAGGAAGAGATGATGATGATGATGATGATGAGGGGATTGAAATACTTATTCCAGGAGAGATATCTGCTGAGCTTTTAGACAGAGAGGAGGACTTGAAGACTCAAAGTGTAAACAATGCAGTCATTGCAAAAGAAAAAGGGAGCACCTCTCTTCTCTTCTCCTCTCTGGAGCTTATCTGTGTAAATCTAATGTAACCTGTATCTGCAGCTTGAATCAGTCCTGGAAATGATGTCTTAAAACTACCAGGGAAGTCCTGCCAACTACAGATGCTATTTTTAAGCTGAAGTACCTGGCGCTTAAAAACTAGGACAATGGTTAGCATCAGTGATAGCAGAGGGTAAACTCAGTTCACCCACCTAGTTTGTTTACCAGTACATCCCTGGTAAGGATAAGATAGGATGAACTTTAATGTCCCCGAGGGGAAAATAGTCTTAGACACACAGTAGTGCTGCATACAAAATAGACACGGTATATTCTACACTCAACATAATACATAAATTGCATGTTAAACTTGTCATACACATTGTACACGTTTCGCATAGGTTACAATGATAATTGGCACCGATTTAGAAGATCTGCAGTACTGCTTTGGTGGGTTCATATGTTGTTATGATTCCTTCAACTGTTGCCCAGTCATAATATCAGTCAATGTTTTTGTGCTCCGTTGAGCAGCGTTTGTAAATTCAAGATAACATCAAAGCTTTTTTGTTGGTCCTAAATCTAGACCACCCTCTACGATTTCTAGGAAATGTGTCACAAACATTAAAGAGATTTAACAGGATCTTAATAACTTACACTTGCACTTACAAATGTGTCATATGGTACGCATTGCAGGAAAAAGTACAAATTGGAATTTGTAACATATCATACAACCTCCAGGGGGAAAATAAAAAATAAGGACGTAACATATCATAAGATATGGATGATCATGATATGGATGACTCATTTTGCCTCGTGAGTGCTATTTCAAAACTACTAGCTACTACAAAAACTCTGCTGCATCACTTTAAAGATCAGAAATGTGTGTGTGGTCTAGGTATCTAGCTACTGTAGGATCTGAATGACTGGCAACAATCTGTCAGTTAGATGTAATGCTCTCTATCTGCTCCCACAGACCAGTGATTTAGCCCAGGTTCCAGAGGAGGACGACGCTCACAGCAGTCAACATGAACTCACCAGGAAGCACAGTGATAATGGTGAGTACTGTACAAGGTGTACCAAGAGGCAGCCATCAGTCACTAAGAGGCAGCCATCAGTCACTAAGAGGCAGCCATCAGTCACTAAGAGGCAGCCATCAGTCACTAAGAGGCAGCCATCAGTCACTAAGAGGCAGCCATCAGTCACTAAGAGGCAGCCATCAGTCACTAAGAGGCAGCCTTCAGTCACTAAGAGGCAGCCATCAGTCACTAAGAGGCAGCCATCAGTCACTAAGAGGCAGCCATCAGTCACTAAGAGGCAGCCATCAGTCACTAAGAGGCAGCCATCAGTCACTAAGAGGCGGCCATCAGTCACTAAGAGGCAGCCATCAGTCACTAAGAGGCAGCCATCAGTCACTAAGAGGCAGCCATCAGTCACTAAGAGGCAGCCATCAGTCACTAAGAGGCAGCCATCAGTCACTAAGAGGCAGCCATCAGTCACTAAGAGGCAGCCATCAGTCACTAAGAGGCAGCCTTCAGTCACTAAGAGGCAGCCATCAGTCACTAAGAGGCAGCCATCAGTCACTAAGAGGCAGCCATCAGTCACTAAGAGGCAGCCATCAGTCACTAAGAGGCAGCCATCAGTCACTAAGAGGCGGCCATCAGTCACTAAGAGGCAGCCATCAGTCACTAAGAGGCAGCCATCAGTCACTAAGAGGCAGCCATCAGTCACTAAGAGGCAGCCATCAGCCACTAAGAGGCAGCCATCAGCCACAAAGCCATCAGTGACTAAGAGACAGCCATCAGTGACTGAGGCACCAATCAGTGACACTGGGAAATGCACTTCTGTTATGCATAGACTTTATAAATGAAACATTACTGACTGCTCAATGGTATGTCTATAACCTTATATGCCAGATCCTTGATCTAAATTCCAGTTGATTCACTGAATGTAATGGATGCTCATGGAATGTAATGGATACTCACTGAATGTAATGGATATTCACTGAATATAATGGATACTCACTGAATGTCATGGATATTCACTGAATGTAATGGATACTCACTGAATGTAATGGATATTGACTGAATGTAATGGATGCTCACTGAATGTAATGGATGCTTACGGAATGTAATGGATGCCGACTGAATGTAATGGATGCTCACTGAATGTAATGGATGCTCACTGAATGTAATGGATGCTCACTGAATATAATGGATGCTCACTGAATGTAATGGATACTCACTGAATGTAATGGATGCCGACAATGTAATGGATGCTCACTGAATGTAATGGATGCTCACTGAATGTAATGGATTCTGACTGAATGTAATGGATTCTGACTGAATGTAATGGATTCTGACTGAATGCATTGGATTCTCAGTTCTATTTACTGTACTTAGTGTAAGATCTCAAGGAGGAAGAGTAATACGCCTATTGCCCTGACCTTTTGCATGCAGTAGCATTCACCCAGGACAATGAAGTTGTAGAAGGGACACGGGTTGAAGTAGACCTCACATGATTCAAAATGCCTTTAGAAGCTCCACAAAAAGAATATAATCTGACCCCTGAGGATTGGGGAAGGGTAACCTTCTTCTGTGTTCCTCTCTACTTGCCACATGTAGAGACTGTAATTACTCCCCAATGCTACTTGAATATCTGGACAGTGCTCACTAAGAAGAGGAAAATATGGGACAGATTCCAGCATGGGAATCTGTCCCATTAGTAATCCCATCTGAATACTCTATTGCTTTCTGAAATGATGTATTTGTTTATGAAATAGCTTTTCTATCACAGCTTGTACTGTAAAAATAAATACTTAGGTTTATTCCAGGACATTCAGTAGATGAAATCCCACTGCTATCGAGATTCATCCAAGCTTCGCTGTCTTTTCTATGATTGCCAAAGTGTTGATAGCTTTAGTGTTGTCTTTGATAATTGAAGTATTTGTCGTTGATTTGGGGTGATTTACTGAATGTTTTGACATTTTCCAGTGTTCACATCACTTGAGAATGGGACGGAGCCCATTCCCTATTGCCACGTAGCTGAGAGGAAACCTGATGATTCACCGGTAAGGAACACAAACACTTACAGTATAGTAACCAGATTTCCTGTAACTCCGCGGAGGGCAGCGGAGAGAAAAGTTCAACTTCCACACAGACTTGTTCCTACTGTGAATTACATTAGTGTTAGTAATTTAATTCCCGTCCAAGCATATCAGTGGAATGCTAAGGGAGATACAGATCTTTTTTAAATTAGAAATCGTGTAATTGTGTGTTGAACTCATCCAGGACGCCCCTGTTGAGACAACAGGGTCAGTAGAGAGAGAAAAGGGTACCGTATGACAGCTGAGGGTGTGAGAAACAGCCAGCCTGTCTTGTCTTACACAGGTGGAACAGAGTAGAACACACCAACATCATTTTAATACTGTTTAATGAGATCACAAATAATGTCTCTTGCGAGGCGCCTGCCTCATCTACAGTACAGTTCCGTTGTCTTGGGCGATGCGCTCTTTCATGACGAAACACAAATGCATTGAGAAAGACTGCTGGCACATAGAACCCAGGTAGAAGTAAACACTGCAAGAACTGTTCATGATAAATCATAATAACCTCTGATCTGGAAATGGAAAATACAAAGTTATTGTTCTTCAGTGGAGCCCAGTGACTGATTATTTTCTCAGCTCTTATTGTTTGTGTGTGCTGCAGAAATGTCCCTCTAGAATGTCTCTTAACCCACGGCTATCCTTAGTCTATTGCCCATTTGTCCTACGGACCAACACATTGACATAAAGTCTAAGGATAGCACAAACTGCTCTGGAGACAAATGAGCTCTGGGCTTAGTAAGGTTGGTGTCATCCCAATTTGAAATATGCATTGTCTATAATGGGTAGGGCTTGAACCTACCCAAAAGAGGAGCAGTGTGAAAATCCTATAATTAACTAGCTTCTAAACTTAGATTTCAACATGTCACAATTAGTCTATGGAGAGGAAGAGAACTGACATGAGACATTAGCTTTTGTTGTCTGTTGGCCCTGAGCAAATCGTAGCTCTGGACTAAAGGATGTCCTGAGATATTGTACAGTATTCTATTGAAAGCTTCTGCTAACTGTGTCTGTGCTGTGTGTGCTGGTGGGCTGTACTCTACTCTGTGCCTTCAGCCTGAGACCTGATCCTGAGCCAGTTCTGGCTGTGTGGGTGTCCATCAGCATGCTACTTACTATTGGCCAGACTCCCATCACTACTTACTTTCCCAGGAGTTAGGAGAAAAACACATCTCCCTTACAGACAAATTATACCCTTGCCTCGGCCACTGACACACACAGATATGAATAGGCTTTTACCCTGATGTTTATATCTCCAGCTCCGGTCTGTGCAATATTTATTTTCTGCGCGCAGCCTGACACATTACAAAACTAGTGCAAACTCCATTCTGTTCCCTGTAGTGTAATATTGATTAGCAAACCCCAGACAGATTTATTTTGCCCTCTCTCTGGCTTCTACAGTGGTAGAAAGAAAAAAATACATGTATAAGAAATGCCGTATTCATGTTCCCAGAACATGTTTCATATTTGTAATATTTCTAGCCAGCCTCTATCATTAATTTGACATTTTTATCCTTAATGTCAACTTTGGAAATGACCAAAAACACAAAAAATACAGAGAAACACAAAGATATACAAGTGAATGTACACACACACACACACACACACACACACACACACACACACACACACACACACACACACACACACACACACACACACACACACACACACACACACACACACACACACACACACACACACACACACACACACACACACACTATGCGATCTCTCCTGGCCAGCTCGCTGAAACATGTAAAGTGGTATTTTCCACCACTCTTATCTGGCAAGCTTAGCACGGCTGGGAGGATGTCGTTTGTTCGTCTGAAGGCAGGTCTTTAAAAGCAGCCTGGCACCCAAACACAAGGACACACAGACACAGGCTCTACAGGATAATGAGCAGAGGAATGAACCACGCTGCAGGAGCAGATTGTCCCGTGTTGCCTCTTGTCCTATCTGAAATGAGAGACACAAATTACTAGCTGGCCTATTCAATTGTACAGCCCATTTCTTGTCCTATATTCCAAACCAACCAACACCTGTTCCCTTGACATCTTACGTCCCCTTGTCTTAACCAACACCTGTTCCCTGGACATCTTACATCCCCATGTCTTGAATGATTGAGAAGTAATCAAATGGCTTGTACATTGTTTTCTTACACTCATTTGTGAACTTAGAGGTTTTTTTGCTGCTCGTTTAACTCTTCACTCTGTCTCATTGGCCCTACTGCAGTTATCATTGTTTTGACATTTTCCAATGTAATGGCCACCATACAGACAAATATAACCACCCAGGGCGGAGGAAATGTCCCCAGAGAGCTGTTAGTCTGCCATAATGATCCCCTAAAGTTTCTGTTGTGCCTTACCGCATTTTCACTCAGGGCCAGCAGAACATTTCACTCAGGACCAGCAGTACATTTCACTCAGGGCCAGCATAACATTTCACTCAGGACCAGCAGTACATTTCACCCAGGGCCAGCAGAACATTTCACTCAGGACCAGCAGTACATTTCACCCAGGGCCAGCAGAACATTTCACTCAGGGCCAGCAGAACATTACACCCAGGACCAGCAGTACATTTCACCCAGGGCCAGCAGAACATTTCACCCAGGGCCAGCAGTACATTTTACCCAGGGCCAGCAGTACATTACACCCAGGACCAGCAGTACATTTCACCCAGGGCCAGCAGTACATTTCACCCAGGGCCAGCAGTACATTTCACCCAGGGCCAGCAGTACATTTCACCCAGGGCCAGCAGAACATCTCACCCAGGGCCAGCAGAACATCTCACCCAGGGCCAGCAGAACATTTCACCCAGGGTCAGCAGTACATTTCACCCAGGGCCAGCAGAACGGTTCACCCAGGGCCAGCAGCACACATACACAATCCATGTCTCAATTGTCTCAAGGCTTAAAAATCCTCTTTAACCTGTCTCATCCTCATCATCTACACTGATTGAAGTGGATTAATGGTGACATCAATAAAGAATCATAGCTTTCCCCTGGATTCACCTGGCCAGTCTATGCCATGGAAAGAGCAAGTGTTCCTAATGTTTTGTACGCTCAGTATACATGTAAACAGGAGTAACAGTGACAAGTAACAGACTAAAATAGATAGGTACTAATGGCAATCAATAATCAGTGAACAGCAGCATAGTGGTAGTAATAAATCAAATCAATAATCATTTCAGCAGCAGCGTAGGTGTGAGGGTGAGCAGTAGTTATTAGCCATTTAACAGTCTTATGGCCAGGGGATAGAAGCTGTTTAGTCGTCTGTTGGTCTGAGCCTTGATGCACCGGTACCGTCTGCCAGACTGGAGCATGGAGAACAGTCCATGTCTCGGGTGGCTGGAGTCTTTGGCAATTTTATGGGCCTTTCTCAGACACCGCCTGGCATTCTGGGTCATTGTGACATTGCGACTAATTGTGACAAAAGCAGAAAGTGCGTAAAGGTGCGTAAAAATACGGTTACTGAATGTGTCTGCGATAATTGTGTTAGCACGTCTCTAACAACATCCTCTCCGCCCCTGCTATTATTGTCTTTTCATTTCCTGGGAGCTTATGAAAACAGATCAACTCAACAAGAGGATGCTTCCTCCCACACATGTATATAATGTTGTGGAAACTTTACAGTAGCAGGTGGCAGAACGACTTCAGCAATTCTCTCTTTTTTTCATTGGAACAAGAGCTCATTCTATTCTAGGAAAAATCTAAAGGAATGAATGAAGTAATGCATTTCCTCTGTGATTTGATTAGGGTATAACAACAAACCTGTAGTAGTTTTTTGCACGTCTATACTCTGTTTTGTGGATCGTGCTGACAGCTGCTGTTTGTGTGTGTGTGTCTGTGTGTGTGTCTGTATGCGTGTGTGTGTGTGTGTCTGTATGCGTGTGTGTGTGTCTGTATGCGTGTGTGTGTGTGTCTGTATGCGTGTGTGTGTGTGTGTGTCTGTGTGTGTGTCTGTATGCGTGTGTGTGTGTCTGTATGCGTGTGTGTGTGTGTGTCTGTGTGTGTGTCTGTATGCGTGTGTGTGTGTGTGTTATGCCTTGCAGGAGAGGAAATGGCTGCAGAAGGACACACTTCAGCTCAACACCTATGTTGCTTTGTTTACATTCACTCCCCAGGAGAGTGAAGACCTGGAGATGAGGTCAGTGGTATACACAAACACAAACACACACACACATTCCCCTTTTCTCTCCAAGTTGATATTATTTTGTGACTGGCCCCCAATTGTGGTGGCAAATTGTAATGGAAATAAGCTTCAGTCGACCCACACATCTACACACACAAATCTACACACATATCTACACGCACAAATCTACACACACTGAAGCTGTCCATGAACCTGGTAGCAGGCACCAATGGCCAGTCAGTCACACATTACCGTTGTCTCACTTTTGTAATACTTACAAAAACAGTGTCATAAATGGTGTGACTGATTTATGGGACTGCTTAGTTTAAACTCTCTTATCTACAAGGGCCAGAAGCTCCTACTAGCTCACTGTCAGAACAGGGTGTTTGATTGATTTCTGATGGGCCTTGGCCTTGCCTGGACATTTCCTGCATTTTCTTTGTTAAAACCACGACGTTAACAATTACCTTAGGTTTCTCTTGAATGTAGAACACACTGTGTTTACCTCGATAAGCAGGCAGACGTCACTGAATGCATGCTGTAGTCACTGCTCAATAGATATCTGGTCTTTGCCAGTGCTATTCTCTAATACAACATGAATAAACACTGTCTGTTTTGTTATGCATGACAATTAAATTGTCTGTGATTTGTGTGTGGTCTTCTGCTTGTACTTTGCTCAGTTTAACGACCATAAGACTATCTCTTAATCACGAGGCAGGCATAAACCCACATTCATTCATTTGATTATAAAGATATCGACACATGAATATGGTTATGATTTGACCCGATTCATTAGCTTATAAAGATGTTGTTACATAAATATGGTTGTGATTTGACACAATTACAATATGATGAGATAGAAAGACAATACCTGATGGTTTATTGCTTATCATAAACTGTGGTTCGTGCCCTGAATGCTGATTTGCTGACAGCCGTGATATATCAGACCGTATACCACGGGTATGACAAAACATGTATTTTTAATTGCTCTATTTGGTAACCAGTTTATAATAGAAATAAGAATAGAAATAAGGCACCTCTGAGGTTTTTGGTATATGGCCAATATACTTTACCACAGCTAAGGGCTCTATCCAGTCACTCCGCATTGCGTTGTGCTAAAGACCAGCCCTTAGCCGTGGTATATTGGCCATAAACCACACCCACTCGGGCCTCATTGCTTAATGAGACAAATATCAACGTCTTTGTGATATTTTCTGGAACCTGTGGAAAGCTGGCAACCCACAGGGCACACACTGGTTGTTTCCATGTCATTTCAATTAAATTACGTTGAACCAACGTGGAATAGATGTTGAATTGACGTCTGTGCCCAGTGAGAATTGTCTGGACTACGTAAATATTAACATATAGGGCACCGTTTTCTTTATGTAATTTTGCTATGGGCCCTTAAGACATAAGAGTTTCTCTCTCAACAGCCCTTGACCCTAAGTATCCATTTTACTCCATTGTTCCCTTAGTAATCCAGTCCTTGGATCTGGCGTGTATAATGTCTACACTGTCTCCTCTCAGACGCTCCAATCATCTGAGATCTTCCTCCTTGCTCCCCAGAAAGATTTCAATCATCCCCTACTTCATTTGAAATTCATTCACACCCACATCACAGCATGACTCCCAACCCACAAATAGCTGCTGTACAGTTGGGTGCTGC
The DNA here is from genome assembly GCF_002021735.2 of Oncorhynchus kisutch. Classification (NCBI taxonomy): domain Eukaryota; kingdom Metazoa; phylum Chordata; class Actinopteri; order Salmoniformes; family Salmonidae; genus Oncorhynchus; species Oncorhynchus kisutch. Next base: position 45,562,593 of record NC_034180.2, on the reverse strand, counting down.
TTCAATGTGTTGTTTTAAATCTTCTCCTATGAAAGACAAGCTAGACAGGATCAAGGTCTCAGGATCCCATTACAGACCCTAATCAACACTTCAGACAGACACAATAAATCACATTGTACTGTGGACTTTAAAGGCACCCTCATCAAAAGGTGGAGAAATTTCACTCTCTTTTTACATTACATGTTGTGACACCTGTCTTGTGATAACTTTCTTCTGTATAATTTGTTATTAGCCTACTGCAACATGATGATTTTAGTATATTTTTTATTATACTAGGCAAGTCAGTTAAGAATAAATTCTTATTTTCAATGACGGCCGTGGAACATTGGGTTAACTGCCTTGTTCGGGGGCAGAACGACAGATTTTTACCTTGTCAGCTCGGGGATTCGATCGTGCAGCCTTCCGGTTACTAGTCCAACACTCTAGCCACTAGGCTACCTTCCGGTCACTAGTCCAACACTCTAGCCACTAGGCTACCTTCCGGTTACTAGTCCAACACTCTAGCCACTAGGCTACCTTCTGGTTACTAGTCTAACACTCTAGCCACTAGGCTACCTTCCGGTTACTAGTCTAACACTCTAGCCACTAGGCTACCTTCCGGTTACTAGTCCAACACTCTAGCCACTAGGCTACCTTCCGGTTACTAGTCTAACACTCTAGCCACTAGGCTACCTTCTGGTTACTAGTCTAACACTCTAGCCACTAGGCTACCTGTCGCCCCCATGATGATGGTGATGAAACCATAAAAGCATGTTTCCAAACATATTCCGATTGGCAATATATTTAATAAACCAAAACTTCCATCTTTTTTTTTATAATCGAAAGATCTCAATAGATGACCATTTTTAACATGTTCAAACTAAAACCACAGTGTTTTTCCTCTCACAGACCTGTCTCAATAGACAGGATATTTTTTAAAGAGATATTATGACTCTAGGAATCAACGAGTCATAATTGAAACATTATTTCAGATTTTTCTTTCTTATAGTCAGATTAAATCTAATTTACAGCATCAGAGACGTTGATTTTCTTTTAATACACAATTTATTTCTAATTTAGACCCGGAGACAGAATCCTACTGGCAGACGACTCCAATGATGACTGGTGGAAGGTATGTATTTAAGTGGAAGACAGCTAGTACTGACATTTAAACCACTACACTACACCAGTCCAGGGCCGGCATTATGGGGGGGCCTTAGGGGGCATGGCCCATCCTACTCTACCTCCTTACCCTACCCTACCTCCTCTTTGATCATTTATTTGACAGAGACACGCGCCAACAGACAGACTCATCAATCTCAGTTAAAGCATCCAAGCGAATGAAGCAGCGCCCCTTTGTCTCAGTATGTGTAGACCATGTAGCTGATGCTGTCTGTACCAAAATAGCATGGCATGTGTTTTTACTATAATTTAAAATGTTGTATCAAGAAGAAGGGGAGGTTTGTGTGGAGAATATGGTGCATCTCTCTCCAGAATGCATTTGTAGGAAAGAGCCCATTTGGCAATGTCTGATTTCTGATTGTTTTAACTCACCACATACACCACTAATAAGCTGAGCCTCTCAGTCATTTTTTTCTTCACCTCACACAAGTCAATGAAGTCAGTTTATTTTTTTACATCCATTGTGAATGATAATTCCTCAGTATGTGAAAAATCTATCCAACACTCCCGGCCTCGATAATCACCAAGCCTTGGTGTGAAAGAGCTAAATATCATGATCCCATATATCCAGTGGAAACATCATTAAAAAACAAACATATTTCTGTCCTGAGCTCACTGGCGCAAGAAACTCACATGGGCCCGGAATAGACTAGTTGATACAATGTTGCAAGTTCACTAGCTACAGCTACAGCTTCAGGCTGGACCAAGTGATGATTTGATACAAAGTTGCACTTCACTAGCAATAGCTCATGTCAAGACATAGAAAGGGAGGCAGAGAGATGAATGTGATTGAAAGAACCAGAATTTTCATCAGGATATTTTCTACTGTTTGTATTTGTCGGCTTTACGCCTATGTATTTTACTTAGTTGACGATGGAAGTTATAGGCCTACTGCTGCATTGGCCTATAGGCTGTCTCTGAGTTCTATGCTGTCATTTCTTTAGCCGCCAATGGATCACAGTGTATCAATGTGTCCATATGAGGTTGGTGCTCTCGCCATAGTTAAATTTGAACTTTTAGATGTTTATCATTTTACTTCAGATTTTTATGATTAACCACATGACAATAATTTTGAAAAAAACCTAAAACGTTATTATTGAAATGAAACTGTTCCATGAAATCACGCGTATAAAAATGATCATGACTGCCAAGCAGATCAGTAGAAGTGGTAGGATAAATTGTAAGTTTCCCCAAACTTGAAGCTCACCAGCTGCCTATGTGCTTTACTATTAGACCCATTAACCCATTGTGAACGCTCAAGCGGATGCACACATAGGAGGTCCTGTGGAAAAACATTGCCCCCCCCTATGGAAATCAAAGGCCGGTCCAACGGATTCTTTCTGGCGCTGGGTCTGCACCAGTCTGCTGCCATGTTAGTAAGACCAGGAGCTGTGATGGTGTATAATGTTTCTTCTGGGTGATGGATCTAGGGCATGATCGAGGACAGGATCGGTTTCTTCCCAGCAGCCTTTGCTCACCAGGTGAAGACCGGAGACAGAGTGTTCAGGTGTCACCGGACGTTTATCGGCTGTAAGGAGCAAGGCCAGATCACTCTGAAGGAGGGCCAGGTATGTGATCTCACTGTTACCCGCAATACAATGATAATTGTGGCCTGTCTGGTTGTGTGGTAATGCCCAGCCTTCGGCACGCATGTTTGCGGTGTCGTCATAGGTTTGAATCTGGCCTGCTGCCTTTTGAGACAACCTCTCTCTATCTTTCTGTCTCTCTATCTTGCGATCTCTAGCTCTTTTATCTTTCCATCTTGCTATCTCTTTCTATCTCTCGCTATCTTTCCTGTCATCCTCTATCTGTACGTCTCCAATAAAATCCGAAATTCCATAACAGCATTATTTTAAATCATACCATAATTATGTCAAACTATTTTGTGACAAAAAAGTACCCAATTATCCCCAATTGAACTAATATACAAGAAAACATGATTGTTATTATCAGTTGTTAAAGAATTGTATAGTTAGTCCCTTAAATGTTTCCATGTACAACTTTACTTGCTGCAGTTCATGTTTAAGCCCCAGATACAAATGGAAATCAGATACAGTTCATATGCTCACCAATTCCCATAGGCAATGGGAGTCCTGGGCACTCAGTCCAAAGACTCTCTCCCGGGACATTCACTTCAAAGGAGGGACCTGAGCTGGCCAATTGGTAGTCCCCCCCCCTCTCAGCAGTTTCCATTGCATTACCATTTTGGCACGGCAAATGCCGTCTCAAATCCTTTTCCCACAATGCTTTGCATGGCCATTTTAGGATTCAGAGGAGAGTTCATGCTAGTAACCCCCAATGGAGATGCATCCATTCCTAACACTTTGAAGATGACTCAGTGACCTCATAGCTCTGCCTCCATCCCCAATGAGTAGCAACATCCGCTGTTTCCAGTCACACAGCCATTCACACTACCCCTCTACAGCTGTATCAAAGACTATTCAGACTACCTTTTGCAGCTGTATCAAAGACTATTCAAACTACCCTCTGCAGCTGTATACAAAACTATTCAAACTACCCCTCTGCAGCTGTATACAAAACTATTCAAACTACCCCTCTACAGCTGTATAAAATACTATTCAAACTACCCCTCTGCAGCTGTATCAAAGACTATTCAAACTACCCCTCTACAGCTGTATCAAATACTATTCAAACTACCCCTCTACAGCTGTATCAAAGACTATTCAAACTACCCCTCTACAGCTGTATCAAAGACTATCAGGCAAATACAGACAGGTGTCATTGTTGTTTGGTGGGAGAATTAAATATTTCTTACAGTGACCCTAAAGCTACTTCGCCCTTTAGGGCCACTGTGCATTGTGAATTGAATGTGTTAAAATGTGTTTTGTTTGTACAAAAAGCAACTAAATCACAAGATCATTATTCACTGTTTCATCAGATTTGTGTAAGCGGTGAGGATGAACACAGTGGCTTCATCCGAGTGGCCAGTGGAAAGAAGAGAGGCTATGTGCCCTGTGATGTCCTGGAAAACATCTGAGAGCGAGAGAGAGAAATAGAGAGTGCTGGAGAGCGATAACGAGAGGAAGAGAAGGAGAGAGAGGAGGGAGGAGAGGCACAGTGGCACACTCCCATGATGCGCAGGGATGGCTCTGACAGTTGCACTGATTAGATGCCAACCTCAGGCGTGAGGGAGAGGACCATTCTTCCCACAAAATGGCCGCCTGAAACCATGGAGGAAATCCTCTGAGCTGTGGATCCAAAATATTTCTGTTGCCATTAAGGGAATAGCTTTGTCAGAGTCAGAGCCAACCTTCCTCTTTCCCTTTTAGCCTGAAGGGGAAAATGTTGCGACGGATCAGATAACCTGAATTTGTGGTCACAGGGAGGGAGAGTGGGGTGATTGCATCTCTGGATTTGGTTAGATTTTTATTCCGATTTTGTTTGATTTTTAGGTGAACAGCTGAGAATTGTTTGTTCTTTTTGGGATGTCCCAGTGGAGAATGCAGGTGACGGATCATGCATGAATATACTGAATGTACTCGTGTGTCTACTACTGAGACAGAGAGAGAGCAAGGAAAGCTACTTTCAGCAACTTTCTTTATCCATACATTCTTGCTTATTTAGCATCAGCTGCAGCTAAACCACTTGTTTAACCTAAAGCCCAAATGTTCAAGCACTTGTTCTCTATAGCTGAAGATTCTGTTCTGAAATAATCAAATCATATTTTATTCACTTACGCTAACTTTGATGCAAGCAGTTGAGGTTACAAACAGCATATTAATCAAAAGCATAGAAGATAAGTCCCTTTTCTTCTATGCTCGTATGATGGCTCTACTGAGTCTTGATAGCCTCAAGCTCACAACTACAGACCCATTCTCCCAAGAATCCGTCCCTCTGTGATACAAAAAATTCCATACATTGGATTTGTCACTGGAGAGGAATAACGAAAAGAATTAGACGAAGCAGAAATTTATCAAGATTTCTGAGGTAGTATTGTTCAAAGGAGAAAAATATTTTGCACAAATCTAGTGATGTTCCTAGTCTAGCTGCTTACCCATCCACATTTGCGTTTAAAAAATGACACCACAAAAGGACTACAAACCTGTCAAACAGATTTTGTGAATATTTCAAAACAATGAATACCTAATTTGCAACTTAGTCTGGTGATAATATTCTCTTCGGGTAACTCATCATGACATTGTTTCTTGGTGTGTTTTATAAAGGATAATGGATTTGATAAGAAATTATGTGAATTTAGGAAGCGGGCAAGCTCTAACAAGTGGTTAGATCAATTGTTTTTGAATATATGTCATCAAATCTGCATACCTGTTGTAGTGGCTTGGTGTGGTATCTAATATACATTTCAACACAATTACATTAAATTCTATACACCAAAACAAGTTATATACATTATTTTCTTTTACAAATGGCTTTTTACACCTGTTATTGTCAAGATATTTGATCAGGGAAGCTTCAATGCATGAGCTACTTGAAATTCAGCTTTGATTTACATTCATGTATGCTTGATCCAATTGCACTAAATGGTCACTCAGATATGGCTATTCACGTTAAACAATGTAAACCCATTTTTCATCGAATCAAGACATGCTTGTTGAGATGTAACTATCCCTTTAATGTCACTCTTTATGACACACTCCTGTTCAATTCCTTTCTCTTGAGGAACAGCAATATTCTTTGAGGATTTCTTGATCATCCTCATGTATATTTGTTTTCTGTTAAAATATTATTATGAACTGTCAAAGGAAAGGTATGGTAGTAAATGTGTCTCTCTATAAATTCATCTAAGCTGCACTGAAACTCCGTGAACTTTCTATAAATTCCCTAGTTTTCCCGAAATCCCAGTTGGAGGATTTTGGGAATAAGAAGACAATTAGCAGGAAATATGGAATCTTCCAACTAGGATTTCTGGGAAACCAGGGAATATATTGAAAGTTCCTGAAATTTTGCAACCATAGTCAAAGACCACTGTATTGTATAGATTGTATGCACAGAATAAAAAATAAATTGATTAGAATTTTTAAAAATCAATTGTATCAATTTATTATCACCGTTTGGGGAAACTATTTACAGAATATATAAAGCACTGTCCTTAACTCGAGATAGATAGCTTTGTCTTCATACTCGGAACACAGAAAACATCACAGTCATGTATGCCTGTGCTGACTATACATTGAAGTATAAAGGAAGTTAGAGGTAGTTTCGCGAGCCTATACTAACTAGCTTTGGCGCAGATACCCATAGACTTCCAGTCATTGTGCTAATGCTAGTTAACATTTTCTTGTGAAACTACCTTTAACTTCCTTCATGCTGGACATAGCGACATAAAAATGGTATCCACCAGTATGACCTCCAATATAATACTAGCTAAGACAAGCCTTGGTTAACCTGGGGCCTGCTGCCCTATCAGAGAAAATATCTTATGAGGACCCATCTACCGTGATGAAGAGGCTGCTTCCCCCCTCATCCTCACCTACTTCCCCTTCTGTAGCTCCATACACATTTTCCACATGAGAACAAAGAAAGGGATGCACATTCCCTCATAACAAATATAAATAATATGGGAATCACGTTGATATTTTCTGGAAATACTGATGCTCTACCTTCACAATAAAAATGGAAATATATTTCCCTTTTAAACCTCTGGTAATAAAATGTTGAATAGCTCACACGGTAGAACTGTTAACAACTACATGCCATGTGGCCATCTAGACTGATCACATATTTTATGCAGAAGAACACCCTCTACTGACAGCATTGTGCATTGTGTTCTCATGATTATACTGCAACATCCTGTAGCATCAAAACGCAATATAGTCACCAAGTCACTGAGTGATACAGTTTTCCATGTCTTTTTACACATCTGTCACAAACTATTCATAAAGCCCTACACAGACAGCCGTGCCTTTGATTCTCCCACCCACTACTTAATTAACTGTTGCTAATTGGCTCATAATTTGCTAAACTGTACCACTTTAATTATCTTCAAGCTGTCATTTTGTTTTTACTGCGGCTCCTAGGTTCACTAGCCCCATTAGGCAGCTGTTCAGAAGTGTAGTGGCTGCTGAAAGATTCTCCTGGCAGGGGGCAGAGACAGTTTTAAATACTCACCCTTGTCTTGTTCCCCTGTTTGTCTTTGTCATGACACAGGCTAGTCCACCAGGGCTGATACAGGCCTCAACCACCAGACTCTAGCACCCCTCCGTTGGTATTGGCCTGACATGAACCTGTATTGCATTAACAACGTTACAGTTTGTTTTTGAATCACTTTGGTGTAAAGTACAGAGCCTATAGAAAGTCTGCACCCTCTTTTTCACATGGTGTTGCGTTAAAGTAAAACATGTTTTTGATCTATACAGAATACTCCATAATGTCAAAGTGAAAATAAAATGATACACATATTTACAAATTAATTAAAATTAAATAAGTAAAATATAGTCGCATTAATATTCACCCCCTTTGTTTAGGCAAGCCTTAATTAGTTCAGAAGTAAAATGTGGCTTAACAAATCACATAAGTTATATGGACTCACTGTGTGAAATAAGAGGTTGACATTCTTTTTTAATGACTACCCCTTCCTCTGTTCCCCATACATAAAACATCTGTAAGGTCCCTCAGTCAAGTACTGAATTTTAAGCATAAATTCAACTACAAAGACTAGGGAGCTTTTCGAAAGTGTCGTGAAGAAGGGCAGTGGTTGGTAGATGGTTAACATTAACAAATCAGACATTTAATATATCTAAGCATGGTCAAGTTAATCATTATGCTGTGGATGATGTCATAAACCACCCAGACACATCCAAGATACAGTTGTCCTTCTGAAATTAGCTGCAGGACATGAAGGAAACTGCTTAGGGATGTCACCAATGACAGAGTGAAAATAAGAATAGAAATATACAGAATAAAAATATTCCAAAATATGCATATGTATGCAACAAGGTAACACTAAAGTAACACTGAAGAAGAATACAAAACACAGAAAAGGAATAGACTTTTTGGCCTAAATGCCTACGTTTGTGGCAAATACAACACATCACTGAGTAACTGCCTCCTTATTTTCAAGCATGGTGGTGGCTGCATCATGGTATGGGTATGCTTGACATTGGTAAAGACTGGGGAGTTTTTCAGGATGAAAATAAACGGGATGGAGCTAAGCACAGGCAAAATCCTAGAAGAAAACCTGCTTCCGTCTGCTTTACACCAGGGACTGAGGAAGGAATCACATTTCAGCAGGACAATAACCTACAACACAAAGACAAATCTACTCTGGAGTTGCTTACCAGCAAGACAGTAAATTGCAGCGACCGTTCTAAAGTGCCCTTGTTCTCTGTCTTTGTCATAACACAGGCCAGTGCACCACACCAGTGCTGATACAGGCCACAAACACTCTAGCACCCTCTGTTGTTATTGTGCTGACATTAGCCTGTATTGCATTGGCAACATTTAGCATTTAGGGTGTTGCAGAATGAACAAAAGTGCTAAATGGCTTGTTGTATGCAACAGGTTGATATCAGTAATAGGAATAGCGGTATAACAGTTTCAGATAGATGAGTAAGCATCAGTCATTTCACACTGCATGCACTTGGTCTGATGTTCGTTTGACATATATCACACATCTCACAAGCTACACTCTTTGTGGTGCAATGGAGTGAGTGGGTGTGTGTGCGTGCGAGTGTGTTGGATGGGGAAGAAAGAGGTGCCAAACAAAATAGTCTAGCTTTAAGCCATTATAAATGGGCTAGAGTGGCAGTTTGTCACTTTGGGTAGTCAACATGAAAAAAAAAGAGTAATTGACAGAATAACAAAAGAGAAACTGCAGGACAAGTGAGCTGTGATTAATGACACAGCAAAATCCACTCGGCGGCTTCATTGCTTCGCCTCGGCTAGGAAGGCCTGGACTATATCCAGATGGTCAGTTAGATTGCCTAAGGAAGTAAGAAGAAAAGAGGCTGCTTCAGTGACATCAAATCAAATCAAAATCAAATCAAATTTATTTATATAGCCCTTCGTACATCAGCTGATATCTCAAAGTGCTGTACAGAAACCCAGCCTAAAACCCCAAACAGCAAGCAATGCAGGTGGAGAAGCACGGTGGCTAGGAAAAACTCCCTAGAAAGGCCAATACCTAGGAAGAAACCTAGAGAGGAACCAGGCTATGTGGGGTGGCCAGTCCTCTTCTGGCTGTGCCGGGTGGAGATTATAACAGAAGATGGTCAAGATGTTCAATGTTCATAAATGACCAGCATGGTCGAATAATAATAAGGCAGAACAGTTGAAACTAGAGCAGCAGCACAGTCAGGTGGAAGTTGAAACTGGAGCAGCAGCATGGCCAGGTAGACTGGGGACAGCAAGGAGTCATCATGTCAGGTAGTCCTGGGGCATGGTCCTAGGGCTCAGGTCAGTTGAAACTGGAACAGCAGCATGGCCAGGTGGACTGAGACATAGAGCATAGGACCCATTCTCTTTGTTTTGTCAGTACTATAACCCCAAAGGTATATGCCTCTTCAAAATAGCTTTTCTATCGATATTACAGCAAGACTCTCTCAATGACTTTAATGAACTACAGACTCCTCACAGGCATATAGCCAGGTGTCACAAATTTGTCTAAACAATAATTGTATTAATTTCTACCAGGATTTATACACAACTATTAATACATCCCTGACCCATATAATGGGTAGACAAGGTCGTCTCAAATCAAATCAAATTTTATTGGCACTTACACATGGTTAGCAGATGTTATTGTGAGTGTAGCTAAGTGCTTATGCTTCTAGATCCGACAGTGCAGCAGTATCTAACAGGTAATATCGAACAATTCCACAACAAAACCTAATATCTAACAAATTCCACAACTAAACCTAATACACACAATATAGTAAAGTAAATGAGAGGAGAATATATAAGTATACAATATATGGATGAGCAGTGACAGAGCGGCTAAGATGCAATAGATAGTGAAGGATACAGTGTACAGTATATACAGTGGTTCCTCCTTTAAAAGTTGCGAGCTTACACCGCGGGACTTAGAGGTATCCAGCGACACGGCTTCATTGCTCCAGACAACCACAAGGGGGAGGTAGATTACTCACTATGCATTTGGGTACTATCGAGTGGTTCCAATGAAGAATTTGGCGCAAGCCATCCTTCGCTGGTGATTTTCTTCAGCAAAGAGGGCTAACAAAACATCACGGTGGAAGCAAATGTAAATAATTATAACGTCATAATGAGTCAAGCAAAAAAATTACAATTGAGAGGAGGAATATGTTAGTTAGTGTAGAGACACAATTCTGAATATTTTTTTGTCATAAAGTTAATTTACGAAAATCGCTATTTAGTAAGTTAGCTGACTAGCTAGCTAGTGTTATGACATGAATATGAAATTGTAATTCGTGCTGTTTAATGTTTTAGGGACTCCTGAGAAAACCAGCACACCAGGCTGTCATCTTGTGAAACAGTGGATGTAAAGAATCTAGCTAGCTAAAGCATTTACTGTAAATTGAATGTACAATTGTGTGAACGTGAACGTGCCTTAGGCATGCTGCAAGGAAGCATGAGGACTGCAGATGTGGCCAGGGCAATAAATTGCAATGTCCGTACTGTGAGATGCCTAAGACAGCCCTACAGGGAGACAGGACGGACAGCTGAATGTCCTCGCAGTGGCAGACCACATGTAACAACACCTACACAGGATCAGTACATCCGAACATCACACCTGCGGGACAGGTACAGGATGGCAACAACATCTGCCCGAGTTACACCAGGAACACACAATCCCTCCATCAGTGCTCAGGCTGTCCTCAATAGGCTGAGAGAGGTTGGACTAAGGGCTTGTAGGCCTTTTGTAAGGTCCTCACCAGGCAACAACGTCGCCTATGGGCACAAACCCACCATCGCTGGACCAGACAGGACTGGCAAAAGGTGCTCTTCACTGACGAGTCGCGGTTTTGTCTCACCAGGGGTGATGGTCGGATTTGCATTCATCATCGAAGGAATGAGCGTTACACCGAGGCCTGTACTCTCTGGAGCGGGATCGATTAGAAGGTGGGGGGTCCATCATGGTCTGGGGCGGTGTGTCACAAGATCATAAGACTGAGCTTGTTGTCATTGCAGGCAATCTCAAAATTGTGCGTTACAGGGAAGACATCCTCCCCCCTCATGTGGTACCCTTCCTGCAGGCTAATCCTGACATAACCCTCCAGCATGACAATGCCACCAGCCAAACTGCTCATTCTGTGCGTGATTTCCTGCAAGACAGGAATGTCAGTGTTCTGCCATGGTCAGCGAAGAGCCCGGATCTCAATCCCATTGCACACGTCTGGGACCTGTTGGATCGGAAGGTGAGGGCAAGGGCCATTCCCCCCAGAAATGTCCGGGAACTTGCAGGTGCCTTGGTGGAAGAGTGGGGTAACATCTCACAGCAAGAACTGGCAAATCTGGTGCAGTCGTTGAGGAGGAGATGCACTGCAGTACTTAATGCTGGTGGCCACACCAGATAGTGACTGTTACTTTTGATTTTGACCCCCCTTTGTTCAGGGACATATTATTCCATTTCTGTTAGTCACATGTCTGTGGAACTTGTTCAGTTTATGTCTCAGTTGTTGAATCTTGTTATGTTCATACAAATATTTTCACTTAAGTTTGCTGAAAATAAACGCAGTTGACAGTGAGAGGACATTTCTTTTTTATATTAACGTGCAGTCGAATACATGATTTTTTATATATATTTCCAGACTGAGGTTGCAATTAATACTCTGAAATTGTGAAAATTATGAAAATGTCCATTTCGTGTATGAGCTCTTTGATATTCCTGCCTGTTTTGGTGGGATGAAGCAGTTTTTGTAAGTCTAGGTGTTTATATGTCTATGGTTGCCTGGATTGGTTCTCAATCAGAGGCAGCTGTTTATCATTGTCTCTGATTGGGGACCATATTTAGGTAGCCATATTCCTTGGGTAGTTTGTGGGGATTCTATGTTAAGTTGCCTGTCTGCACTACGCAAATTAGCGTCACGGTTTGTTGTTGTGATAGTTTGTTCAGTGTTCTTTCTTAAATTAAATAAGTATGTGCACTTACCACGCTGCGCTTTGGTCTCCTCCATACAATGACCGTGACATTTCGCCTGCCTAAATCACCAGGCGGAAAATTAGTTAACAGACCATTAAGAAAGAGCTCCATCCCTCTGTGCAAATAACAGCTAGTTTTCAGTTTTCCCCATTCCCAGACAGTCATAACAGTTTTAGCTTGAGTAGTATGTCAATGCTACAAAGCTATTTTTGTTAATTTTTTTTCCTTTTTAATTTAAAACAATCACCGTAAGGTACTTAATTGTTACCCAGAAATTATTTGATATTGAGATTAAAATGGCGGCATTGGACCTTCAAAATAATGTAGCCTAACTGAGGTTCCCCAGAGAGCTGTTTAAGTGGTTGATTGAACATTGGCGGCTGATGTTATTGACTTCACAGTCTTCATGTCAATGAGCTGTCTGAGAGTGCCCGTTGTGACGACTGGCACTGACCTCCTGGCTGGTACATTCAACAGTTGGGCACATTTTAGGAAGTCATACTATTAGCAGAGACTACTCAATTCTTGTCAACCCAGTGGAGACACATGCTCGTCATGTCCCAGTCCCATGCCAGGACAAGGTCTGTCTCCTCCCAGCCAATTATTCTCCCAAACCTCACCATCTTCACTACCCATCTGCAAAAGTATTTTTTGTTGCCGCAGGTCGGGGAAGCGACCACCTGTCACCTTGATAGACGTTAACAAGCTTCGGATCTCAGAGCGGTGGAAGGGAAGTTCTGTAGAAGCAGACAAACGGATGACACCCAGGGGTGCCTGGGTACGTCTGTCACATGGGTTGTAGCTGTTATCGCTAAGATGATTAAAAAAAAAACTCTGTTTTAAGTGAGAAGCAGGCATTGGTTTGAAGCCAAAAAAGAAAGGATATTCACATGAGCACCACAATGCCAACTACACTCATGCTCTACCAAGGTTCTACAGCACCACAATGCCAACTACACTCACGCTCTACCAAGGTTCTACAGCACCACAATGCCAACTACACTCATGCTCTACCAAGGTTCTACAGCACCACAATGCCAACTACACTCATGCTCTACCAAGGTTCTACAGCACCACAATGCCAACTACACTCATGCTCTACCAAGGTTCTACAGCACCACAATGCCAACTACACTCATGCTCTACCAAGGTTCTACAGCACCACAATGCCAACTACACTCATGCTCTACCAAGGTTCTACAGCACCACAATGCCAACTACACTCATGCTCTACCAAGGTTTTCCAGCACACAGTGTTGACCTATTACAGTAGCCATGTTGGTCTATTGTATTTCAAATAATGTGTAGGCAGGTTCCTTACGATTCAAACCTTCTCAAACGGCCTAATTCCTGATCTTAGAGGAGGTGCTCCCACAACAATGTGATTTGTACTGCATTCAAGATAAAGTATTGGATTATCCTAAAACATGATCCTATTACACTACCCTTTCAAGCATTTTCATTATTAAATGAATGTAAGCTTTGCGTTTATACCTACAAGACCGTCAGGCTTGATTGATTGAGCAGTTTTGTCTTCTAGTAATGTTGATAAAAGTCACCTTCTCCTAGAGAGATTTACACGGTTAACAAAACATCACGCCGGGGGAAGGTTACACGACACACAGACCTTATTTTATGTGTTTCTAAAATCCCCTATGTGAAAAACTAATGGTGGAAAAATGATTGGAACCATTTCCCTGTTTGACCGCTAGGTTTGATGGGTATTATAACTCATACTGTGGAACTCAATTGGCTGTGACAGTCTTACATTGTAAAATATGACTCAATACCCATTGAAAGCAAAGTAAGAGTTTTACGTCATTGGCTTTTGAAGGTCGTATAACTCAGCCATAGAGACTAAACAAAGATATTCCCATGTGCGCTAGAGCCGGGTCTTTCTTGTGCCTTTTACAGCTTTTTTCTAGCCTAAAGCTAGTTATAAATCCTATACATTTAAATAATTCTGGTTTGGGGGGACATAAGCCCCCTCCTCTAGAACCATGCACTGGAGTTATTGAAAAATATCAAACACATGGTAAAGTTGTTCTTTGGCACTGTTGATCAGCACACACGTGTATTAAAATGTAAAAAAACGACAGGAGAAAGTGCATACTGGAATTTATTATGGATGTTAGAAGCTGGTAGGTTTTTCCAAGCATGCATTTGCACACTGCAGTCAGTGCACAATCGAGGCTCTATTTACATGTAACATTAGCTAGTCATTTGTTTTCTCAGCGGATTGAGTTGTGTCCTGTCTAGCAGTGAAATGTGGCTAGTAATTACCGAGCGAGTATTTGGCCTCTTTTGATATATTTATTTATGTTTTAATTATGGACAGCCAGTGTTGAGCTAAACTGAGTGAACTCAACTGTGAATGGCCCTGGCAAACCCAAAATAAACTGTGAATGGCCCTGGCAAACCAAAAATAAAAGCATGGCGGGAAGACAGTTTGGATTTGGCTTCACTCCAATCGCATCGAGAGAGCATATGTTATTGACAGAAACTCGTTGTGCTTCTTGTTGTGTTGTCCTACGGTGTCTAGCTGGCTAGCTAAAATGGGCCCTTTCCTAAATTAGCCATGGATCCGATGGACTTCTGGTTTTACTTAATTCTCAGTACTGGCCAATGATTATAAAGGTGATTCTGATCCAACTATAAATTAATACATTGTGCCCCTGGACTGAGAGGATGGAAGTTGAATATGTAGCTAAATATAGAAGGCAAATGTTAACTAACTAACGTTGCCCATGAAAGGAAGTTAGGCTAACGAGCAAGCATTTTAGCCAGGTAGCCTAGGACAACAAAAATGAAAGCGTGTACTGTATGACAGAGTGATAGACTGTTGCGTCAACATGAGAGGAGGATGGCGTTGGCGTTTCTCTACAAGTAGGGTGAGTCAACATGTTTTTTACTTGCACTCACACACACACATGTTTTTGTTATCTTTTTTTGTCACTGTAATAGACTAAGCATAGGTGAGTTGATGTTGACATTTTGAAGTTGAAATGGTGTTGGAATAGTGGAGGCAGCTCCTGTTTTCTTTGCGACTTGCATTGTTCTAAATCAATAGTTGTTTAGAGGTCCAAAAATGTCAGAAACTTTAACTTGCTTGACAATGCTGTAGGTCATTTAACTGTTTTGTTACATGCAATATGCTTTGTGGACTTCACCAGCCAGAGGTTGCTCTGTTTTTGTGATGAAACAAAGGTATGGTTGAATTTATTCTGCCACTGTGTCTTCTTATTGTCTCAGCCTCAGGGCCTATACATCACAGTCGCCAGGCACGAACAGTTTATAGAGCAAACAACGTTTTTCTCACAACACATAGATTGTAATATGGCTTTTTTCTGGCTTGGCTTCCCCAAGGAGAGAGAGACGATTAATCGGGGCAGGCAGGTCTATATCTTGGTAATCTGTATCTCGCAATGTCTTGTCTAGCAATACCTCGTAAATTCACCAAAGTAAGTTAAAATATAGATTGGGCTATGAATGAGTATGTTTAAGCTAATATTCATAGTGCCAATGAATAGAAGTTGAATGAGACCAAATGTGGAATATAAAGTATTGTGCTTATAGCTTATTTAAATTATGTTGATGTCCTAGGTCAGGGCTCTCCGACCCTACTCCTGGAGAGCTACCTTCCTGTATGTTTTTGCTCCAATCCCAGTTGTAACTAACTTGATTCAGCATGTCAACCATCTAATTATTGAATCAGATGCGCTAGATTAGGGTTGGAGTGAAAACCTACATGATGGTAGCTTTCCGCAAACAGGTTTGGAAAGCCTTGTTCTTGGCAATAGATCTCAAAACAGGGCATCCCCGCTAAACTGCACTTTCTTATCCATAAACGCATCTCAAGTGCAAATAAGAATTACAAGGGGCAGTTTGGAAAAACCTATCCTGTGTGATTGTCATCTGGAGTAACATACATGCATAGGATAATAATTACAAGACCATTGTCTCTAGTAATAGCCTACCTGTCCGAATAGGGCTATAATATAACATGGCAAAGAACAGGCTTATCAGCGTAGAGTGCGCAGCATCATCCCATGTCAAATCAAATCAAATGTATTTATATAGCCCTTCGTACATCAGCTGATATCTCAAAGTGCTGTACAGAAACCCAGCCTAAAACAAACAGCAAGCAATGCAGGTGTAGAAGCACGGTGGCTAGGAAAAACTCCCTAGAAAGGCCAAAACCTAGGAATAAACCTAGCGAGGAACCAGGCTGAGGGGTGGCCAGTCCTCTTATGGCTGTGGCGGGTGGAGATTATAACAGAACATGGCTAAGATGTTCAAATGTTCATAAATGACCAATATGGTCAAATAATAATAATCACAGTAGTTGTCGAGGGTGCAGCAAGTCAGCACCTCAGGAGTAAATGTCAGTTGATCATTAAGAGTATCTCTACCACTCCTGCTGTCTCTAGAGAGTTGAAAACAGCAAGTCTGGGACAGGTAGCATGTCCGGTGAACCGTCAAGGCTGCGGACAGCAGAAATATTATAGTTCCTACACACCACCATATTAAAAGGCTAAGTTGATGAGCAAATGGGCGGTATCATGATCATGCCAGTCTTCTAGAAGGCACATTTTTTTATTTTTCTATTTCACCTTTATTTAACCAGGTAGGCCAGTTGAGAACAAGTTCTCATTTACAACTGTGACCTGGCCAAGATATAGCAAAGCAGTGCGACACAAACAACAACACATAGTTACACATGGAATAAACAAATGTACAGTCAATACAATAGAAAGAGTCTATATACAGTGTGTGCAAATGGCGTAAGGAGGTAGGCAATAAATAGGTCATGGTAGCGAAGTAATTACAATTTAGCAAATTAACACAGGATTGATAGATGTACAGATGATGATGTGCAAGTAGACATACAGGTGTGCAAAAGAGCAACAGAGTAAATAAAAACAATATGGGGATGAGGTAGGTAGTTGGATGGGCTATTTACAGATGGGCTGTGTACAGCTGCAGTGATCGGTAAGCTGCTCAGATATCTGATGTTTAAAGTTAGGGAGGGACATATAAGTCTCCAACTTCAGCGATTTTTGCAATTCATTCCACTCATTGGCAGCAGAGAACTGGAAGGAAAGGCGGCCAAAGCAGGTGTTGGCTTTGGGGATGACCAGTGAGATATACCCTCTGGAGCGCGTGCTGCGGGTGGGTGTTGTTATCGTGACCAGTGAGCTGAGATAAGGTGGAGCTTTACCTAATAAAGACTTATATATGACCTGGAGCCAGTGGGTCTGGCGATGAATACGTAGCGAGGGCCAGCCGATAAGAGCATACAGGTCGCAGTGGTGGGTGGTATATGGGGCTTTGGTGACAAAAGCGATTGCACTGTGATAGACTGTATCCAGTTTGCTGAGTAGAGTGTTGGAGGCTATTTTGTAAATGACATTGCCGAAGTCGAGGATCGGTAGGATAGTCAGTTTTACGAGGGTATGTTTGGCAGCGTGAGTGAAGGAGGCTTTGTTGCGAAATAGGAAGCCTATTATAGATTTAATTTTGGATTGGAGTTGTTTAACATGAGTCTGGAAGGAGAGTTTACAGTCTTGCCAGACACCTAGGTATTTGTAGTTGTCCACATATTCTAAGTCAGAACCGTCCAGAGTAGTGATGCTAGTGCGGGCGGGTGCGGGCAGCAATTGGTTGAAAAGCATGCATTTAGTTTTACTAATGTTTAAGAACAGTTGGAGGCCATGGAAGGAGTGTTGTATGGCATTGAAGTTCGTTTGGAGGTTTGTTAACAGTGTCCAAAGAAGGGCCAGATGTATACAGAATTGTGTCTTCTGTGAAGAGGTGGATCAAGGAATCACCCGCAGCAAGAGCGTCATCGTTGATATATACAGAGAAAAGAGTCAGCCCAAGAATTGAACCCTGTGGTACCCCCATAGAGACTGCCAGAGGTCCGAACAACAGGCTCTCTGATTTGACACACTGAACTCTATCTGAGAAGTAGTTGGTGAACCAGGCGAGGCAGTCATTTGAGAAACCAAGGCTGTTGAGTCTGCCGATAAGAATTCGGTGATTGACAGAGTCGAAAGCCTTGGCCAGGTCGATGAAGATGGCTGCACAGTACTGTCTTTTGTTGATGGCGGTTATGATATTGTTTAGTACCTTGAGATTGGCTGAGGTGCCCCCGTGACCAGCTCGGAAACCGGATTGCACAGCGGAGAAGGTACGGTGGGATTCGAAATGGTCAGTGATCTGTTTGTTAACTTGGCTTTCGAAGACTTTAGAAAGGCAGGGCAGGATGGATATCGGTCTGTAACAGTTTGGGTCTAGATTGTCACCTCCTTTGAAGAGGGGGATGACCACGGCAACTTTACAATCTTTAGAAATCTCGAACGATAAGAAAGAGAGGTTGAACAGACTGGTAATAGGGGTTGAAACAAGGGCGGCGGATCATTTTATGAAGAGAGGGTCCAGATTGTCTCGCCCAGCTGATTTGTACATGTCCAGGTTTTGCAGCTCTTTCAGAACATCAGCTATATGGATTTGCGTGAAGGAGAAGCTGGGGAGGCTTGGGCAAGTAGCTGCGGGGGGTGCGGAGCTGTTGGCCGGGGTTGGGGTTGCCAAGAGGAAAGCATGGCCAGCCATAGAGAAATGCTTATTGAAATTTTCGATTATCATGGATTTATCGGTGGTGACAGTGTTTCCTATTCTCAGTGCTGTGGGCAGCTGGGAGGAGGTGCTCTTATTCTCCATGGACTTTACAGTGTCCCAAAACGTTTTGGAGTTAGAGCTACAGAATGCAAATTTATATTTGAAAAAGCTAGCCTTTGCTTTCCTAACTGACTGCTTGTATTGTTTCCTGACTTCCCTGAAAAGTTGCATATCGCGGGGACTATTCAATGCTAGTGCAGTCCGCCACAGGATGTTTTTGTGCAGGTCGAGGGCAGTCAGATCTGGAGTGAACCAAGGGCTATATCTGTTCTTAGTTCTACATTTTTTGAAAGGGGCATGCTTATTTAAGATGGTGAGGAAATTACTTTAAAGAACGATCAGGCATCCTCTACTGATGGGATGAGTTCAATATCCTTCCAGGGTACCCGGGCCAGGTCGACTAGAAAGGCCTGCTCGCAGAAGTGTTTTAGGGAGCGTTTGACAGTGATGAGGGGTAGTCGTTTGACTGCAGACCAGAGCGGATGCAGGCAATGGGGCAGTGATCGCTGAGATCCTGATTGAAAAAAGCAGAGATATATTTGGAGGGCAAGCTGGTGAGGATAATATCTATGAGGGTGACCATGTTTACGGATTTAGGGTTGTACCTGGTGGGTTCATTTATAATTTGTGTGAGATCGAGGGCATCTAGCTTAGATTGTAGGACTGCCGAGGTTTTAAGCATATCCCAGTTTAGGTCACCTAACAGAACGAACTCTGAAGATAGATGGGGATCAATCAATTCACATATGGTGTCCAGGGCACAGCTGGGAGCTGAGGGGGGTCTATAACAGGCGGCAACAGTGAGAAACTTATTTCTGGAGAGATTCATTTTTTAAATTAGAGTCTCGAACTGTTTGGGCATAGACCTGGAAAGTATGACATAACTTTGCACGCTATCTCTGCAGTGGATTGCAACTCCTCCCCCTTCAGCAGTTCTATCTTGACAGAAAATGTTGTAGTTGGGGATGGAAATCTCAGAATTTTTGGTGGCCTTCCTAAGCCAGGATTCAGATACGGCAAGGACATCGGGGTTGGCGGAATGTGCTAAAGCAGTGAGTAAAACAAACTTAGGAAGGAGGCTTCTGATGTAAACATGCACGAAACCAAGGCTTTTACAGTTACAGAGGTCAACAAATGAGAGCGCCTGGGGACACAGAGGGCCTGGGTTATCCTCTACATCACCCGAGGAACAGAGGGGGAGTACGATGAGGGTACGGCTAAAGCCAACCAAAACTGGTCATCTAGTGCGTTGGGGACAGAGAATAAAAGGAGTAGATGGTAGGATTCAGGGCATAATGTACAGACAGAGGTATGGTAGGGTGTGGGTACAGTGGAGGAAACCTTGGCATTGAGTGACAGTAAGAGCGGTTGCATCTCTGGATGCACTAGTTATGCTGGGTGCGGTCACCGCATGTGTGCGAGGTGGGACAAAAGAGGTATCAGAGGCATGTTGAGTGGGACTCAGGGCTCCACATTAAATTAAAACAATGATAACTATCTTAAACAACAGTATACAAGGCATATTGACATTAGAGAGAGATAAAAGCGAGGAGCAGCTAGCTAGCAGCGATGATCCGATGCAAAGGTCCAGAGCTTACGGCAAGATTCTGGTGGGGTAGTGGATTCTAGTCGTCTTTGTGAAGAGTCTGGGAAGCATCAGCTGTGTATCCGAGTGAACATAGGGTCCACTGAGCAGGCCGGGAGATGGAGTCAATGGAATGGTATCAATCATGTGGTTTCCAGTTGGTTGATACCATTTCATTGACTTCATTCCAGCCATTACTATTAGCTGTCCTCCCCTCAGCATGCAGCCTCCACTGGTAGACACACAAAAAGTAGGTCACAATGTCAATAGCACTCCACACTACCCTCATGCCCCCTCCACATCGACGGGCCTGTAGGGGAGTGGGTAGAGAGTTTCAAGTTCCTCTGCGTCCAAATCACTAAGAACTTAAAAATGGTCCACACACACACACACACACACACACACACACACACACACACACACACACACACACACACACACACACACACACACACACACACACACACACACACACACACACACACACACACACACACACACACAGTCGTGAAGAAGGCGCGAAAGAATATGGCGCCTCTTATCCCTCAGGACGTTGAAAATGTTTGGCATGTGCCATCAAATCCGCAAAACGTTCTACAGCTGTACCATTGAGAGCATCTTGACTGGTGCATCACTACTTGGTATGGCAACAGCACCACCCTCGATCGCATGTGTGGACAGCCCAGTACATCACTGGGGCCCGAGTTCCCTGCCATCCAGGACCTCTATATCACCACTCAAGCCATAGACTGTTCTCTCTGCTTCCGCATGGAAATTGGTCCCGGTGCATCAAGTCTGACACCAACAGGCTCCTGAACAGCTTATATCCCCATGCCATAAGACTGCTAAATAGCTAACTAAATAGCTAACAAAGTGGATACACAGACTATCTGAGTTGACCTTTGTATTTTATTCAAATGTTTGCACTGTCTCTATGCACACTCACAAGGCCCTACACACACACACACTCCATCATTTCCTCACACACACATATTATGCATATACATTTATACTGACTCTACACACACTTACACCCAGTCATATACAATCATCATATATGCTGCTGCTGCTCTGTTTATTATATAACTTGATGCCTAGTCACCTTACCCCAATACATATCTATCTCTGTCACTCCAGTATCCCTGCACATTATAATTATGGTACTAGAACTGACTCTGTACATCCTATCCTTACTTACTTTATCGTGTTCTTCTTATTTCTTATTTTTATATCTTGTGTGTTTTTGATCTACCTTGTTATTTTTAGTATTACATTGTTATTGACTACTGAATTGTTGTGGTTAAGCTACAGTAGCAAAAAAGGCATTTCACTGTTGTACTTGTATACGTGACATTAAATGTTGAAACATTGGGGAGAGGCATTGTGGTCAGCTAATTTCAGATTAAAATCCCTGCAGATTTCAATTTAATTTCAATGGCATGCATTAGCATGGTTAGGAGAGCACTTCTATCATATAAAATGCAAGTGGGCTTGACAATTGTGTACACATTTAGAAAATGTGTTGGCTCTAGGTTGTGAGAATTTTAGGCCGCACACTGAGTTGCCACAAGTCAGGATGTTGCATTTACAGGTAACTGCCAAAATAATGGAAACACTTGACTAAATGAGGGATAGATACAATTATATGAAAGTAGGTGCTTCCACACATGGTTCCTGAGTTAATTAAGAAATTAACATCCCATCATACATAGGGTCATGAATAACAATGCTGGGCAGGCCAATATTTTGGCTACCATGGCTACGCCCCTATAGGATGACAATGCCCTTATCCACAGGGCACGAGTAGTCACTGAATGGTTTGATGAGCATGAAAATTATGTAAACCATATGCCATGGTCATCTCAGTCACCAGATCTCAACCCAATTGAACACTTATGGGTGATTCTGGAGTGGTGCCTGAGACAGCGTTTTCCACCACCATCAACATGACACCAAATTATGGAATTATTGTGGAAGAAAGGAGTTGCATCCCTCCAGTGGAGTTTCAGAAACTTGTAGAATCTATGCCAAGGTGAATTGAAGCTGTTCTGGCTCGTGGATGCCCAACACCCTATTAAGACACTCTGTTGGTGTTTCCTTTATTTGGGCAGTTATCTGTATTTGTGGTACAGCTAGTGAAAAAGGAAGTCAGCTTTCTGATCTTCGCTTTGAAAAATGATAGTGTTTCAATGCCCATTTATAAAATAACTTAAACGACAATATTGCCCCCCCACCCGGGCTCAGATCCAATCCCTTAACCTTGCTAACAACGCTCCTTCCCCTCCACAATGGCAACCAATCAAGCCAGAGGCAATGGGTAAAAAAGAGCAGACGTTCTGTGCTATCCAACCAGGACCAAGTTAACTGCACTGGCTTACAACAGTTGCTTTATTATCCATTTCTACATTTTGACTGAGAAGAAGATGAGGGTCATCAATATCGGTCTTCTGCTGGTTTGTGCAGGTAAATATATGGGTCTTCTTTTGTGAAATATGGGTGAAACGTCAGGAAAATTACATATCAAAATCCAGCTTTAGGGTAAATCCGTTTTAATTCAATACATGTTTGCCCATGGAAGAAGTGTTTGGAAAGTAACATTTTGGCCCCGAGTGCCAAAATATTCAGGAGACAAAGGTGCTCAAAGTTGACCTATTTTGCATACCCCACCATACCATGAGACATCCATGTCTTCATCACTGGAAAAGATAAACAGTTGAGTTTGATATCATTTAAATGCTTACAAGTGTTGTCAATCTACAGTATTTTATTATGTCTTGAATATTATTTTTTTTATATAAAGAATTGTCGTTTTGAAAACCGTTAACGTCAATTATCTAAAAACGCTTAAACTCCGATTTATTTTCATGTTCACATATGTTGTAGCTTAGACCCTTTCTATTATCTGAGCTATTTGTGTTGTGACCACCATCGGTTGAGACACAACATGCTTCTGAATATAGTATAGGTGTCCTTTCAATCATAGAAAGTAATTCATAGAATGGATCTATCCCTTCAGACCACTGCAATTTAGATGGTAAACCATTGACATTTTAATTGAATTGAAATTTTTACTTCTAATTCCTATCACAAAGATGACCGCCGGTCCACCCCCCGCCTAATTTCAATTTATATGGTCATGTCTATTCTGGAATCTTTTATGATTTCAATAGGTTTCCTATGGAGGATTGACAGTATAATTTATAACAACAGATATTCCCATTCAAGTCAACATTCTCTGGTGTGGACCTCCAACCATCTTTGTGGTACCATTTGAACATTTCAATTTGATTCATATTTTAGTGCATTTATCAGCCAAAACATAATATCCACTGTATCCACAAGAGCTTGATGTATCTCAACCGATGGCGGGCACAACACAAATACTTTAGATGATGTAAAATAGGGTCTGTGAACATGAAAAAAATAGAGGTTTATGCATTTTAGATCATTCATACTAAAATATAATATATATATATATATTTATCCCCAGAAATGATAAAATATTTGACTGCCCTGTTTGAAAGCTTTTAAATTATGATAATCTGAACCATTGAATATTTCCCAGTGATGAAGACATAGATGTCTCATGGTACGGAGGGGGATGCAAAATGGGAGAACTTTGAGCACCTTTATCTCTTTAATGTTTGGGCATTCAGGTCTAAAAGGTCACTTCCTGAGCAATTCTACAATGGACAAATATGGAATTGTTCAAATCAAAAAGTGGTGCTGTCAAAAAGTGATTGAATCCCAATGGAGTGACCATTTAGCTGTTGTAAAGAATTCACTGCTTTTCAAAAATATATTAAAATGACAATGCTAAAGTCTTTTGTGTGTGTGTGTGGGGGGGGGGGGGGGTAGCCTTTGCTCAGTCCTTCAAGTCTCAAGGTGGGGTGAGTCTGAGAAAGGAGGAGGACATGTGGGGGAACTACCTAATGGACAGAGATGACAACCATGCCGAGGTACTGTATTGTATTAGTGAGTACCCCCAACAGCAAACATTTTATTTGTAGCCCCGGACAAAAACACCTGATTCAACTCATTGAGGGCTTGAAGACTAGTTAAGTTGAATCGGGTATGCTTGTCCAGGTCTACAAAATAATTTGTACTATTGGGGATGCTCAAGGACTGTAGTTGTGAAACACTGCCCTACACAATACCCAGCTAGCACATTTGGTTCCTTGGAAGGTGTGGGAACGTATGTTTTTGGTTTAACATTGGATGTGGGAAAGAAGCCATATTTTTCCTGACCAGTAAAACAGAACATTGTCTGTTCTGTGAATGTTTATTTTTAAGTTGCAGGGAGGTTCTAAGAACGCTGTATTCTGGTTCCTTTAATGTTTTTCTGGGAGGTTATATTAATGCTTTGAGAAGGGAAATTATAGGTTATTTTGAGGTTTTTGAATAACTTCCACTAAATGTTTCAATAAGACTTTTAATAACACTGCTAGCTTATTTCTTTGAACTCCAAGCACAGATAGGACACATGGAAATTCCTTATTCATTAATTATGCAAAAACATGTATTTTTTTTATTGTAACACGGCATCTCTTTCCATGGAGTTAGTCCATTGAGCCACCAGGATGGATCTAGCATGCCATGTTTTGTTTAAACATTCAAAGCTGAAAATGTGCATCTATTAAAATAGACTCCATTTCAAAGGAAACAAGCACCCAATAAGATCAGGTGTGGCCAATTGGTGGGCACCTGAAAAAAATCTAATCCTGTTCGTCACATGTGCCGAATACTTTACAGTGAAATGTTTACTTACAAACCCATTCCCAACAGTGCAGAGTTCAAAAGTAACAGATATTTGCTGAATACAAAAGGAAATTGTAACTCAACAAAAACAATAACGAGGCTAGTTACAAGGTACTAAGTACCAGAACCAAGTCAATGTGCAGGGGTACGGGGTAGTTGAGGTAATATAGTATGTGCATGTGGGTAGGGGTAAAAGTGACTAGGCAATCAGGATATTTAATGAACAGAGTAGCAGCAGTGTATGTGGGAGTGTGTCTATGTGTGAGTGTCGTCAATATGCATGTGTGTGTGTGTGTGTGTGTGTGAGCGTATGAGTGTGTTGGAGTGTCAGTGTAGTATGTGTGAGTGTGTAGATTGAGTCTAGTGAGTGTGCATAGAGCCAGTGCAAGGGAGTCAATTTGGATAAATAACAAAATAACAAAGGGGTTCAATTTAAATTGTCCTTGTAGCCATTTGATTAACTGTTCAGCAGTCTTATTGCCTGAGGGTAGAAGCTGTTTAGGTGCCTTTTGGACAAAGACTTGGCACTCCGGTACTGCTTGCCGTGGGGTAGCATAATGAATAGTTTATGACTTGGATTGCTGCAGTCTTTCACAATTTTTAGGGCCTTCCTCTGACACCGCCTGGTAAAGAGGTCCTGGATGGCAGGGAGTTTGGCCTCAGTGAACATGCATAACAAGACAGAGGATAGAGAGAGTTTTGTTCATGCTGAGCATGGCAGTATGTTTTTAAATAACATTCTTAGAACGTTCTCTGAATGTTAGGACAGTTGATTTTTTAAAATGGTTTTCTAAACATTCTCTGAAAGATTTAAGAACATGACTAAATAGACCCATGAAAACAACTTTAGGAAATGTTATGCTGAAGAACTGAAATTGCCACAGAAGAACCGTTTCTTAACTTTCTTTGAACTATTTGAGAACATTCATGATGTCAAACCAGTTGGAGAACGTTCCTAGAACATTACCAAAATGTAAATGTAACCATGTTTGAACTTTTAGGAAAACGTATGAAAAAGTAATGAAATGCCAAGAAAATAGTTTTTTTGAGAAGTTCCTTAAAATCTTCTTGATGCACCCATCCCGTTAGCGGGATCATTTTCATCAACCACCGCTGAATTGCAGGGCGCCAAATTCAAATTATTTTTTTGTAAAAATTTTCATGATATCACAAGTGCAATATAGCAAAGCACAGCTTAGCTTGTTGTTAATCCACCTGGTGTGTCAGATTTCAATAAAGCTTTTCGGCAAAAGCATACCAAGCGTTTATGTAAGAACATCTCTCTCAGTAGACAAAATATTACAAACACCTAGCAGCCAAGTAGATTAGTCACGAAAGTCAGAAAAGCAATACATTAAATCGCTTACCTTTGATGATCTTTGAATGTTTGCACTCACGAGACTCCCAGTTACACAATAAATGTTCATTTTGTTCCATAAAGATTATTTTATATCCAAAATACCTCCATTTGTTTGGCGCGTTATGTTCAGAAATCCACAGGCTCGAGCAGTCACGACATCGCAGACAAAAAAATCAAAATAGTATGCGTAATGTTCGTAGAAACATTTCAGACGTTTTTTTATAATCAATCCTCAGGTTGTTTTTAAAATATATAATCGATAATATATCAACCGGGACTGTAGCTTCTTCAATAGGAGAGAGAGAGAAAATGGCTGCTCCAAGCTGTTACACATACATAACGCTGCTGGCACCCAGCCATACAATGACGCGATGTGATCTTTCTCGCTCATTTTTCAAAATAAAAGCCTGAAACTATGTCTAAAGACTGTTCACACCATGGGGAAGCCATAGGAAAGGGAATCTGGTGGATATTCATTTAAATGGAGCGAAGGCTGGCTATGGAACATAGCATAACATTCAAAATAGAAGCCACTTCCAGGTTGGATTTTCCTCAGGTTTTTGCCTGCAATATCAGTTCTGTTATACTCACAGACAACATTTTTGACAGTTTTGGAAACTTTAGAGTGTTTTCTATCCTAATCTGACAAGTATATGCATATTCTAGATTCTGGGCTTGAGAAATAGGCAGTTTAATTTGGGTACGTTTTTCATCCAAACATCAAAATACTGCCCCCTACACTCAAGAGGTTGTACTGCGAATGTTCCAAAGCCAAACCACTGGGCACACACTGATTGAATCAATGTTGTAGTCATGTCATTTCAATGAAATTACGTTGAAACAACGTGGAATAGAAATCAATTTGACGTCTGTGGGAAACAAATGTCCTGCACCTTTCCCAGAAAGTTGTGGGAAGGTTGTTTGCAAAATAACCACAGGCCAATAACACTCTCACCAAGCTCTATGAAATATATGGTTTTCAGAATGGTATGTGCTAGATGGGTAGCCTAAAGAAATTTTGGTTTGCATGTGGTAACATGAAGATGAAAAAAATCCCAAATCCTTGTAACCCATTGTCATGCCAAGAGAGAAGAAACAGACTAGGCCTTGTGATGCTTGTTTTAATTAATCCCAAAGAAAGAAAGAAACGTACATCAAGTTTTATGTCATTATTGGTGATACAATTTTGCCATGTCATATTTAAGTAAATACCTGGTCATTTTTGTTGCCTAAAATGTCTCCCTCTCCCTCAGATCAAAGCTGTCCTTCCAGGTACCTGCTTTGTGTGTAAGCGCATAATCAAAAAGATCAAGACCAAGCTGAATGGTGATAAGAGCAAGGTAATGATGACAGATTGCTCACCTTCCCTTTTACAATCACAGAATAATCTCACGTTAGGTTTTACACTCTCTAATAAATATCATACAAATATTAACTTTGTAGTTTTAACACACCAATCTCATCACTGTGCAGTACATTATAGTAATAATAAAGCCTAGTCAGCTTCATATTGAAATGATTGAGAAACCACTTTATACAGCAACAGTTGAAGTCGGAAGTTGACATGCACTTAGGTTGGAGTCATTAAAACTTGCTTTTCAACCACTCCACAAATGTTTTGTTAACAAACTATAGTTTTGGCATGTCGGTTAGGACATCTACTTTGTGCATGACACAAGTAATTTTTCCAACAATTGTTTACAGACAGATTATTTCACTTATAATTCACTGTATAACAATTTCAGTGGGTCAGAAATGTACATACACTAAGTTAACTGTGCCATGTAACAGCTTGGAAAAGTCTGGAAAATGATGTCATGGCTTTAGAAGCTTCTGATAGGCTAATTGACATCATTTGAGTCAATTGAAGGTGTACCTGTGGATGTATTTCAAGGCCTACTTTCAAACTCAGAGTCTCTTTGCTTGACATCATGGGGAAATCAGCCAAGACCTCAGAAAAATATTGTAGACCTCCACAAGTCTGGTTCCTCCTTGGGAGCAATTTCCAAATGCCTGAAGGTACAACGTTCATCTGTACAAACAATAGTATGCAAGTATAAACACCATGGGACCATGCAGCCATCGTACCGCTCAGGAAGGAGATGCATTCTGTCTCCTAGAGATAAACTTACTTTGGTGCAAAAAGTGCAAATCAATCCCAGAACAACAGCAAAGGACCTTGTGAAGATGCTAGAGTAAACGGGTACAAAAGTATTTATAGCCACAGTAAAACAAGTCCTATATTGACATAACCTGAAAGGCCGCTCAGCAAGGAAGAAGCCACTGCTCCAAAACCGCCATAAAAAAGCCAGACTACGGTTTGCAACTGCACATGGGGACAACGATTGTACTTTTTGGAGAAATGTCCTCTCTCTGATGAAACAAAAATATAACTGTTTGGCCATAATGACCATTGTTATGTTTGGAGAAAAAAGGGAGAGACTTGCATGCCGAAGAACACCATCCCAACCGTGAAGCACGGGGGTGGCAGCATCATGTTGTGGGGGTGTTTTGCTGCAGGAGGGACTGGTGCACTTCACAAAATAGATGACTTAATGAGGATAGAAAATTATGTGGATATATTGAAGCAACATCTCAAGACCTCAGTCAGTTAAAGCTTGGTCACAAATTGGTCTTCCAAATGAACAATGACCCCAAGCATAAGTCCTGAGTTGTGGCAAAATGGCTTAAGGACAACAAAGTCAAGGTATTGGAGTGGCCATCACAAAGCCCAGACCTCAATCCTATAGAAAATGTGTGGGCAGAACGGAAAAAGCATGTGTGGGCAGAACTGAAAAAGCGTGTGCGAGTAAGGAGGCCTACAAACCTGACTCAGTTACACCAGCTGTGTCAGGAGGAATGGGCCAAAATTCACCCAACTTATTGTGGGTAGATTGTGGAAGGCTACCCGAAATGTTTGACCTAAGTTAAACAATTTATAGGCAATTCTACCAAATACTAATTGAGTGTATGTAAACTTCTGACCCACTGGGAATGTGATGAAAGAAATAAAAGCTGAAATAAATAATTCTCTCTACTATTATTCTGACATTTCACATTCTTAAAATAAAGTGTTGATCCTAACTGACCTAAGACAGGGAATTAACTAGGATTAAATGTCAGGAATTATGAAAAACTGAGTTAAAATGTAGGCTAAGGTGTATGTAATCTTCCGACTTCAACTGTATTTCTCTGCAATTCTCACAATGTTATGTAAGCAAGTTAATTTGTGTCACCAATGACACAAACTAATGCATTCTGTTTGTGATATAGCTCTATATTTTTGCTTGCAGGATAACATCACTGCTATACTGGACTCTATTTGTCGCAGCTTGTGGAAGCTGAAAGGTGTCTGCAACAAACTGGTCAATAAATACAAAGAACAACTGATTGATGCACTTGCCAGTGATGTGGATGCAGGGAATACCTGTAAAAAATTGAAGCTATGCAAATGAGATACCATTTACCCATGACTGCCCTGGGCACAGGTCTGAGCATACATGTTCTGTCTGTTTTTTTTCAGATGAACACGCTGTCATAGCTTAGCTTTACATTATTTTCATACACAACTGTCTGGATGGAATGGCAGTCTTTAAAGTTACTTGCATTGCTACTGCAATTTCATTGAATTAAATACTGAAACTTATTCAAAACGGTCTCCTGAGTTTCACAATAAAACCCTTGCTATTTATGTATACTATCTCACTGGAATGCAGTCGAGAAAAAGGGTCTCCCTTTTGGACACTTTACATTGGAAAAATCAACCTGTGAAATAGGGATCAATTCGTATTGTCGAAGATTCAAGTTATAGCTCGATTGAAATTTAAAGGCAATGTTCCCGCGTCCGTGGAGACTGCATTTATCAATAAACTATGCATATGTCGGCTCAATCAAAATGACCTTCACATTTTAACATGGATCTTCCTCAATACTTCCGCGATACGGATTGAATCCAGCCCTCAACTGACAAATGGTATATTCAGTGCTATCAGAATATCACTATAAATGTAACCACAAGTAACACTGTAGTACATAACATTAGTAGCGGTAACTGCTAACGAGAAAGGGTTGTGGTAACTACTAATGATTTCAAGGGTGTTAGTAGTATATGCATAACATGTATTTTGCAACAACGCTGGCCTAAAACATTCAGTATCTTGTGACTGAGGTCCAGTTCTCCCATAATCAGTATTAGTCTTCTGCTGGTTTGTGCAGGTAAATATGTGCCCAGTCTTTTTGAGGTAAAATGTAAGGCATATACTTGGTAACTAAATAGGCCTAATGAAGTGTAACTAAATAGGCCTAATGTAATGTAACTAAATAGGTCTAATGGAATTAGCTGATGTAACATTAACTGTATGTGAAAAAAATGTCAAACGCTAATTAGATTGTTGTTTTTTTGGCCAGCCTTTGCTCAATCCTTTAATCTTCAAGGTTGGGGGTATCTGAAAGAGTAGGACGACACGTGGGGGGACTACATCATAGACAGAGATGACAACCATACCAAGGGAGAGTTGGAGACAAAAAAGAAAGAGAAACCCTGTGCACAGCGGTGCATTTAGATCCAGGTGCTGGGCGTCGGCAGGAACAACTAGTATTAAAAAACGAGCAAAAACTGCCAACTAAAGATGACAGGCGAGTGAAGCAACCGACGTTGACTTCAGTGCTTACAGTGGGGCAAAAAAGTATTTAGTCAGCCACCAATTGTGCAAGTTCTCCCACTTAAAAAGATGAGAGAGGCCTGTAATTTTCATCATAGGTACACTTCAACTATGACAGACAAAATGAGAAAAAAAATCCAGAAAATCACATTGTAGGATTTTCTATGAATTTATTTGCAAATTATGGTGGAAAATAAGTATTTGGTCACCTACAAACAAGCAAGATTTCTGCCTCTCACAGACCTGTAACTTCTTCTTTAAGAGGCTCCTCTGTCCTCCACTCGTTACCTGTATTAATGGCACCTGTTTGAACTTGTTATCAGTATAAAAGACACCTGTCCACAACCTCAAACAGTCACACTCCAAACTCCACTATGGCCAAGACCAAAGAGTTGTCAAAGGACACCAGAAACAAAATTGTAGACCTGCACCAGGCTGGGAAGACTGAATCTGCAATAGGTAAGCAGCTTGGTTTGAAGAAATCAACTGTGGGAGCAATTATTAGGAAATGGAAGACATACAAGACCACTGATAATCTCCCTCGATCTGGGGCTCCACGCAAGATCTCACCCCGTGGGGTCAAAATGATCACAAGAACGGTGAGCAAAAATGAATGACCTGCAGAGAGCTGGGACCAAAGTAACAAAGCCTACCATCAGTAACACACTACGCCGCCAGGGACTCAAATCCTGCAGTGTCAGACGTGTCCCCCTGCTTAAGCCAGTACATGTCCAGGAGCATTTGGATGATCCAGAAGAAGATTGGGAGAATGTCATATGATCAGATGAAACCAAAATATAACTTTTTGGTAAAAACTCAACTCGTCGTGTTTGGAGGACAAAGAATGCTGAGTTGCATCCAAAGAACACCATACCTACTGTGAAGCATGGGGGTGGAAACATCATGCTTTGGGGCTGTTTTCTGCAAAGGGACCAGGACGACTGATCCGTGTAAAGGAAAGAATGAATGGGGCCATGTATCATGAGATTTTGAGTGAAAACCTCCTTCCATCAGCAACGGCATTGAAGATGAAACGTGGCTGGGTCTTTCAGCATGACAATGATCCCAAACACACCGCCCGGGCAACGAAGGAGTGGCTTCGTAAGAAGCATTTCAAGGTCCTGGAGTGGCCTAGCCAGTCTCCAGATCTCAACCCCATGGAAAATATTTGGAGGGAGTTGAAAGTCCGTGTTGCCCAGCAAGAGCCACAAAACATCACTGCTCTAGAGGAGATCTGCATGGAGGAATGGGGCAAGATACCAGCAACAGTGTGTGAAAACCTTGTGAAGACTTACAGAAAACATTTGACCTCTGTCATTGCCAACAAAGGGTATATAACAAAGTATTGAGATGAACATTTGTTATTGACCAAATACTTATTTTCCACCATAATATGCAAATAAATTCATTAAAAATCCTACAATGTGATTTTCAGGATTTTTTTCCTTCTCATTTTGTCTGTCATAGTTGAAGTGTACCTATGATGAAAATTACAGGCCTCTCTCATCTTTTTAAGTGGGAGAACTTGCACAATTGGTGGCTGACTAAATACTTTTTTGCCCACTGTATCTACATAATGCATAATATTAATATAACATAATATAAATGCCTGAGATCCCTCTGCAGCCTGTCATCAAAAGATACACCTTGTGTATTCTACTTGAATAACTCTCAACAATAAGTCACGACTGAGTTCCTAAAAAAAATACAGGTCTACTGGTTAAATAAAATGCTGTAAAGCCAAATGGGAAGGGTTGCAATTTTTGGGAGACTCAAATAAAAAAACATAGGTTTATATAGTGTAATTTTTATATATCTGCTTCTGAGAGGATTCTAGCTAGACTAGAGCATAACCACATGCATGTCATAGTCTGGTTTCCCTCAAACTAATAGGTAAGACACAGCAGCTGCGGGAAGAGACTCCGTGACCACTAATATGTACTTGCTGCACTTTCTAGAAAGTATTTCAGTATGCATGCATACTACATCTTTCAAACTGTGAAAAGGTTTGTGCATGTTTTCAAAAATGTCCCAACCATAAGAGTGGTTAGCATCCCTTTACACACATGGGTATGCTTAAATAGTTATCAAGGTGGCAGTAACACCATCCACAAGTTGAACTAACACAAACCATTTAGTAATTGCTTTTTAGAAATTGGAAATTACAATAACAGGTGATGAAATTAGTTATCCTAACCATAATCGCTTTGGCCCAATCTCTGAGTGATATAGTGATACACTGAGGTGACAACACTGATGTGTGACTAGGCACTTTCCCACAGTATCTTGACGCTCACCCAAAACCTTCCTCTGTAGAAACATTAAACAGTGAGAAGAAGGCCAGTCAGTGGGTTAACTAAAAAGGAATGAAACCACAGTGTGAAGCTGTGTGTCTTTAGAAACTCACACCAAGTTGGGTGTGAAAACGGTTTCATTTGCAAGACTCATGACGCTCCAGTGTTGGTGTTGGAGATACAGCGGCTGTGGGAAGAGACTAGGGGGAACTTGACAGAATGCAGCAATTTAATAATTTCTCAGCTTGACCATTTCTTCAGTCAGTCAGCAACTGTTGGGGGGTTGCATGGAAAAAAGCACCATGGCAAATGGAGTTAAATAATGATGATTATGTTCACTTAATATTTGTGTTTTCCATTGAATACTCACAAAACTTAGAATAAATACAAATACAGACTCAATTTACACGTACAGTACCAGTCAAACGTTTGGACACACCTACTCATTCAATGGTTTTTCTTATTTTTTAAAAACTATTTTCTACATTGTAGAATAATAGTGAAGACATCAAAACTATGAAATAACACATATGGAATCACGTAGTAACCAAAACAGTGTTAAACAAATGGTATATTTGAGGTTCTTCAAGGTAGCTAGCTACCCTTTGCCTTGATGACAGCTTTTCACTCTTGACATTCTCTCAACCAGCTTCTTGAGGAAAACTTTTCCAACAGTCTTGAAAGAGTTCCCACACACACCCTGTAATAATTATACCTACATAATGCATTCAAAATATTGGTGCCGAGATCCCTCTGCAGCCTGTGTCACCAAAAGATGCCTCAAATATGAGGACCAAGGAGTGTAAATCATCTCAAGTACACATTGGAATCGAAGCGACACCAGTCTTTAAAGGTGTGAAAACTCAAGGAGTCTTCCTCACAGTGAAGGGGCAGTAGTGAGCAGGCACTTGGCATCCCTGGAGAGGAAGCAGCACCCGGGCCTCCTCTGGCCCCAGATCTGCTGCAGCGCCTTGCAGTCCAGTTTGTTGAGCACCTGGGAGCACAGCCACAGGTCCTGGACCTGGTCTGACAAGTTGTCCAAACTAGAGCTGTCCCAGGGTCCGGCTACCTGACAACCTGAATAAAGAGAGAGAGGGGTAAAAAAAAATTGGACTAAGAAAGAGACAGAATCAGACTGAGAACCAACAGACTACTATAGGCCTACTGTACCTTGGAGGTTGAGATAGGTCAAAGGTCGCCGGTTGGAGAGGATGCTGTGGAGTCCCGCTGAGGTCACCGATGGGTTCCATGGCAGGTCCACAGACACCATGGAGGGACAGAGAGGCAGACACCTGGACAACAGGACACACAGAACATACAGATCTCAGTACTGGACAGTCAGGTCACATGAACTAGAGGTAATGTACAGGGCAGACACTTGGAAAAAACCCAGGCAGCTCAACTAGCTAAATACAAAGTCAACAGTAAAGAGGCGACTCCGGGACATTGGCCTTCTAGGCAGAGTTGCAAAGAAAAAGCCATATCTCAGACTGGCCAATGAAAATAGAAGATTAAGATGGGCAAAAGAACACAGACACTGGACAGAGGAACTCTGCCTAGAAGGCCAACATCCCGGAGTCGCCTATTCATTGTTGACATTGAGACTGGTGTTTTGCGGGTACTATTTAATGAAGCTGCCAGTTGAGGACTTGTGAGGCGTCTGTTTCTCAAACTAGACACAAATGTACTTGTTCTCTTGCTCAGTTGTGCACTGGGGCCTCCCACTCTTCTTTCTATTCTGGTTAGAGCCAGTTTGCACTGTTCTGTGAAGGGAGTAGTACACAGCGTTGTACGAGATCTTCAGTTTCTTGGCAATTTCACGCATGGAATAGTCTTCATTTCTCAGAACAAGAATAGACTGATGAGTTTCAGAAAAAAGTTATTTGTTTCTGGACATTTTGAGCCTGTAATCAAACCCACAAATGCTGATGCTCCAGGTACTCAACTAGTCTAAAGAAGGCCAGTTTTATTCCTTCTTTAATCAGACAACAGTTTTCAGAATTGCTAACCTAATTGCAAGAGGGTTTTCTAATGATCAATTAGCCTTTTAAAATGATAAACTTGGATTAGCTGACACAACATGCCATTGGAACACAGGAGTGATGGTTGCTGATAATGGGCCTCTATTCAACTATGTATATATACCATTTTTTTTTCTTTTTTTTTTATCAGCCCGTTTCCAGCTACAACAGTCATTTACACTGTATTTCTGATCAATTTGATGTTATTTTAATGGACCAAAAATTTGCTTTTCTTTAAAAAACAAGGACTTTTCTAAGTGACCCCAAACTTTTGAACAGTAGTGTACATTGAGAGAAACCACACACACCTGGCGAGGATGGAAAGGCTGCTGTCCATCAGTCCATTTCCCGCCAGATTCAGGTGGGTCAGGGAGCAGTCATCCTGTGGAACACACAAAGGAACCAACGAGAACCATGTTCTCTGTGACTCCTTTTCCATTTTCAGCAAGGGACCAGTCAATCCCAGATCTCATGGTATGCCCTTAACCAGGCAGTTAGACATAGTACTATCACCCAATATGTCAGTGTTGAGTTCTCAGTTTAAACATTACTAGTTGACATGAATCTTACTTACAGAGGAGCCATCACTACTATCAGGTATGAAGGTAAGACCCAGATGCAGACAACGCCGAATTAACAATGGTTTAATAATCCAACAGGGGCCGGC
This sequence comes from Oncorhynchus kisutch, assembly GCF_002021735.2. Taxonomy (NCBI): domain Eukaryota; kingdom Metazoa; phylum Chordata; class Actinopteri; order Salmoniformes; family Salmonidae; genus Oncorhynchus; species Oncorhynchus kisutch. Next base: position 45,526,364 of record NC_034180.2, on the reverse strand, counting down.
AATAGACAGGTCAAAGGCAGGCAGGGGTCAGTAACTAGAGGTGGAGCAACGGTACTGGACGGCAGGCAGGCAGGCTCAGGGTCAGGGTAGGCAGAGGTCAATAATCCAGAGGTGGGGCAAACGTATAGGACGGCAGGCAGGGTCAAGTGGAGTGGTCAGGCAGGAGGGCTCAGAGACAGGACAAGCAAGGGTCAAAACCAGGAGGGCGAGAAAAAGAAACTGGGAAAAGCAGGACATGAGACAAAAAAACATTGGTTGACTTGACAAACAAGACGAACTGGCAACAGACCAACAGAGAACACAGGTATAAAATACACAGGGGATAATGGAGACAATCACAAAGACAGGTGAAACAGATCAGGGTGTGACAACTACATTTGCTCCTCTAAATATCATCTTGCCATAGCTCCCCATGAAGTCAAATATACAATTAAGATACAACCATTGTATCCTAATTACCATATCAATACGTTTCTTAGCTTGAATACCAAAGGCAAAGTTGTGCAGCAGATAAGCGGATGACAAACTTCCTTTTCAAACTGTGAAATGTTTACTCAACTTGCAAGGCGCCTGCCTCAGACCAGAAACGCAACCAATTGTTTCAACAAATTCTATTAAAAGCTCCTCATAATTTACTGATCCATTTCTTAGATTTGCAGTCTTTATCGTGTACCTTCCTGGACAAATTTCCTCTACTAAGTAAATACTTACTGTAGATCATGTGATAGTTTATGCATTTCTTTAGACAAACAATGCTTAATTAATGTGAAAGTACACAATAGAATAACTTTATTTGAATTTGTGTGTGTGTGTGTGTCGGTGTGTGCATTTGTGTGTGTGTGTTTGAGATGTTTTGAAGGAGGGTGGTCAGTGGTTCCACAGCGGATGGCAGACATCGAGTTGAGTGAGACATTGGAGAGGCAGAGTCTTCAGGACCAGCTCAAAGCCCATAGAGCACAGGGCGTTATGGGACAGATTCACTGACTTCAGGTGCCCTGTTCCTGTAGGACAATGACATGATTTTGATTCTTAGGTCACATTTCAAGAACCACCTCATCAACAGATAGCAATGTATCCATGTGGAGTTGAAAACAGGTGTCCCCCAAGGTTCCATTCTGGCTCCTGTGCTTTTCACCATTTATATAAATGATCTAATGCTAATAATATTTGTATATCAGTTTAAAAAGGTTATCAATGAGCCTGTTTACCTGCCAGGGTACTGGCCAGTACGATGCAGTGTTGCTGTTTATCTGCAAAGGCGCTGGCCAGTATGAGGCTGTATGGCTACTGGTAGCAGGCTGTGAGGCTGCAGGCCGGCAGGGAGAGGCTGCCCAGTAGTGGGCAGGCTGACAGCAGGCCGAACAGGGTCCATCACCCAACAGGTTCACACTCGAGTCCAACTCCTCCAGACACTACGAGGGCATGGGCGGGGGAGAGTGGAGAGACAAGATTTTGTATAAAAGACGGCCTCAAATGTCAGAGTTAGACCATTTTACAACTAAAAACACCTAGCCTGGCCTGTCCTGCACACTCACCGCTGCCTGTCAAGCTACTGCAGAAAGCGGGGCGGTGCTGTGACCATCACTGAACAGAGCGTACTGAATCATGTGCCCCTACAAGCCCATACAGGGACATAGCACAGAGACTTACAAGTCAGTATCATACAATACCTTCAGAAAGTATTCACACCCTTTGACTTTATCCACATTTTATTGTGTTAAAAAAGAGTTTAAAATGTATTAAATTTGTATTTTTTGATCACTGGCCTACACACAATACCCCATAATGTAAAAATGAAAATCTGAAATGTCTTGAGTCAATGAGTATTTAATCCCTTTGCTATGGCCTAGATAAGTTAGTCCAGTAAAAATGTGCTTAACAAGTCACATAATAAGTTGCATGGACTAACTCTGTGTGAAATAATAGTGTTTAACAGGATTTTTGAATGACAACCTCCTCTCTGTACCCCACACATACAATTATACGTAAGGTCCCTCAGTCAAGCAGTGAATTTCAAACACAAATTCAACCACAAAGAAAAGGGATGTTTTCTAGCAACGAACCGCCCTTGCTGTCTCTGCCTGGCCGGTTCCCCTCTTTCCACTGGGATTCTCTGCCTCTAACCCTATTACGGGGGCTGAGTCACTGGCTTGCTGGGGCTCTCTCATGCCGTCCCTGGAGGGGGTGCGTCACCTGAGTGGGTTGATTCACTGTTGTGGTCATCCTGTCTGGGTTGGCGCCCCCCCCCCTTGGGTTGTGCCGTGGCGGAGATCTTTGTGGGCTATACTCAGCCTTGTCTCAGGATGGTAAGTTGGTGGTTGAAGATATCCCTCTAGTGGTGTGGGGGCTGTGCTTTGGCAAAGTGGGTGGGGTTATATCCTTCCTGTTTGGCCCTGTCCGGGGGTGTCCTCGGATGGGGCCACAGTGTCTCCTGACCCCTCCTGTCTCAGCCTCCAGTATTTATGCTGCAGTAGTTTATGTGTCGGGGGGCTGGGGTCAGTTTGTTATATCTGGAGTACTTCTCCTGTCCTATTCGGTGTCCTGTGTGAATCTAAGTGTGCGTTCTCTAATTCTCTCCTTCTCTCTTTCTTTCTCTCTCTCGGAGGACCTGAGCCCTAGGACCATGCCCCAGGACTACCTGACATGATGACTCCTTGCTGTCCCCAGTCCACCTGGCCATGCTGCTGCTCCAGTTTCAACTTCCACCTGACTGTGCTGCTGCTCCAGTTTCAACTGTTCTGCCTTATTATTATTCGACCATGCTGGTCATTTATGAACATTTGAACATCTTGGCCATGTTCTGTTATAATCTCCACCCGGCACAGCCAGAAGAGGACTGGCCACCCCACATAGCCTGGTTCCTCTCTAGGTTTCTTCCTAGGTATTGGCCTTTCTAGGGAGTTTTTCCTAGCCACCGTGCTTCTACACCTGCATTGCTTGCTGTTTGGGGTTTTAGGCTGGGTTTCTGTACAGCACTTTGAGATATCAGCTGATGTACGAAGGGCTATATAAATAAATTTGATTCGATTTGATTTGATTTTCTAGTGCCTCGCAAAGAAGGGCACCTATTTGTAGATGGGTAAACATTCAAAAAGCAGACATTGAATATCCTTTTGAGCATGGTGAAGTTATTAATTACGCTTTGGATGGTGTATCAATGCAACCAGTCACTACAAAGACACAGGTTGTCCTTCCTAACTCAGTTCCCAGAGAGGAAGGAAACCGCTCAGGGAATTCATCATGAGGCCAATGGTGACTTTAAAACAGTTGCAGAGTTTAATGGCTATGATAGGAAAAAACTGAGGATGGATCAACAACATTGTAGTTACTCCACAATACTAATTTACAGAGTGAAAAGAAGGAATCATGCATCCTAAAGGCACTAAAGTCATATTGTAAAAAATGTGGCAAAGCAATTAAGTTTTTGTCCTGAATACAAATACAACACATTACTGGGCAATTCAAATACAACACAATACTGAGTGCCACTCACCATATTTTCAAGCAGTGTTGGCTGCATTATTTTGGGGGTATGCTTTGTAACAGTTTTCAGGATAAAAACAGAAATGGAATGGAGCTAGGCACAGGCAAAATCCTAGAGGAAAACCTGGTTCAGTCTGCTTTCCACCAGACACTGGGAGATAAATTGACCTTTCAATAACCTAATACCACAGGTCAAATGGAGTTGCTTAACAAGAGACAGTAAATGTTCTTGAGTGGCTGAGTTACAGTTTTGACTTAAATCTGCTTGAAAATCTATGGCAATACTTTTTTTAAAGAATAATGGGCAAATATTGCACAATCCAGGTGTGCTCTTGGAGACTTACCCAGAAAGACTCACAGACATAATCGCCGCCAAAGGTGATGTATTGACTTAGGGTTGTGAATACTTTTGTAAATTAAATATTTTGGTATTTCATTTTCAATAAATGAGCAAAAATCTCTAAAAACATGTCTTCACTTTGTCATTACGGGGCACTGTGTGTAGACCGATCAGATTTTTTATATCTTTAATCCATTTTGAATTCAGGCTGAAACAAAACATTATGTGGAATAAGTCAAGAGGTATGAATACTTTCTGAATGTCTGTGTTTCTCATAGAGTTTGTATTGGTGGGTGCAGATGCTTCTGAAACAACATTCAGGGACGCAAAAACACAAAGGCCTGACTTTCATAGCTTTGCTTTCAAGAGAGTACTTCACCAACAAATAATACCAACTACTGGAAAAATGACAAGTTTATACAAACTCACTAAGTAAATACACATTACCTATATTAAGTAACCTGGAAACAGTTTGAGGATTCCCTTCCAAGGCATTCGCCGCCTTCTTAAGCAAGAAATAGTTCCTAAAAATATTTTTTATCCAAAACTCTGTGATCAATGTGTTGTTTAGACATCTCTGTGGCAGGAAATATAGCAGGGCGGGAGCAGCTGTGGTCAGTAGGTATGTGTGTGTCCACATACTCACCCACTGCCAGGCTGTGACAGACCTTCTTGTGTTGCTCAGGAACAGGGGCGAGGTCCCACGAACACACCTCAGCCAGGACCTGCAGTGAACATCATCACCCCCATCATAATTACCATCACCAGTTTCACTTAAGGTAGAAGTTGCCCCTAGGGGGCCTCCTGAGTGGCGCAGTGGTCTAAGGCATCACAGTGATAGCTGTGCCACTCGAGATTCTGGGTTTGTGTAAAGGCTCTGATACAGCCGGCCGTGACCAGGAGACCCATGGGGCGGCGCACAATTGGCCCAGCGTCGTCCGGGTAAGGGGAGGGTTTGTCCTTGTTCCATCGAGCACTAGCGACTCCTGTGTGCGGACCGGGCACAGTGCAAGCTGCCACGGTCGCCAGGTGTAATGGTGTTTCACAGCGCCCTCTTTCTGCAGTGAAATGCGAGGCAGGAGGCCATAGGCCTGGTAGTAACGCTGGGCCGCCTGCTCACACACGAACACACACACCCTTATTATAGAAGCCAGAGTTGAATCTCAAGCAAGGCCAAAAGGGCCCTCATGTGGCTGACATTTCACTTTAAACATTCACTCTCTTTCACACATACATGCAAGAAGACACAAATGCACTAACCTACAGTGGGGAGAACAAGTATTTGCTACACTGCCGATTTTGCAGGTTTTCCTACTTATTTCAAGCTGTCAGGCTTTCCCTTAGCAGCAAGAACTTCTCGGTGGATGCTGCAGTTTACCCAAGTGGCGTCGGGAGCAACACAAAGCATGTAGAGGTCTGTAATTTTTATCATAGGTACACTTCAACAGTCAAGAAAATCACATTGTATGATTTTTAAGTAATTCATTTTCATTTTAATGCATGACATAAGTATTTGATCACCTACCAACCAGTAAGAATTCCGGCTCTCACAGACATGTGAATTTTTCTTTAAGAATCCCTCCTGTTCTCCACTCATTACCTGTATTAACTGCACCTGTTTGAACTCATTACCTGTATAAAAGACACCTGTCCACACACTCAATCAAACAGACTCCAACCTCTCCACAATGGCCAAGACCAGAGAGCTGTGTAAGGACATCAGGGTTAAATTGTAGACCTGCACAAGGCTGGGATGAGCTACAGGTGAGAAGGCAACAACTGTTGGCGCAATTATTAGAAAATGGAAGAAGTTCAAGATGACGGTCAATCACCCTCGGTCTGGGGCTCCATACAAGATCTCCCCTCGTGGGGCATCAATGATCATGAGGAAGGTGAGGGATCAGCCCAGAACTACACGGCAGGACCTGGTCAATGACCTGAAGAGAGCTGGGACCACAGTCTCAAAGAAAACCATTAGTAACACACTACGCCGTCATGGATTAAAATCCTGCAGGGCACGCAAGGTCCCCCTGCTCAAGCCAGCGCATGTCCAGGCCCATCTGAAGTTTGCCAATGACCATCTGGATGATCCAGAGGAGGAATGGGAGACGGTCATGTGGTCTGATGAGACAAAAATAGAGCCTTTTGATCTAAATTCCATGTTTGGAGGAAGAAGAAGGATGAGTACAACCCCAAGAACACCATCACAACCGTGAAGCATGGAGGTGGAAACATCATTCTTTGGGGATGGTTTTCTGCAAAGGGGACAGGACGACTGCACCGTATTGAGGGGAGGATGAATGGGGCCATGTATCGCGAGATCTTGGCCAACAACCTCCTTCCCTCAGTAAGAGCATTGAAGATGGGTCGTGGCTGGGTCTTCCAGCATGACAACGACCCGAAACACACAGCCAGGGCAACTAAGGAGTGGCTCCGGAAGAAGCATCTCAAGGTCCTGGAATGGCCTAGCCAGTCTCCAGACCTGAACCCAATAGAAAATCTTTGGAGGGAGCTGAAGGTCCGTATTGCCCAGTGACAGCCCCGAAACCTGAAGGATCTGGAGAAGGCCTGTTTGAGGAGTGGGCCAAAATCAAATAAAATCAAATCAAATGTATTTATATAGCCCTTCGTACATCAGCTGATATCTCAAAGTGCTGTACAGAAACCCAGCCTAAAACCCCAAACAGCAAGCAATGCAGGTGTAGAAGCACGGTGGCAAGGAAAAACTCCCTAGAAAGGCCAAAACCTAGGAAGAAACCTAGAGAGGAACCAGGCTATGTGGGGTGGCCAGTCCTCTTCTGGCTGTGCCGGGTGGAGATTTTAACAGAACATGGCCAAGATGTTCAAATGTTCATAAATGACCAGCATGGTCGAATAATAATAAGGCAGAACAGTTGAAACTGGAGCAGCAGCACGGCCAGGTGGACTGGGGACAGCAAGGAGTCATCATGTCAGGTAGTCCTGGGGCATGGTCCTAGGGCTCAGGTCCTCCGAGAGAGAGAAAGAAAGAGAGAAGGAGAGAATTAGAGAACGCAGACTTAGATTCACACAGGACACAGAATAGGACAGGAGAAGTACTCCAGATATAACAAACTGACCCTAGCCCCCCGACACATAAACTACTGCAGCATAAATACTGGAGGCTGAGACAGGAGGGGTCAGGAGACACTGTGGCCCCATCCGAGGACACCCCTGGACAGGGCCAAACAGGAAGGATATAACCCCACCCACTTTGCCAAAGCACAGCCCCCACACCACTAGAGGGATATCTTCAACCACCAACTTACCATCCTGAGACAAGGCTGAGTATAGCCCACAAAGATCTCTGCCATGGCACAACCCAAGGGGGAGCGCCAACCCAGACAGGATGACCACATCAGTGAATCAACCCACTCAGGTGACGCACCCCTTCCAGGGACGGCATGAGAGAGCCCCAGTAAGCCAGTGACTCAGCCCCTGTAATAGGGTTAGAGGCAGAGCATCCCAGTGGAAAGAGGGGAACTGGCCAGGCAGAGACAGCAAGGGCGGTTCGTTGCTCCAGAGCCTTTCTGTTCACCTTCCCACTCCTGGGCCAGACTACACTCAATCATATGACCCACTGAAGAGATGAGTCTTCAGTAAAGACTTAAAGGTTGAGACCGAGTTTGCGTCTCTGACAAGGGTAGGCAGACCGTTCCATAAAAATGGAGCTCTATAGGAGAAAGCCCTGCCTCAAGCTGTTTGCTTAGAAATTCTAGGGACAATTAGGAGGCCTGCGTCTTGTATGACAGGACCAAATCAGAGAGATAGGTAGGAGCAAGCCCATGTAATGCTTTGTAGGTTAGCAGTGAAACCTTGAAATCAGCCCTTGCTTTGACAGGAAGCCAGTGTAGAGAGGCTAGCACTGGAGTAATATGATAATTTTTTTTGGTTCTAATCAGGATTCTAGCAGCCGTATTTAGCACCAACTGAAGATTATTTAGTGCTTTATCCGGGTAGCCGGAAAGTAGAGCATTGCAGTAGTCTAACCTAGAAGTGACAAAAGCATGGATTCATTTTTCTGCATCATTTTTGGACAGAAAGTTTCTGATTTTTGCAATGTTACGTAGATGGAAAAAAGCTGTCCTTAAAATGGTCTTGATATGTTCTTCAAAAGAGAGATCAGGGTCCAGAGTAACGCCGAGGTCCTTTACAGTTTTATTTGAGACGACTGTACAACCATTAAGATTAATTGTCAGATTCAACAGAAGATCTCTTTGTTTCTTGGGACCTAGAACAAGCATCTCAGTTTTGTCTGAGTTTAAAAGTAGAACGTTTTCAGCCATCCACTTCCTTATGTCTGAAACACATGCTTCTGGCAAGGGCAATTTTGGGGCTTCACCATGTTTCATTGAAATGTACAGCTGTGTGTCATCCGCATAGCAGTGAAAGTTAACATTATGTTTTCGAATAACATCCCCAAGAGGTAAAATATATAGTGAAAACAATAGTGGTCCTAAAACGGAACCTTGAGGAACACCGAAATTTACAGTTGATTTGTCAGAGGACAAACCATTCACAGAGACAAACTGATATCTTTCCGACAGATAAGATCTAAACCAGGCCAGAACTTGTCCATGTAGACCAATTTGGGTTTCCAATCTCTCCAAAAGAATGTCGTGATCGATGGTATCAAAAGCAGCACTAAGGTCTAGGAGCACGAGGACAGATGCAGAGCCTCGGTCCAATGCCATTCAAATGTCATTTACCACCTTCACAAGTGCCGTCTCAGTGCTATGATGGGGTCTAAAACCAGACTGAAGCATTTCGTATACATTGTTTGTCTTCAGGAAGGCAGTAAGTTGCTGCGCAACAGCCTTTTCAAAATTTTTTGAGAGGAATGGAAGATTCGATATAGGCCGATAGTTTTTTATATTTTCTGGGTCAAGGTTGGGCTTTTTCAAGAGAGGCTTTATTACTGCCACTTTTAGTGAGTTTGGTACACATCCGGTGGATAGAGAGCCGTTTATTATGTTCAACATAGGAGGGCCAAGCACAGGAAGCAGCTCTTTCAGTAGTTTAGCTGGAATAGGGTCCAGTATGCAGCTTGAAGGTTTAGAGGCCATGATTATTTTCATCATTGTGTCAAGAGATATAGTACTAAAACACTTGAGCGTCTCTCTTGATCCTAGGTCCTGGGAGAGTTGTGCAGACTCAAGACAACTGAGCTTTGAAGGAATACGCAGGTTTAAAGAGGAGTCCGTAATTTGCTTTCTAATAATCATAATCTTTTCCTCAAAGAAGTTCATGAATTTATCACTGCTAAAGTGAAAGTCATCCTCTCTTGGGGAATGCTGCTTTTTAGTTAGCTTTGCGACAGTATCAAAAAGGAATTTCGGATTGTTCTCAATTAAGTTAGAAAATAGGATGATTGAGCAGCAGTAAGGGCTCTTCGGTACTGCACGGTACTGTCTTTCCAAGCTAGTCGGAAGACTTCCAGTTTGGTGTGGCGCCCTTTCCGTTCCAATTTTCTGGAAGCTTGCTTCAGAGCTCGGGTATTTTCTGTGTACCAGGGAGCTAGTTTCTTATGAGAAATGTTTTTAGTTTTTAGGGGTGCAACTGCATCTAGGGTATTGCGCAAGGTTAAATTGAGTTCCTCAGTTAGGTGGTTAACTGATTTTTGTCCTCTGGCATCCTTGGGTAGACAGAGGGAATCTGGAAGGACATCAAGGAATCTTTGTGTTGTCTGTGAATTTATAGCACGACTTTTGATGTTCCTTGGTTGGGGTCTGAGCAGATTATTTGTTGCAATTGCAAACGTAATAAAATGGTGGTCCGATAGTCCAGGATTATGAGGAAAAACATTAAGATCCATGGGACAAAACTAGGTCCAGCGTATGACTGTGACAGTGAGTGGGTCCAGAGACATGTTGGACAAAACCCACTGAGTCGATGATGGCTCCGAAAGCCTTTTGGAGTGGGTCTGTGGACTTTTCCATGTGAATATTAAAGTCAAAGATTAGAATATTATCTGCTATGACTACAAGGTCCGATAGGAATTCAGGGAACTCAGTGAGGAACGGTGTATATGGCCCAGGAGGCCTGTAAACAGTAGCTATAAAAAGTGATTTGAGTAGGCTGCATAGATTTCATGACTAGAAGCTCAAAAGACGAAAACGTCATTTTTTTTTGTAAATTGAAATTTGCTATCGTAAATGTTAGCAACACCTATGCCTTTGCGGGATGCACGGGGGATATGGTAACTAGTGTAGCCAGGAGGTGAGGCCTCATTTAACACAGTAAATTCATCAGGCTTAAGCCATGTTTCAGTCAGGCCAATCACATCAAGATTATGATCAGTGATTAGTTCATTGACTATAATTGCCTTTGAAGTAAGGGATCTAACATTAAGTAGCCCTATTTTGAGATGTGAGGTATCATGATCTCTTTCAATAATGACAGGAATGGAGGTGGTCTTTATCCTAGTGAGATTGCTAAGGCGAACACTGCCATGTTTAGTTTTGCCCAACCTAGGTCGAGGCACAGACACGGTCTCAATGGTGATAGCTGAGCTGACTACACTGACTGTGCTAGTGGCAGACTCCACTATGCTGGCAGGCTGGCTAACAGCCTGCTGCCTGGCCTGCACCCTATTTCATTGTGGAGCTAGAGGAGTTAGAGCCCTGTCTATGTTGGTAGATAAGATGAGAGCACCCCTCCAGCTAGGATGGAGTCCGTCACTCCTCAGCAGGTCAGGCTTGGTCCTGTTTGTGGGTGAGTCCCAGAAAGAGGGCCAATTATCTACAAATTCTATCTTTTGTGGAGGGGCAGAAAACAGTTTTCAACCAGCGATTGAGTTGTGAGACTCTGCTGTAGAGCTCATCACTCTCCCTAACTGGGAGGGGGCCAGAGACAATTACTCGATGCCGACACATCTTTCTAGCTGATTTACACGCAGAAGCTATGTTGCGCTTGGTGATCTCTGACTGTTTCATCCTAACATCGTTGGTGCCGAGGTGGATAACAATATCTCTATACTCTCTACACTCGCCTCCCTGCTGCTAATATATATATATATTTAAACCTTTATTTAACTAGGAAAGTCAGTTAAGAACAAATTCTTATTTTCAATGACGGCCTAGGAAGAGTGGGTTAACTGCCTGTTCAGGGGCAGGGGCAGAACGACAGATTTGTACCTTGTCAGCTCTGGGGTTTGAACTTGTAACCTTGTAACCTTCCGGTTACTAGTCCAACGCTCTAACCACTAGGCTACGGCAGGGTAAGTTCTGCTTTTCTGATGTATCAAATACTTATGTCATGCAATAAAATGCAAATGAATTACTTAAAAATCATACAATGTGATTTTCTGGATTTTTACATGCTTTGTAAAAACCTGCAAAATCGGCAGTGTATCAAATACTTGTTCTCCCCACTGTATATGGTACTGGGATCAGACACACGTTATCCTGAACCCTGACCCGCATTCTGATTGCAGGCATTGACATAGGCATTGGCGCAGCCACTATCTGGTGTGGGACCTCAAGTTGAGAGGCAGAGGAATGCATTTTAGAAACCATAGAAACAGAGCTACTAGAACAGAAACCCCCATTCAAGTCAATGACCTGTGATGGGGGAACCAGTCTAGTAATTATATTTCTATGTTCGAAACCAGTAACTCCCCAGTCGTTCACATACACCACATATCCATTGATGCAAAATACAAAATGGCTCATGGCACCAAAAGTACAAATCCCGCCCACCTGGCACTCCAGGCTGACTAAAGCAAATGCTCAACGTATTTGAAAGATTTGAAATAGTATTTGAACCCAGGTCGGCTCTCAGTCGATCTATCTGACCTGCTGAGTCCTGTGGTGGGTCTGGGGTGGTGTGGAAGGTCGGGGGTCATCGCGTCGGCTACCGTGGGGCTCTATGACCTGCTGCTCTCTCTGTAAAGCTGGGTGATATGGACAAAATTATAATATCATGGTACTTTATTCAATTTTGACAGTTAGATTTTTTTGTAAATAATAAATGTTCTAAATATGCATTATGGGTATTGCATTACCATAGGATGGTAACAAATATATTCTAAGTGGTTTTAATATGCTTTCTCCATTCTGGTTGCTTTATACTGTTAAACCAAACTTCAACCAAAAATAATAGGAGGACAGAACTTTGTATTGATCATTCTCCATCAGTTAGTACATTAGTCAAATGCCATTCAAGACACAGGGACATTACATGGCAAACTAAACAGAAACTTAGAACCCCTAAAAGTCCAAGCTAACATATGGAATTGTTTTAAGATGTGTTATTTCATAGTTTTGATATCGTCACTATTATTTACCATGACTGGTACTGTATGTTATATTCAAAACTTCCAATATATCCTCACCTTCGTGGAAATTATGTCAGAGTAATATACAGATGAAGTCAGAAGTTGACATACACCTTAGCCGACTAGATTTAAACTCAGTTTTTCACAATTCCTGACATTTAATCCAAGTAAAAAGTCCCTGTCTTAGGTCAGTTAGGATCACCACTTTATTTTAAGAATGTGAAATGTCAGAATAATAGTGAGAATGATTTATTTCAGCTTTTATTTCTTTCATCACATACCCAATGGGTCAGAAGTTTACATACACTCAATTAGTATTTGGTAGAATTGCCTATAAATTGTTTAACTTAGGTCAAACATTTTGGGTAGCCTTCCACAAGCTACCCACAATAAGTTGGGTGAATTTTGGTCCATTCCTCCTGACACAGCTGGTGTAACTGAGTCAGGTTTGTAGGCCTCCTTGCTCGCACACGCTTTCTCAGTTCTGCCCACACATTTTCTATAGGATTGAGGTCAGGGCTTTGTGATGGCCACTCCAATACCTTGACTTTGTTGTCCTTAAGCCATTTTGCCACAACTCAGGACTTATGTTTGGGGTCATTGTTCATTTGGAAGACCAATTTGTGACCAAGCTTTAACTTCCTGACTGAGGTCTTGAGCTGTTGCTTCAATATATCCACATCATTTTCCATCCTCATTATGTCATCTATTTTGTGAAGTGCACCAGTCCCTCCTGCAGCAAAGCACCCCACAACATGTTGCTGCCACCCCCGTGCTTCTGGGTTAGGATGGTGTTCTTCGGCATGCAAGTCTCCCCCTTTTTCCTCCAAACATAACAATGGTCATTATGGCCAAACAGTTCTATTTTTGTTTCATCAGACCAGAGGACATTTCTCCAAAGAGTACAAACTTTGTCCCCATGTACAATTGCAAACCATAGTCTAGTTTTGGCGCAGTGGCTTCTTCCTTGCTGAGCGGCCTTTCAGGTTATGTCAATATAGGACTTGTTTTACTGTGGATATAGATAGTTTTGTACCTGTTTCCTCCAGCATCTTCACAGGGTCCTTTGCTGTTGTTCTGGGATTGATTTGCACTTTTTGCACCAAAGTACGTTCATCTCTAGGAGACAGAACGCATCTCCTTCCCGAGCGGTATGACGGCTGTGTGGTCCCATGCTGTTTATTCTTGTGTACTATTGTTTGTACAGATGAACGTGGTACATTCAGGCGTTTGGAAATTGTTGCCAAGGATGAACCAGACTTGTGGAGATCTACAATTTTTTCTCAGGTCTTGGCTGATTTCTTTAGATTTTCCCATGATGTCAAGCAAAGAGGCACTGAGTTTGAAGGTAGGCCTTGAAATACATCCACAGGTACACCTCCAATTGACTCAAATTATGTCAATTTGCCTTTCAGAAGCTTCTAAAGCCATGACATCATTTTCTGGAATTTCCCAAGCTGTTTCAAGGCACAGTCAACTTAGTGTATGTAAACTTCTGACCCACTGGAATTGTGATACAGTGAATTATAAGTGAAATAATCTGTCTGTACACAATTGGTGGAAAAATGACTTGTGTCATGCACAAAGTAGATGTCCTAACCGACTTGCCAAAACTATAGTTTGTTAACAAGACATTTGTGGAGTGGTTGAATAGTGAGGTTTAAGGACTCCAACCTAAGTGTATGTAAACTTCTGACTTCAACTGCATATGCCTATTATTTGAATATCCGACCGCATTCTGTCCCCTAGCAATGTGCTTTTAATTTTTGGTGCCAACGAGAATGAAATAAGAAAGTACTCAAGACGACAAGCTTCATTGAGCCTCCACTAGGTCTGGATATTTAACCTCTATAGGATCGGTGTGTCCCCCACGGGACGGTTGAGATAACGTAGGCTAATGCGATTAGCATGAGTTTGTAAGTAAGAAGAACATTTCTCAGGATATAGACATATTTATATTGGCAGAAAGCTTAAATTCTTATTAATCTAACTGCACTGTCCAATTTACGGTAGCTATTACAGTCAAAGAATACCATGCTGTTATTTGAGGAGAGTGCACAGTTATGAACTTGAAAAGTTACTAATCAACCAATTAGGCACATTAGGGCAGTTTTGATACAACATTTCAAACAGAAATGCAGTGGTTCATTCTAAAACTTGGCACATACACTTCTGCCATCTAGTGGCCAACATTTAAATGGTGCCGTGGCTGGAATAATACATTGTGGCCTTTCTCTTGCATTTCACAGATGGTACAAAAAAATGCATGATTTTGTTTTATATTATCTTTTACTGGATCTAATGTGTTATATTCTTACATTCATTTCACATTTCCACAAATTCCGAAGAGTTTCCTTTCAAATCGTATCAAGAATATGCATATCCTTGCTTCAGGTTCTGAGCTAAAGGCAGTTAGATTTGGGTATGACATTTTAGGTGAAAATTGAAAAAAGGGTCAGATCCTTAAATTAAGCCACCATGTATTGACTATTGACTATATTTTTATTATGTTAATTAGTTTGACACCCAGTGCAGTCAAAATCTTTATTTTCCTCTGTTTTATATATATTTCCACACTATGTGGTTGGAATAATACTATGAAATTGTGAAAATGATTATAATGATTATATAAGAGCTGGTTTAAAAGACTGCCTGAAATTTCAAGCTATCTTGGTGGTAGTTTTGATCTGGATGGTGACGTCATCAGGCGGTAAATTAGTTAATAGACCAATAAGAAAGAGAGTTCCACACGTCACGGCCAATAACAGGTAGTTTTACATTTTCCCCTCCTCAGACCACTCCCAGACAGTCCTAGAAAAATGATTGATTGAGAAATTGCTCTTTGCTAGAAGCTATTTTTGTTTCTTTTTGAACATTTTAATGTAAAACAATCACAGGTAAGGTACTTAATTGTTAACCAGAAATGATTTGATATAGAGATAAAAACGGCTTCATACTATCCCAACCCTGCACACCTGGCACTGCAGGCAGGCTAAAGCAAATGCTCAAAGTATTGAACATTTTTAAATAGTATTTGAACCCAGGTCAGCTCTCATTTGATCTATCTGACCTGCTGAGTGCTGTGGTGGTTCTGGGGCGGCATGGAAGGTCGGGGGTCGTCGTCAGTCTTCCTCAGAGAGAAACCCCTACTGGAGGACAACGACACTGCAGAACGAGAGAGAAAAAACAAAGGTTGTGGTTCCACTGGCTAATAATGCCCCTTATAGTTCATAGTTACATTAAACATTAGTGACAAATTTTCAAGTGACATTCAAGACTCCCCAAGGACACTACATGGCAAGCAAAACGGAGACTTAAGTCACTCAGCAAAATGATAAGAGAAAGAAAGAAGGAAATTAAAGGGAGGAACTTCTTGGGCTCTTGTTGTTAGCTTCCATATGGGTTCTATAGGGAATTACAGGGACGGCTGTGTGTATGTGTGTGTCATCAATGCAGCTGCTACACACCTCTGCTAACCATCTCAGTCTTAGTTGAGTGAGACGGGCCTTGGCACTGTTGTACTCCTCCTTGCCGAAGACAGAGGGTGCCACAGCATATCTGGTTTCTGGAACAGAAGAGCTTGTTTCCTGACTGTGGGTACATTCTGTGGATTGGGGGCTGCAGGTAGGCGTGGGCAGACAGCTGGCAGAGGGCTGACAGAGATATCCAAGTCACTGTGGTCAGAGGAGCTGCTTTCATCCTGAGGAAGACAAACAGAGAGACAGAGACAGAGCAGACAGATAGATTATTTGTCAATAAGTACAGTGCCTCACTTCTAAAACTGCCTCACAACAAATCAAATCAAATCAAATTTATTTATATAGCCCTTCGTACATCAGCTGATATCTCAAAGTGCTGTACAGAAACCCAGCCTAAAACCCCAAACAGCAAGCAATGCAGGTGTAGAAGCACGGTGGCTAGGAAAAACTCCCTAGAAAGGCCAATACCTAGGAAGAAACCTAGAGAGGAACCAGGCTATGTGGGGTGGCCAGTCCTCTTCTGGCTGTGCCGGGTGGAGATTATAACAGAACATGGTCAAGATGTTCAATGTTCATAAATGACCAGCATGGTCGAATAATAATAAGGCAGAACAGTTGAAACTAGAGCAGCAGCACAGTCAGGTGGAAGTTGAAACTGGAGCAGCAGCATGGCCAGGTAGACTGGGGACAGCAAGGAGTCATCATGTCAGGTAGTCCTGGGGCATGGTCCTAGGGCTCAGGTCAGTTGAAACTGGAACAGCAGCATGGCCAGGTGGACTGGGGACAGCAAGGAGTCATCATGTCAGGTAGTCCTGGGGCATGGTCCTAGGGCTCAGGTCCTCCGAGAGAGAGAAAGAAAGAGAGAAGGAGAGAATTAGAGAACGCACACTTAGATTCACACAGGACACCGAATAGGACAGGAGAAGTACTCCAGATAGACAACTGACTGTTTATGACTTCAACAAGGAATAAAACACCTCCAGACCTGCTGCTCGTGTCTTAGTACATACTGACAGATTATATTAGTGTGAAAGTGTTGTGTCATTTATAATTGGTTTGATTTGAAACCAATTATATTCATCCCAATATATTCATCCATTCCAATCCAAAGAGGATGGAGTCCTCTGTGTCTGTGGCGTTGTGGGGGCCGCGCTGTGCCATTAGAGGGCCTCCGTGTGGAGTGCGGTGATACTGCAATCTCCTGGGGGCTCCTGGTTCTGGGCTGGCCGTTGGTGGATAGATAGTGCCCTCCAGTGGGGATCAGAGGCTCTGAGTTCTCTGAATAAAATAACTGACTGTCCTGCAGAGCGTCGAAAGGCATGGGAGCATTAACATTAACTACACAGTAGAATAGTTAATGTTCTTACAGCAACAGAAGTATATTGTGGGAGATGCATTATTTTCTGGAAATTAAGCTGATTAAAGGCCTCACAGTGTGTGAGTGAGATGACTCCACATATACTTGGTATACACATCAGTAAAACTAAATCTGACACATTGAATATACAGCAGGGTTGGGGTCAATTCCATTTTAATTCCAGTCAATTCAGGAAGTACATTGAAATTTAAATTATCTTCAATGCTTTACACTGTGGAGAATTTGGAACTTGGTTAACTTTCTGAATTGACTGGAATTAAATGGAATTGACCCCAACCCTGATATACAAGCCTCATATATTCCACCCACATTCATTATATACACCATTTTGCACTGTTCTAGTCTTCTTGTGTTGTAGGCCTACACTGGGTAGAAGAAGTATGTTAATTAAGTAGCTCTCTGTCGCCCTGGAGGTCCATACATCTGTAGTAAGCACAACACAGGGTACATCGGCCATTCCTTGATAACTTGATCTATGGATTGCTTATATAGCGCAGGTACTAACTACCTGTTTGCTGAAACGGGTGAGAGGGAAGTTCATAGCGTAGCTTGAGCACGTGCTGAAACCTCCTCTTCACAACCCTGCGAGAATGCGCACATATCCGCGGCTATAAACACCTATTGCCCAGTCTGAATCAGCTGCGAAGCGCTGCTTGAATGCAGAAGGGAGACAAAGTTGTGTTATTGTTTCTTTGTGTTTCAGTCTTGCTCCGGTGGTAATGAACACATGTGATTTTGGTGTAAATCTGTCAACATGTTTAAGGTGTTGGCAGCTGCATTGGCTATTCTTGTTGAGCAGTGGAGACATAATGTATCCACAACTCTCTGTCCATCACCGTTGTAAACTACTGGGAAGACTAAATATTCCCTAACTGGAGATTTTAAATGACAATGGAGGACCCACCTGGTTTATCGTCCACACCACCTCCCATCATACAGAACTGGTTCCCGCCTGCGCCTCACAAAAGGACAGTTTGAAATGTGCCAATTAAGATTACAAATGTGCACATAGGCTCTAGATATTTTACCGGAATAGACTGAAATGTTTTTTTCAGCTCAGATTTCATCAAGAAGGCATTTATTGTTGAATCTTTGTTGTATGTATTCATTCTGGTTAGTGAGGAATGTTTGGTAAGAATACGTGTATTATTACACTCGGGCTGTGGCGATCTGGTCATACTCCTATTCGTGATCGGATCCATTTTATCACACTTGATACTCGTAAATGGATTTACTTGTGATCGGAACAATCTAGAAGTACGCTTTAATTGCCTGTAAAACCTATTCCTATCACTCAGAGCGCATTGGTTGGTATGTTCATTCACACACACTGTTCAAAGGTAAACTACCCCGACTGATGAAAATGCACATGATTTACTTACTAAGTGATTTGGACCATGATTTACCTATCACGGACCAAACACACCAACACAGATGTGAAGAGGGCACGACAATGCCTCTTCCCCCTCAGGAGGCTGAAAATATTTGGCATGGGCCCTCAGATCCTCAAAAAGTGCCAAAGCTGCCCCATTGAAAGCCTCTTGAATGGCTGCATCACTGCTTGGTATGGAAACTACTCGGCACCCAACCGCAAAAGGCACTACAGAGGGTAGTGCGTATGGCCCAGTACATCACTGGGCCGAGCTCCCTGCCATCCAGGACCTCTATACCAGGCAGTGTCAGAGTAAGGCTCTAAAAATTGTTAAAGACTCCAGCCACCCAAGTCATAGACTGTTCACTTTGCTACCGAATGGTAAGTGGTACCGGAGAGCCAAGTCTGGGACCAAAGGCTCCTGAACAGTTTCTACCCTCAAGCCATAAGACTGCTGAAGGGTTAATCAAATGGCTACCCGGATTACTTGCAGTGCTGGAAAAAATGTGTTTGCCAGGAATGTCCAGAATGTTTTGATGTCTCATTCATTACTCCTGTAAAGAGTCTGGATCCACCTTGGATCTAATATCCCTAGCGAATGGATGTTGATCATCTGTTGTTGTCTGCTAGATTTACAGTAGGGTCTCGTTACATTTAACAGAGAAAGCATAACGATAACGATTTAATGTTTTCATATGTTTTTGTGCCTCGGGTTGGACACCGAGTCTAGTGTGCACAATTGCGTAGAATATATTATTGCGCACACCCAACGTTATTCCTATGCATTATTCTGGATGTCATGACAACAAATTTACATAACCCTTAGTGGGCTTATTCCCAATGTCATTTTGTAATGAAATGATGAATAGATTTTGTTTTCCATGTTAGATCTGCAAATTTAAACAATACAAGGGGCTTGAAGAAGCCTACTTGAACTTGAATGTGGAGCTGAGAAATTCACGTAGTCTACTGCTTTAATTGAAGGGTGTTGCGCTACTCTGTTGCGATAAAACCAGGTGCGGTTACTTAGCCGACAACATCTAATGTTGGCTTCAATGTCTTTCCATACAAATCCTTCCATTACATTTTTTAAAATCTGAATTTAGTTTACTTTCTCGTTATAAATACAGCAATGGTGAGATTCAAATGGTGAGATTAACGTTACCACTATTCATGGCATTATGTGTCTGAACCTCCATGCGTGCATCCAATATATTTAGTCAGGCAATGTCCACATTATTCTCATATTTTATTATGTAATAATAATTTGAATATCAAAGCTTAAAAAATGCATTACTCTTAAAGTGCTAATGGCCTACTTGTGACACTTTTGGCATGCTTTTAGTTTAGGTGGGGGGTTCTATATTAGGCCCTATGCTTAAAATTATATAAAGGATACAATATTATAACATTGAGGTCCTACAATTAAGTGCCTGAAAAAGTCCCTGAAAGTCCTTGTATTTGACTTGCGAATGTCTGGCTGAGCCCTGCTTAAAGGATGTATAGTCCTAGGCTTATAGGAGGGTAGACCTACATGTTGAGTAATGGGTAATTTGCATATATTCACTTTTATTCTTCTAAGTATACATGTGGAACTGTATACTTTTTTTTCAAACCATTTGGAAATGTTGACGCCAATGTCACACATTGGACCCATTATTTATAGAATGCCCCCCCTCCCCCACACACACATATTGACACATTTGTACAATCAAAATAAACTATCTGCTGTAAACAAATAAACTAGAATACATAATAATAGGAAGCATGCATGGGCTTGGATCAAGACAATTATTCCAGCAATAGAGCCCCACAGTGGAGGATTCAAAATACTCGTAAAACCTAGCGGGCAAAACGGGAAAAGGTTCCAATCGTTTTTCCACCATTCATTTTAGAAACACTTCAAATAAGGGCTGTGATTCGTGTAGGCTTACCCTGGCGTGACATTTTGATAACCGTGTAAATCTCTCTCAAGGACAAAGTGACTTTTATCAATATATGCCTGCTCGCTACTGCCCCCTAACTGTGAGGAGAACTCAGTTCTCACACCGCTAATGACTGGTGTCTCCAGTGTGTACATGTAACAGTATAGCTTCTGTCCTCTCGCCCGACCCGGGCTCGAACCAGGGACCCTCTGCACACATCAACAACAGTCACCCACGAAGCATCGTGCCACAAAAGCCGCAGCCCTTGCAGAGCAAGGGGAACAACTACTTCAAGGCCTCAGAGTGAGTGAGGTCACCAATTGAAACACTATTAGCGCGCACCACCGCTAGCTAGCCATTTCACATCGGTTACATACACTTGAGATGATCTACCCTCCTTAGTCCTCATATTTGGGACATCTTTTGGTGACACAGGCTGCAGAGAGATCTCAGCACCAATATGTTGTATGCATTATGTAGCTATACATGTTACAAGGGGGTGGATGCCTTTAAACATGTGAACTGTGTCTGTATTTGTATTGTGTCTATGTTTTAGTATTAAATGGAAAACATAAATACATTTAACATAATTATCATTATTTTTGGACTGCTTATTGCCATGGTTCTTTTTTACATCAATCTCCCAACATTTGCTGACTGACTGAAGAAATGGTCAAGCTGAGAAATTATTAAATCGCTTAGTTCTGTCATGTTCCCCCCTAGTCTCTTCCCACAGCCACTGTATCCCCACACAACTCTGGGGGTGGAGTCTTGCAAGTGAAACAATGTTACACCCCCAACTTGGTGTGAGTTTGTAAAGACACACAGCTTCACACTGTAGTTTCCTGTTTGTTAACCCACTGATGGCCTTCTTCTCACTGTTTAACATTTCCACAAAGAAGGGTGTTGGGTGGGCTTCAGGATACTGTGGGAAAGGTCCTAGTCACCTCAGTTCATCAATATATCACCCAGAGATTGGGCCAAGGCGATTATGGTTAGGATAACTAATTTCATCACCTGTTATTGTAATTTCAAATGTAGAAAAAGCAATTACTAACTGGTTTCTGTGAGTGCAACTTGTGGATGATGCTACTGCGACCTTGTTAACTATTTAAGCATACCCATGTGTGTGAAGTGCTGCTAACCACACTATTACGGTTGAGGACAGTGGTACAAACGTACACAAACTTTTTCACAGTTTGAAATCTGTACTGTAGTATGCATGAAAACTGAAATACTTTACAGAGAGTGCAACAAGTACATATCAGTGGTCACATAGTCTCTTTCCACGGCTGCTGTGTCTTATCAGTTTGAGGCAAGCCAGACTAAGACAAGCATGTGATTATGCTCTAGTCTAGCTATAATCCTCTCAGAAGCAGATATACAGTGCCGTCGTAAAGTATTCAGACCCCTGGACTTTTCCCACATTTTGTTAGGTTACAGCCTTATTCTAAAAATGGATTTAATAGTTTTTTTCCTCATCAATCTACACACTATGCCCCATAATTACAAAGCATATTTTTTTTTGCTAATTTATCATTTAAAAAAACATGACATAACACATTTACATAAGTATTCAGACCCTTTACTCAGAACTTCTTTTAAGCACCTTTGGCAGTGAGTAACGCTACAAGCTTGGCACACCTGTATTTGGTTTCTCCCATTTTTCTCTGCAGTTCTTCTCAAGCTCTGTCAGGTTGGATGGGGAGTGTTGCTGCACAGCTATTTTCAGGTCTCTCCAGCGATGTTCGATCAGGTTTAAGTCCGGGCTCTGGCTGGGCCACACAAGGACATTCAGAGACTTGTCCCGAAGCCACTCATGCGTTGTCTTGGCTGTGTTAGGGTCAATGTCCTGTTGGAAGGTGAAGCTTTACCCCAGTCTGAGGTCTTGAGCCACCGTGCTTCTACATTGCCATTGCTTTCTGTTTGGGGTTGTAGGCTGGGTTTCTGTATAGCACTTTGTGACATCTGCTGATGTAAAAAGGGCTTTAGAAATACATTTGATTGAGAGCTCTGGAGCAGGTTTTCATCAAGGATCTCTCTGTACTTTGCTCCATTCATCTTTCCTCGATCCTGACTAGTCTCCCAGTACCTGCCGCTAAAAAACATCCCCACAGAATGATTCTGCAACCACCATGCTTCACTGTACGGATGGTGCCAGGTTTCCTCCAGACGTGACTATTGGCATTTAAACCAAATAGTTTAATCTTGGTTTCATCAGACCAGAGAATCTTCTTTCTCAAGGTCGGAGAGTCTTTAGGTGACTTTTG
This sequence comes from Oncorhynchus kisutch, assembly GCF_002021735.2. Taxonomy (NCBI): domain Eukaryota; kingdom Metazoa; phylum Chordata; class Actinopteri; order Salmoniformes; family Salmonidae; genus Oncorhynchus; species Oncorhynchus kisutch. The sequence continues at coordinate 45,503,821 of NC_034180.2, read as the reverse complement.
TCAAGCGGGCTGTCATGTGCCTTTTACTGAGGAGTGGCTTCCGTCTGGCCACTCTACCATGAAGGGCTGATTGGTGGAGCGCTGCAGAGATGGTTGTCCTTCTAGAAGGTCCTCCCATCTCCAAAGAGGAACTCTGGAGCTCTGTCAGAGTGACCATCGGGTTCTTGGTCACCTCCCTGACCAAGGCCCTTCTCCCCCGATTGCTTGGTGGTTCCAAACTTCTTCCATTTAAGAATGATGGAGGCCACTGTGTTTTTGGCGACCTTTAATGCTGCAGAAATGGTTTGGTACCCTTCCCCAGATCTTTGCCTCAACACAATCTTGTCTCGGAGTTCTACGGACAATTCCTTCGACCCCATGGCTTCGTTTTTGCTCTAACATGCGTTGTCAACTGTGGGCTCTTGTATAGACAAGTGTGTGCCTTTCCAAATCATGTCCAATCAAGTGAATTTACCACAGGTGGACTCCATTCAAGTTGTAGAAACATATTAAGGATGATTAATCGAAACCGGATGCACCTGAGCTTAATTTCGAGTCTAATAGCAAAAGGTCTGAATACTTATGTAAATAAGTTATTTCTGTTTGTAATATTTTATACATTTGTAAAAATTTCTAAACTTGTTTTCACTTTGTCATTATGGGGTATTGTGTGTAGATTGCTGAGGATAAAAAAAATCATTTTAGAATAAGGCTTTAAGGTACCAAATGTGTAAAAAATGAGTCTGAATACATTCCGAAGGCAGTGTACAAACATTTAAATCGAGTCTCCCACAAACAGCAACCTTTTCCATTTGGCTTTACTGCATTTATTTGGTCATTAAACCTGTTACTACATAGCTGATACATTTTAAAGTTCACTCTCATTATCAGCAGACAACAGATAGGGAGAGGCGTTGTGGTCAGGTGAAATCAGATTCAAATCTCTGCAGCATTCCACTTAATTTCAATGTCATACATTAGCATGGTTAGGAGAGCACTACTATCATATAAAATGTAAATGGGCTTGTCAATTGTGTACACATTTAGAAAATGTGTTGGCTCTAGGTTGTGAACGTTTTAGGGCGCACACTGAGTTGCCACAAGTCAGGATGTAGCATTTACATATAACTGCCAAAATAATGGAAACACTTGAGTAGATGAGGGACAGGAGTTGCATCCCTCCAGTGATGTTTCAGAAACCTGTAGAATCTATGCCAAGGTGAATTGAAGCTGTTCTGGCTCGTGGATGCCCAACACCCTATTAAGACACTCTGTTGGTGTTTCCTTTATTTGGGCAGTTATCTGTATTTGTGGTACAGCTAGTGAAAAAGGATGTCAGCTTTCTGATCTTCGCTTTGAAAAATGATAGTGTTTCAATGCCCATTTATAAAATACCTTAAACGACAATATTGCCCCCCCCCCCCGCCCCCCCCCCACCCGGGCTCAGATCCAATCCCTTAACCTTGCCAACCACGCTCCTTCCCCTCCGCAACGGCAACCAATCAAGCCAGAGGCAATGGGTAGAAAAGAGCAGACATTCTGTGCTCTCCAACCAGGACCAAGTTAACTACACTGGCTTACAACAGTTGCTTTATTATCCATTTCTACCTTTTGACTGAGAAGAAGATGAGGGTCATCAATATCGGTCTTCTGCTGGTTTGTGCAGGTAAATATATGGGTCATATTGAAATCCAGCTTTAGGGTAAGTCCATTTTAATTCAATACATGTTTGCCCATGGAAGAACTGGTCAGAAAGTAACATTTTGGACCTGATTAACATTCAGGAGACAAAGGTGCTCAAAGTTGAATAATTTTTCATACCCCACCATACCATGAGACATCCATGTCTTCATCACTGGAAAAGATAAACAGTTGAGTTTGATATAATTTAAATGCTTACAAGTGTTATCAATCTACAGTATTTTATTATGTCTTGAATATTTTTCTTTTATAAAGAATTGTCATTTTGAAAACTGTTAACATGACAATGGTTAATCAAATCTCCCCATTTCTGCCCATTTTTTTGCTCAGTTTTGCAGACCTTCTCATACAGCTGCAACTGTATATGCATTCATAAATCTAGACCTTTCTTGAGTTGGGCTCTGGGTTTTTGCAACTGTTCAGAATCTGAGTCTATGGTTGTTGTGGGGGAGGGGTTGAGTGTGTATGAGTGTGTATGAGTGTGTGTGTGTGTGTGGCTGTGTATCCCATAACTGTTGCGAGGGAGTAAAATATGTTCGGGACAATATAGGATGAATCACAATAATTGTTTGCTAAAATAATAAACGCTTGCCATAATGTAATTTTGGTAAATGGTGAGACTGGTGAGAGTTAAAAATCCTTTGCATAAACTGTCTACATTACTACATATACAGTATAAATGGCTAATTATGGAAAATAAGATAAACAGGATTTTTAATGTATATATTTTTTAATGGCTATATATAATACAAATCGAGGTAAGGGCGATGGAAATGCATTTGACAGTTGATCTGCTTCTGTTTTGTGGGTGGCACTGGGTGCTCTTTTCGAAGGATGGGTCCCAGTCTCTCGGGTCCATGGGATCCTGGGGGCCTTTTGGCGGTCTGCCGGGCATTGGGATGACAACCCAACTCGGGATGAGGAGGGCTTTTAGTGGGTGGAATAGTGGGGACCAATTGGACGTTTACTCAGTTGCAATGCAAATATCATCAGCTTTAGACATTCAATTATCATGTTATATTTTAATGGTACGTTTACAAACCTTATATTATGATAAATAGAATAGAAACGTGTGTTTCATTATGGTAATTGGTGAAATAAGTATAGCCAGTTATAATTGTAATGTTTATATGGCAGATCATAAGAAAGATAATAAGAAAAGACTATCAGTATTTACCTGGCTAAAGAGAAGGAATATAATATCTATTGTTTACAGGAAACTCATTCAACAATTTTAGATGAAGTTTTGTGGAAAAAGGACTGGGGGGGGGGAATATATTTTTCCCACGGGCAAAGAAATTCAAAAGGGGTGGTAATATTAATTAACAGTAATTTTGATCTAATCGTGCTAATTGTCCAAACACATCATCAAGGTAGATGTATTATTTTAAATATGTTATTGGACAATAAACAAATGTGGCTTATTAACCTATACCTAGATTTTTCGATGTACTGATTCAATGGCACATGGTTTATGAACTGAAATGCAAAACAACGCCTGATTCAAAACTTCAAAATGTTCAATTAAAATGTCTATACAAAATTATTGCAACCAATAGAATGTTATATACATGGGGGATACAATCTTCCCAGCTCTGTAGATATTGCTGCGAGGAAAGCAAAGGCATTATATAATTTATAATGGTACTGTCCATATGTAGCTTGTTTTTGGTCACAGGTCCAGGAATGGCTGAAGAATTGAAGAATAGCAACATTTACCTAGTACTAATGCTGCAGATAGCAATACTGGGTGATTTTAAAAGTCATAGTCAATCGACCAAAAATATAATAATTATTTTATCATAATCATTTTTTAAATCTTTAATTTACAAACTGTAGAAGCTATGAGAATAGAAAGTTTCAGTACTTTTGTGAAGCATCACAGCACAATTGACAATATATATGTCAAATAGAAATCCAGGGAATTTTTGCTTGGATTAAATGTCAGGAATTGTGAAAAACTGAGTTTAAAATGATTTGGTTAAGGTGTATGTAAACTCCCGCCAAATACATTTAAACTCAGTTTTTCACAATGACATTTTTTAAACTTGGGTCAAACATTTTGGGTATCCTTCCACAATCTTCCCACAATAAGGTGGGTGAATTTTAGCCCATTCCTCCTGACAGAGCTGGTGTAACCGAGTCAGTTTGTTAGGCCTCCTTGCTCGCACACACTTTTTCAGTTCTGCCCACACATGTTATGGGATTGAGGTCAGGGCTTTGTGATGGCCACTCCAATATCTTGACTTTGTTGTCCTCAACTTCATTTTGCTACAACTTTGGAAGAATGCTTGGGGTCATTGTCCATTAGGAAGACCCATTTGTGACCAAGCTTTAACTTCCTGACCGATGTCTTGAAATGTTGCTTCAATATAGCCAAATAATTTTCCTACCTCATTATGCCATCTATTTTGATAAGTGCAACAGGCCCTCCTACAGCAAAGCACCCCCACAACATGATGCTGCCACCCCTGTGCTTCACGGTTGGGATGGTGTTCATCAGCAAGCATCCCCCTTTTTCCTCCAAACATAACGATGGTCATTATGGCCAAACAGTTCTATTTTTATTTCATCAGACCAGGGCACATTTCTCCAAAAAGTACGGTCTTTGTCCCCATCTGCAGTTGCAAACCGTAGTCTGGCTTTTTTATGGCACCTTTCAGGTTATGTCGATATAGGACTCGTTTTACTGTGGAAATAGACGCTTTTGTAACTGTTTCCTCCAGCATCTTCACAAGGTCCTTTGCTGTTGTTCTGGGATTGATTTGCACTTTTCGCACCAAAGTACGTTCATCTCTAGGAGACAAAAGGCGTCTCCTTCCTGAGCGGTGTGGCGGCTGCGTCGTCCCATGGTGTTTATACTTGCGTACTATTGGTTGTACAGATGAATGTGGTACCTTCAGGCATTTGGTAATTGCTCCCAAGGATGAATCAAACTTGTGGAGGTCTACAATTTCCTTTTTTGAGGTCTTGGCTAATTTCTTTTAATTTTCAAATGATGTCAAGCAGAGGCACTGAGTTTGAAGGTTGGCCTTGAAATACATCCACAGGTACACCTCCATTTGACTCAAATGAAGTCAATTAGCCTATCAGAAGCTTCTGAAGCCATGATATAATTTTCTGGAATTTTCCAAGCTGTTTAAAAGGCACATTCAACTTAGTGTATGTAAACTTCTGACCCACTGGAATTGTGATACAGTGAATTATAAGTGAAATAATCTGTCTGTACACAATTGGTGGAACAATTAATTGCGTCATGCACAAAGTAGATGTCCTAACCGACTTTCCTAAACTATAGTTTGTTAACATGAAATGTATGGAGTGGTTGAAAAACGAGTTTGATTGACTCCAACCTAAGTTTATGTAAACTTCAGACTTTAACTGTATATAGATATATATATTTACCCCAAAAATATATGGGGGATTGAAAATTATGCAGACGATTACATTGATGGAAGCAACAATCTGCAATATTAAAGCTGATCCACTTACTTCACGTTTTATTTTATTTAAAAAAATAATGCATCTAAAAACTATTCAACTCCGATTATTTAAAGCTTAAACCCTATTTCAAATCTGAGCTTTTTGTGTTGTTTCCGCCATCGGTTGAGACAACATGCGTGTCATTTCAAATCATAGAAAAAATAATTAATAGATGGTACCTATGCCTTCAAGACCACTGCAACTTAGATGGTAAACCATTTACATTTTAAATTAATAGTACATTTTACTTCTAATTACTCCCACAAAGATGACCCACCCGCTGCCAAATGTCAATTTAAATGGTCATGTCTATTCTGGTATCTTTTATGATTTCAATAGGTTTCCTATGGAGGATTGACAGTATAATCTTTAACAACAGATATTCCCATTCAAGTCAACATTCTCTGATGTGTGGACCTCCAACCATTAGATTCACATTTTAGTACATTTATCAGCCAAAACATGATATCCACCCTGTCTTCAAGAGCATGTTGTGTCTCAACCGATGGCGGGCACAACACAACTTAGATGATGATGTAGAATAGGGTCTAAACTACAACATCTGTCAACATGAAAAAAATAGAAATGTTCATGTTTTTAGATCATTGATTTATTTTAAACCTTTTTCCCCCAGAAATGATAAAATATTTGACAACCCCGTTTGTAAGCTTTTAAATTTTATTAATCTCAACCATTGAATATTTCCCAGTGATGAAGACATGGATGTCTCATAGTATGGTGGGTTATGCAAAATATGTAAACATTGAACACCTTTATCTCTTTAATATCTTGGCATTCAGGTCTAAAATGTCACTTTCTGAGCACTCCTACAATGGTCATATATGAACGGAATCATTCAAATCGAAAGGGGTGCTGTCAAAAAGTGATTGAATCCAAATGGATTGACCATTTACCTATTGTAAAGATGTTACCGTTTTTGTCATAAAATTACAATGCTAATAGAATCTTTTTTTGTAGCCTTTGCTCAGTCCTTCAAGTCTCAAGGTGGGGGGAATCTGAAAGAGGAGGAGGACATGTGGGGGGCCTACCTAATGGACAGAGATGACAACCATGCCGAGGTAGTGTTGGAGACTTTTCATTGTATTGTATTAGTGAGTACTGCCCCGGACAAAAACACCTGATTCAGTTTGATAACTAGTTAATAAGTTGAATCTGGTATGCTTGTCCGGGTCTACCAAATAATTTGTACTGTTGGGGATACTCATGGACTCTAGTTGAGAAACACTGCCCAACACAATACCCAGCTAGCACATTTGGTTCCTTGGAAGGTGTGGGAACATATGTTTTTGGTTTAACATTGGCTGTGGGAAAGAAGATATATTTTTTCTGACCAGTAAAACTGGACACTTTTGTTTTACATTCTGAGAACAGAAAGGAACATTTTGTCTGTTCTGGGAACATTTATGTTGCAGAGAGGTTCTGAGAACGTTTTATTTTGGTTCCTTTAATGCTTTTCTGGGAGGTTATATTAATGCTTTGAGAAGGGAAATTATAGGTTATTTTTAGGTTTTTGAATAACTTCCACTAAATGTTTCAATAAGACTTTAATAACACTGCTAGCTTATTTCTTTGAACTCCAAGCACAGATAGGACACATGGAAATTCCTTATTCATTAATTATGCAAACACATATATTTTGTATTGTAACACAGAATTAGTCCACTGAGCCACCAGAATGAAACTAGCATGCCATTTCAAAGGAAACAAGCACTCATTAAGATCAGGTGTGGTCAATTAGTGGGCACGGCCAACACAACTTTACAGTGAAATGCTTACTTACATGCCCAGTCTCAACAGTGTAGAGTTAAAAAAGGAACACACATATTTGCTAAATAAAAAAAGAAATTGTAACTCAATAAAAACAATAATGAGGCTATTTACAAGGAGCACCAGTACCAAGTCAATGTGCAGGGGTACGAGGCAGTTGAGGAAATTTAGTATGTACATGTGGGTAGGGGTAAAAGTGTCTAGGCAATCAAGATATATAATAAACAGAATAGCAGCAGTGTATGTGGGAGTGTGTCCATGTGTGAGTGTCGTCAATATGTATGTGGTGTGTGTGTGTGAGCGTATGAGTGTGTTGGAGTGTCAGTGTAGTATGTGTGAGTGTGTAGATTGAGTCTAGTGAGTGTGCATAGAGCCAGTGCAAGGAAGCCAATTTAGATCAAGAAACAAATAACAAAGGGGTTAAATTTAAATTGTGCGGGTAGCCATTTGATTAACTGTTCAGCAGTCTTATTGCCTGAGGGTAGAAGCTGTTTATATGCCTTTTTGTCAAAGACTTGGCACTCCGGTACTGCTTGCCGTGGGGTAGCATATAGAATAGTTTATGACCCTGGTGGCTGCAGTCTTTCACAATTTTTAGGGCCTTTCTCTGACACCTCCTGATATAGAGGTCCTGGATGGCAGGGAATTTGTCCCCAGAAAACATACTTCACACTTCTTATGGCTTGGGCAGTATTTCGACGTCTGGATGAGAAGCGTGCCCAAAGTAAACTGCCTGTTAATCAGGCCCAGAAGCTAGGACATGCATATAATTGGTAGATTTGGATAGAAAACACTCTAAAGTTTAATGTCTATGATTATAACAGAACTGATATGGCAGGCGAAAACCTGAGGAAAATCCATCCAGGATGTGGGATTTTTTTGATGTGGGTATTTTCAATTGAAAGCCTATACAGTATCTAATGGGTTAGGATCCAGATTGCAGTTCCTATGGCTTCCACTAGATGTCAACAGTCTTTAGACCTTGTTTCAGGCTTGTCGTCTGAAAAATGAAGAAGAATGAGACCTTTTGTCAGTGGACTGAGGAAGAATTCAGAGCTGGTTTGCGCTCGTGACCGATTACACGCCCTTCGTTGTCTTTCCTTTCTATTGAATACGCTATTGTCCGGTTTAAATATTATCGATTATTTAGACAATTGACAACCTGAGGATTAATTGTAAACATTGTTTGACATGTTTCGACGAACTTTACCGGTACTATTAGGATGAATTCGTCTGCATGACCGCCTTGTAGCGTGTGGATTAATGAACAAAACGCACCAACAAAACTGAGCTTTTGGGATACAAAGAGGGACTTTATCGAACAAAACAAACATTATAGTGTAGCTGGGACTCTTGTGACTGCAACCATATGAAGATCTTCAAAGGTAAGTGATTAATTTTAGAGCTGCCCGGAGGTTAATCGCATGTTATATTTTCGTCGTAAAGCTTTATTGAAATCTGACAATGCGCCTGGATTAATTTAACCTCTCTGGGATAGGGGGGACGCTTGTGTCCCACTTCGCCAATTTCCAGGTAAAATGCAGAGCGACAAATTCAAATAAAATTATATAAAATCTAACTTTCATTAAATCACACATGTAAGATACCAAATTAAACCTACACTCGTTGTGAATCCAGCCAACATGTCAGATTTCAAAAAGGCTTTTCGGCAAAAGCATAAGATGCTATTATCTGATGATAGCACAACAGTAAAAGAGAGAGTAGCATATTTCAACCCTGCAGGCGCAACACAAAACGCAGAAATAAAATTTAAATAATTCCTTACCTTTGACATGCTTCTTTTGTTGGCACTCCAATATGTCCCATAAACATCACAAATGGTCCTTTTGTTCGATTAATTCCGTCCATATATATCCAAAATGTCAATTTCTTTGGCACGATTGATCCAGAAAAAAACAGCTTCCAATTTGAGCAACGTCACTACAAAATATCTCAAAAGTTACCTGTAAACTTTGCCAAAACATTTCAAACTACTTTTGTAATACAACTTTAGGTATTTTTAACTTCTTGGATATAGGGGGCGCTATTTAAATTTTTGGATGAAAAACGTTCCCATTTTAAACAAGATATTTTGTCACGAAAAGATGCTCGACTATGCATATAATTGACAGCTTTGGAAAGAAAACATTCTGACGTTTCCAAAACTGCAACGATATTGTCTGTGAGTGCCACAGAACTGATGTTACAGAAAAAACCCAGATAAAAATCCAATCAGGAAGTGCCGCATTTTTTAAAACTGCCTCATGCCAATGACTCCTTATATGGCTGTGAATGGGCCACGAATGAGCTTAGGCTTTCTGTCGCTTCCCCAAGGTGTCGACAGCATTGTGACGTATTTGTAGGCATATCATTGGAGGATTGACCATAAGAGACTACATCTACCAGGTGGTCGCTTGGTGTCCTCCGTCGCAATTATTGCGTAATCTCCTGCTGCAGTATTTTTCCGTTTGCTTCTGATGAGAAGCCAACTGCCATCACTGATAGATTATCGAATAGATATGTGAAAAACACCTTGAGGATTGATTCTAAACAATGTTTGCCATGTTTCTGTCGATATTATGGAGCTAATTTGGAAAAAAGTTTGGCGTTGTAAGTGACTGCATTTTCCGGTCTTTTTTTTTGCCAAACGTGATGAACAAAACTGAGCTATTTCTTCTACACAAATAATCTTTTTGGAAAAAATGAACATTTGCTATCTAACTAAGAGTCTCGTCATTGAAAACATCCAAAGTTCTTCAAAGGTAAATTATTTTATTTGAATGCTTTTCTTGTTTTTGTGAAAATGTTGCCTGCTGAATGCTAGGCTTAATGCTATGCTAGGCTATCACAAATGCTTGTGTAGCTTTGGTTGAAAAGCATATTTTGAAAATCTGAGATGACAGTGTTGTTAACAAAAGGCTAAGCTTGTGTTTGAATATATTTATTTCATTTCATTTGCGATTTTCATGAATAGGAAACGTTGTGTTATGGTAATGAGCTTGAGGCTATGATTACGCTCCCGGATACGGGATTGCTCGTCGCTAGAGGTTAAACGTTGACTTCAACCTGAGGATTGTTTATAAAAAAACGTCTGACATGTTTCTGTGGACATTACGGATACTATGTGGAATTTTCGTCTGCGATGTCGTGACCGCTCAAGCCTGTGGATTTCTGAACATAACGCGCCAAACAAATAGAGGTATTTTGGATATAAAAATAATCTTTATGGAACAAAAGGAACATTTATTGTGTAACTGGGAGTCTCGTGAGTGAAAACATCCGAAGATCATCAAAGGTAAGCGATTTAATCTATTGCTTTTCTAACTTTCGTGACCAATCTACTTGGCTACTAGGTGTTAGTAATATTTTGTCTACTGAGAGAGATGCTCTTACATAAACGCTTGTTATGCTTTCGAAGAAAAGCTGTATTAAAATCTGACACGCCAGGTGGATTAACAACACGCTAAGCTGTGTTTTGCTATATTGCTATATTATTGATTTCATGAACATTTAGACATTTAATTATAATTTGGCGCACTGAAATTCAGCGGGTGTTGATGAAAATGATCCCGCTAACGGGATGGGTGCGTCAAGAAGTTAACAGGATAGAGTTTTGTTCATGCTGAGAACGGAATGTCTATGTTTTTAAATAGCATTCTTTGTTCAAGTTGTGTCCATGGTTTTCTTAACTTTCTCAGAAAGATTTGAGAACATGAATGAATAGAACCATGAAAACAACTTAATGCTTAAGTACAGAAATTCCCACAGAACAACGTTGCTTCTGAACAGTCGTGGAACAATTTGAGAACATGACTTTAAATAGAACCATGAGGAAACATTATGCTACAGTAATGAAATTCCCACAGAAGTACGGTGTTTCTTAACATTCACTGAACTATTTGAGAACATTCCCGATGTCAAAACAGTTGAGAACGTTCAGAGAACATTACCAAAATGTAAATGTAACCATGTTTGAATTTTTAGGAAAGCTTATATTAAAGTAATTTTATAAAATTGTTTCATGTGAAGTTCCTTAAATGTGCTGAGAATGTTCCAAAGCCAACCCACTGGGCACACACATTTTGAATCAACGATGTATCCATGTAATTTCAAATGAAATTACGCTGAACCAATGTGGAATAGACATCGATTTGACGTCTGTGGGAAGCAACTTTCCCAGAAAGTTGCGGGAAGTTTGTTTGCAAAATAACCATAGGTCAACAACGCTCTCACCAAGCTCTAAGACACGTGGTTCTCAGAACGGTATGTGCTAGCTGGGAAGCCTAAAGAAATTGGGGTTTGCATGAGGTTGCATGAAAAAAATGGTAGCACCAGTGCCAGTCTGTTTGTGCTACCATCCCAACTCCTTGTCACCCATTGTCATGCCAAACATGTGAAGAGAGCAGAAACAGACTAAGCCCAGTGTTGATTGTTTTAATTAATCCCAAAGAAAGAAAGAAACATTAATCTAGGTTAATGTCATTATTTGGCTATACCATTTTGCCATGTCATATTTAAGTAAATACCTGATAATTTTTGTAACCTAAAATGTCTCCCTCTCCCTCAGATCAAAGCTGTCCTTCCAGGTACCTGCTTTGCGTGTAAGCGCATCATCAACAAGGTCAAGGCCCAGCTGGATGGTGATAATAACAAGGTAATGATGACAGATTGCTCACCTTCCATTTTACAGTCACAGAACAAACTCACGTTAGCTTTACACTCTTTAATAAATATAATGCAAATACACTTTTTAGTTGTAGTGTTGATGGATTCTGGGTGCTAACGTCTAAACTTGGGATAGGGTTAATTTTCAGGTATCCTATTGAACTATTGAGTGCTTAGATTTAGAGGGTCGACACCAGAAGTTAATGGTTATCTGTAGGAGGAAGGTATATGGTGTGTGCAATTAAGCTTGGAATGTGCTGAGTGCAGGGAAAACGATCACGTGAGGGGAGAGGGGAGATAGCCATGGATTAGTGATGAAGGGGGTCGAGGTATGTCTGGTCACGTTAAGAGAAAAAAAAGTTTATTGCCCGTATCACTTAGTTTTCTGCCTAAAAATATTCACCTTTATTTAACCAGGTAGGCCAGTTGAGAACAAGTTCTCATTTACAACTGCTACCTGGCCAAGATATAACAAAGTAGTGCAACACAAATAACACAGAGTTACACATGGGATAAACAAACTTACAGTCAATAACAAAATAGAAAAGTCTATATACAGTGTGGGCAAATGTAGTAAGATTAGGGAGGTAAGGCAATAAATAGGCTTTAGTGGCAAAATAATTACAGTTTAGCAATTAAACACTGGAGTGATAGATGTGCAAGTAGAAATACTGGGGTGTAAAGGCACAAAACAAATATATGGGGATGAGTTAGTTGGGTGGGCTATTTACAGATGGGCTATGTAAAGGTACAATGATCGGTAAGCTGCTCTGACAGCTGATGCTTAAAGTTAGTGAGGGAGATATAAGTCTCCAGCTTCGGTGATTTTTGCAATTAGTTTCGGTCATTGGCAGCAGAGAACTGGAAGGAAAGGCGGCCAAAAGAGGAGATGGCTTTGGGGGTAACCAGTGAAATATACCTGCTGGAACGTGTGCTACGGGTGGGTGCTGCTATGGTGACCAGTGAGCTGAGATAAGGCGTGGCTTTACCTAGAGCATACAGGTCGCAGTGGTGGGTAGTATATGGGGCTTTGGTGACAAAACAGAATGCACTGTGATAGACTACATCCAATTTGCTGAGTAGAGTGTCGGAGTGTAACGGTTTTCTTCCTGTGAAGGAGAGGAGGACCAAAATGCAGAGTGGTTATTTATAAACATCTTTAATGAAAGATGAAAACGTGAACACTATACAAAATTAGAAAACGTGGAAAAACCAAAACAGTCCTAACTGGTGCAAAACACAGAGACAGGAACAATCACCCACAAAATACCCAAAGAATATGACTGCCTAAATATGGTTCCCAATCAGAGACAACGATAAACACCTGCCTCTGATTGAGAACCACTCCAGGCAACCATAGACTTACCTAGAACACTCAACTGAACACAACTCCATAGACTACAAAACCCCTAGACAAAACAAGATACATAAATCACCCATGTCACACCCTGGCCTAACCAACATAATAAAGAAAACACAGAATACTAAGGCCAGGGCGTGACACGGAGGCTATTTTGTAAAGGACATAGCCAAAGTCAAGGATCGGTAGGATAGTTTGTTTTACGATGGTATGTTTGGCAGCATGAGTGAAGGATGCTTTGTTGCGAAATAGGAAGCCAATTCTAGATTTAATTTTGGATTGGAGATGCTTAATGTGAGTCTGGAAGGAGAGTTTACAGTCGAACCAGACACCTAGGTATTTGTAGTTGTCCACATATTCTAAGTCAGAACCGTCCAGAGTAGTGACGCTAGAAGGGCGGGCTGGTGAGGGCAGCAATCGGTTGAAGAGCATGCATTTAGTTTTAATTGCATTTAAGAGCAGTTGGAGGCCATGGAAGGAGTGTTGTATAGCATTGAAGCTCGTCTGGAGGTTTGTTAACACAGTGTCAAAAGAATGGCCAGAAGTATACAGAATGGTGTTGAGGTGGATCAGAGAATCACCAGCAGCGACATCAATGATGTATACAGAGAAAAGAGTCAGCCCGAGAATTGAACCCTGTGGCACCCCCATAGATTGCCAGAGGTCCGGACAACAGGCTCTCCGATTTGACACACTGAACTCTGAGAAGTAGTTTGTGAACCAGGCAAGGCAGTCATTTGAGAAACCAAGGCTGTTGAGTCTGCCGATAAGAATGCGGTGATTGACAGAGTAGAAAGCCTTGGCCAGTCCGATGAATACGGCTGCACAGTATTGTGTTTTATCGATGGTGGTTATGATATCGCTTAGGACCTTGAGAGTGGCTGAGGTGCACCCATGACCAGCTCAGAAACCAGATGGCATAGCGGAGAAGGTACGGTGGGATTCGAAATTGTCTGGAATCTGTTTGTTAACTTGGCTTTCGAAGACTTTAGAAAGGCAGGGTAGGATAGATATAGGTCTCTAACAGTTTGGGTCTAGAGTGTCACCGCCTTTGAAGAGAGGGATGACCGCGGCAGCTTTTCAGTATTTAGGGATCTCAGACGAAACGAAAGAGAGGTTGAACAGGCTAGTAATAGGGGTTGCAACAATTACAGTGGATCATTTTAGAAAGAGAGAATACAGATTGTCTAGCCTGGCTGATTTGTAGGGGTCCAGATTTTGTCAGCTTTCATAACATCAGCTATCTGGATTTGGGTGAAGGACAAATGGGGGAGGCTTGGGCAAGTTGCTGTGGGGGGTGCAGGGCTGTTGACCGGGGTAGGGGTAGCCAGGTGGAAAGCATGGCCAGCCGTAGAAAAATGCTTATTGAAATTCTCAATTATCATGGATTTATCGGTGGTGACAGTGTTTCCTAGCCTCAGTGCAGTGGGCAGCTGAGAGGAGGTGCTCTTATTCTGCATGGACTTTACAGTGTCCCAGAACTTGTTGGAGTTTGTGCTATAGGATGCACATTTCTGTTTGAAAAAGCTAGCCTTTGCTGTCCTAACTGCCTGTGTTTATTGGTTCCTATTTCCCTAAAAAGTTGCATATCACGGGGGCTATTCGATGCTATTGCAGTACGCCACAGGATGTTTTTGTGCTGGTCAAGGCCAGCCAGGTCTGGAGTGAACCAAGGGCTACTATATCTGTTCTTTGTTCTATTTTTTTAATGGCGCATGCTTGTTTAAGATGGCGAGGAAATCACTTTTAAAGAATAACCAGGCATCCACTACTGACGGAATGAGGTCAATATCCTTCCAGGATACCTGGGCTAGGTCGATTAGAAAGGCCTGCTTGATGAAATTGTTTTAGGTAGCGTTTGACAATGATGAGGGGTGGTCGTTTGACCGCGGATCCATTACGGACGCAGGCAATGAGGCAGTGATCGCTGAGATCCTGGCTGAAGACAGCAGAGGTGTATTTAGAGGGCATGTTGGTCAGGATGATATCTATGAGGGTGCCCGTGTTTACGGATTTAGGGTTGTACCTGGTAGGCTTCATGATAATTTGTGTGAGTTTCAGGGCATCTAGTTTATATTGTAGGACGGCCGGGGTGTTAAGCATGTCTCAGTTAGGTCACCTAACAGTACGAGCTCTGAAGATAGATGTGTGGCAATCAATTCCATATGGTGTCCATGGCACAGCTGGGGGCTGAAGGTGGTCTATAACAAGCGGCAACGGTGAGAGAGTTGTTTCTGGAAAGGTGGATTTTTAAAAGTAGAAACTCAAACTGTTTGGGCATAGACCGGGATAGCATGACAGAACTCTGCAGGCTAACTCCACCCCCTTTGGAAGTTCTATCTTGGCGAACATTTTTGTAGTTGGGGATGGACATTTCTGAATTTTTGGTGGCCTTCCTAAGCCAGGATTCAGACACTGCTAAAGCAGTGAATAAAACAAATTTATGGAGGAGGCAGCTGATGTTCACATGCATGAAACCAAGGCTTTTACGGTTACAGAAGTCAACAAATGATAGCACCTGGGGAATGGGAGTTGAACTTTGGGCTACAGGGCCTGAATTAACCTCTACATCACCAGAGGAACAGTAGGATAAGTGTAGCTTTATTTAACTAGGCAAGTCAGTTAAGAACACATTCTTATTTTCAATTATGGCCTAGGAACAGTGGGTTAACTGCCTATTCAGGGGCAGATTTGTACCTTGTCAGCTCAGGGATTTGAACTATGCAACCTTCCGGTTACTAGTCCAACACTCTAACCACTAGGCTACCCTGCCTCCCCGGTATGGCTACAGGCTATAAGAACTGGTTGTCTAGTGCGTTGAGAACAGAGAATAAAAGGAGCAGATTTCTGGGCATGGTAGAATAGATTCAAGACATAATGTACAGACAAGAGTATGGTAGGATGCGAGTACAGTGGAGGTAAACCTAGGTGTTGAGTGACGATGAGAGAGGTTTCGTCTCTGGAGGGACAAGTTAAACCATGTGAGGTCTCCACATGTGTGTGGGGAGGGACGAAATTGCTATCTAAGGCATTTTGAGCGGGACCGAGGCCTCTACAATGAAATAAAACAGTAAAAACTAGCCAAGACAGCAGTAGACAAGGAATATTGACATTAGAGAGAGGCATAAAGAAATCACAGGTGTTGATCAGGAGAGCTAAGGCAACAACGGGTACATGGAGATGAATGGGCAGAGTGGGTAAGTTAGGTACATGCAGGACCTTGGTTCGAGGCTGGGGCCGACAGTGAAACAAAAGTAGGTACTGTGTTATTGAAACAGTCCCGGGGGCATCAGCTGTGTACCCGAGTGATCATAGGGTCAAAAGAGCAGCAATAGGTGAGTCAAGGTGCTGTTCGGTAGTCACTACTATGCTAGGTGAGCACTGGACACAGCATTTAGAAAAACTAGCATGCTGGCGCTAGTAAATGGTTTTTCGGCAACATCGTAACATAATAGCTTGTTGAGAACACATCGGGCGATCATGTCGGCAGTCCAGTCGTGATGGATTGACGGGGCTCCATGTTGACAATAAAGGGTTCAGGCAAATTAGCAAAGGAGGTATTGTAGCCCTAGCATTAGCTGGTATATATATATATATATCATTTTTTTATTTCCTTAATTTAACCAGGCAAGTAAGTTAAGAACAAATTCTTATTTTCAATGACGGCCTAGCTTGAGGCTAGCTCAAGGCTAGCTGGTGCTTGCTTCGGGACAGAGGTGTTAGCTAACAGTAGCCACTCATTAGCAGCTAGCAAGCTGCAATGATCCGGAGTAATGATCCGGTGTAATGATCCAGAGCGGCAGGAATCCGATGATATGATGTAGAGAAGCAGTCCGATATGCTCTGGGTTGATATCGCGCTGTGCAGACTGGCAGGTGTTGTCCGAGATAAGACTGGCTGATGACGGGGAAAAAAGGCGAGGACCGCTAGCCGTGGCTAACAAAGACTAGTAGCTAGTTAGCTGGCTAGCTCCTGATGGAAGTTCTAGCTATGAGGTATAAAAATAGCAGATCCGTACCACACTGGGTGAGGCGTGTTGCAGGAAAGTATATTTTGTTTGTAGATAGAAAGTGAGATTAAGATATATACGAAAAAGACTGGCTATTTACATGGGATAAGACACGGGATAAGACAAAGACAGATACACACGTCCAACTGCAGCGCCATCTTAGATTCAATAAAGATGCAAATGTTTAGCGAGAAGGAGGGAGACTCCACCCAAAGTCGGGTACATATACCACAACTATTTTAAACATGTCTTTGTCTAATGCAACTGTATTGACCCTCTGGGAAGAATAAACTTGGTTTGAGCTGTCATAGTGTCCGTTGAGTTTTTACTCTGAAAATGTCAAGCTAACAGTGTAAACACAACAGTCTCATCAATATACAGTATTTTATAGCCATAATAAAGCCTAGTCAGGTTCATATTGAAATGATTGAGAAACCCCTTTATACTGCTATATCTCTGCAATTCTCACAATGTTATATAAGCAAATTCATTTGTGTCACCAATGACATAAAAAAACATTCTGTAAGTGATCTATCTCTCTATATTTTTACTTGCAGGATAACATATCTGCTAAACTGGACTCTATTTGTGGCAGCATGGGGATACTCAAAGCCATCTGCAAGAAGCTTGTCAATAAATATAAAGAAAAACTGATTGACGAACTTATCAATGATGAGGACGCAAAGGATGCCTGTAAGAAATTGAAGCTATGCAAATAAAATACCATTTACCCATGATTGCCCTGGGCACACGTTTCTTTCAGAACACGCTGTCATAGCTTACCTTAACATTATTTTCATACACAACTGTCTGGATGGAATGGCAGTCTTTAAAGTCATTTATTAACATTGCTAATATCTGACATTCCATCTCGACAGAAGAGGACTGGCCACTCATCAGAGCCTGGTTCCTCTCTAGGTTTCTTCCCAGGTTCCTGCCTTTCTAGAGAGTTTTCCTAGCCACCATGCTTCTACATCTGCATTGCTTGCTGTTTGGGTTTTTTGGCTGGGTTTCTGTATAGCACTTTGTGACATCGGGTGGTGTAAAACAGGCTTCATAAATATATTTGATTGATTGATTGATTGATTGATTACAACTGCAATTTTTATTGAATTAAATCCTGAAGGTTATTCAAAACAGTCTCCTTCATTTCACTATAAAACCCTTGCTATTAATGTATACTATCTCCCTGCAATGCATTCTAAAATGAGGGGCTTGGTCTCTCCCTTTTGGATATTTTACATTGGAAAAATCATCCTGTGAATTAGGGCTCAATTTGATTGTATCGTGGAAGATCCAAGTTATAGCTCAAATTAAATTTAAAGGAGAAATGACATTCATTTTTACCTTTATTTAACTAGGCAAGTCAGTTAAGAACAAATTCTTATTTCAATGATGGCCTAGGAACAGTGGGTTAACTGCCTTGTTCAGGGGCAGAACGACAGATTTATACCTTGTCAGCTTGGGGATTTGATCTTGCAACCTTTAGGTTACTAGTCCAACGCTCTAACCACTAGGCTACGCTGCTGCCCCCACCCTGCATTTTAACACAGATCTTCCGCAATACAGATCAAATTCCCCCCTCAACTGACAAAGGTATATTCACTACTTTCAGAGTACCACTAAAAATGTAAACACAAGTCACGCTGTAGTACATAATGTTAGTCGTGATAACTGCTAACGATAAAGGGTTGTGCTAATGATTTCAAGGGTGTAAGTGGTCCATGTCTAAAATGTATTTTGCGACAACACTGGCCCAAAACATTCAGTATCTTGTGACTGAGGAGAATATGAGGACCACCTCTCTTATCATCAGTATTGGTCTTCTTCTGGTTTGTGCAGGTAAATATGTTGACCTTCTTTTGTGAGGTAAAATGTAAGGCATATAGATAGCAACTAAATAGGCCCAATGAAATGTAACTAAATAGGTCTCGTCATGACTTGCCCTCCTGGATGGAGATCAAAGGTTCTGGCTAACCAAAGGTTTCAAGAACCCCCTTCTCCTGGGGGAGTTGGCCAGTTTTATGGAGGCAGTGAAAACCTCGCAGGAACTCTCTCTCCCACTCTGCAGAAATGGAAGTTAAAAATCCCTTTGTTACAACAGAGAGAGGTTTTGCAGTACTGTAACATCAAAAGGTTAGACATTAAAAAATATTTCTCACGTAAATAATGAGGGTCAGGAGGGACTTAAAGAACAATAATGTCAAATCAGTTGTTGTTTTGTGATCTTGTTAAGGACGGTATAACCAAATAACGGTAACTCTAAGTTATCAGATTTACAGCTACATTTTGTGGAACATATATGATTTAATATGAAACTATTTGTGAGAAGATTAAATATGATTTTTGCCTTCTAAATGAAACTGGCTCTCATGAGGACCGCCAGAAGAAAGGAAGACCCAGAGTTACCTCTGCTGCAGAGGATAAGTTCATTAGAGTTACAAGCCTTAGAAATTACATCCCAAATAAATGCTTCCGAGTTCAAGTAACAGACACATTTTAACATCAACTGTTCAGAGGAGACTGCGTAAATCAGGCCTTCATGGTCGAATTACTGCAAAGCAGTGGTGTAAAGTACTACTTAATTTTTTTTTTGGGGGGGGGGTATCTGTACTTTACTTTCTTAATTATATTTTTGGCAACTTTTACTTCACTACATCCGAAAGAAAATAAATGTACTTTTTACTCGATATACATTTTCCCTGACACCCAAAAGTACTCGTTACATTTTAACAGGAAAATTGTCCAATTCACACACACAATCAAGAGAACATCTCTGGTCATCCCTACTGCATCTGATCTGGCAAACTCACTGAACACAAATGCTTCATTTGTAAATTATGTCTGAGTGTTGGACTGTGCCCCTGGCTATCCGTCAATATAAAAAAATCTTAAAATAATTGTGCAGTCTGGTTTGCTTAATATAAGGAATTTGAAATTCAAAACCTAAACCTATAGGGGAGGGTCTGGGTGAGCATCTATCCGTGGTGGCGGCTCTGGTGCGGGACTTGGACCCCGGTCCACCTCAGGCTTGGCCCACTTAGGTAGCACCTCTCGAGCGGGGACCATCGCCCCTCGACCCCGGACTGGGCACCCTCGCCGCCGGCCCCGGACAGGAGGGAGACCCTGGCACAGGACTCACCAGGCCTACTCTTTTTAATTTTTATTATTTTTATTTTACCTTTATTTAACCAGGTAGGCTAGTTGAGAACAAGTTCTCATTTGCAACTGCGACCTGGCCAAGATAAAGCATAGCAGTGTGAGCAGACAACAAAGAGTTACACATGGAGTAAACAATTAACAAGTCAATAACACAGTAGAAACCAAAGGGGGAGTCTATATACAATGTGTGCAAAAGGCATGAGGAGGTAGGCAAATAATTACAATTTTGCAGATTAACACTGGAGTGATGAATGATCAGATGGTCATGTACAGGTAGAGATATTGGTGTGCAAAAGAGCAGAAAAGTAAATAAATAAAAACAGTATGGGGATGAGGTAGGTGAAAAAGGGTGGGCTATTTACCAATAGACTATGTACAGCTGCAGCGATCGGTTAGCTGCTCAGATAGCTGATGTTTGAAGTTGGTGAGGGAGATAAAAGTCTCCAACTTCAGCGATTTTTGCAATTCGTTCCAGTCACAGGCAGCAGAGTACTGGAACGAAAGGCGGCCAAATGAGGTGTTGGCTTTAGGGATGATCAGTGAGATACACCTGCTGGAGCGCGTGCTACGGATGGGTGTTGCCATCGTGACCAGTGAGCTGAGATAAGGCGGAGCTTTACCTAGCATGGACTTGTAGATGACCTGGAGCCAGTGGGTCTGGCGACGAATATGTAGCGAGGGCCAGCCGACTAGAGCATACAAGTCGCAGTGGTGGGTGGTATAAGGTGCTTTAGTGACGAAACGGATGGCACTGTGATAGACTGCATCCAGTTTGCTGAGTAGAGTGTTGGAAGCCATTTTGTAGATGGCATCGCCGAAGTCGAGGATCGGTAGGATAGTCAGTTTTACTAGGGTAAGCTTGGCGGCGTGAGTGAAGGAGGCTTTGTTGCGGAATAGAAAGCCGACTCTTGATTTGATTTTCGATTGGAGATGTTTGATATGAGTCTGGAAGGAGTTTGCAGTCTAGCCAGACACCTAGGTACTTATAGACGTCCACATATTCTAGGTCGGAACCATCCAGGGTGGTGATGCTAGTCGGGCATGCGGGTGCAGGCAGCGACCGGTTGAAAAGCATGCATTTGGTTTTACTAGCGTTTAAGAGCAGTTGGAGGCCACGGAAGGAGTGTTGTATGGCATTGAAGCTTGTTTGGAGGTTAGATAGCACAGTGTTCAAAGACGGGCCGAAGGTATATAGAATGGTGTCGTCTGCGTAGAGGTGGATCAGGGAATCGCCCGCAGCAAGAGCAACATCATTGATATACACAGAGAAAAGAGTCGGCCCGAGAATTGAACCCTGTGGCACCCCCATAGAGACTGCCAGAGGACCAGACAGCATGCCCTCCGATTTGACGCACTGAACTCTGTCTGCAAAGTAATTGGTGAACCAGGCAAGGCAGTCATCCGAAAAACCGAGGCTCCTGAGTCTGCCGATAAGAATATGGTGATTGACAGAGTCGAAAGCCTTGGCAAGGTCGATGAAGACGGCTGCACAGTACTGTCTTTTATCGATGGCGGTTATGATATCGTTGAGTACCTTGAGTGTGGCTGAGGTGCACCCATGACCGGCTCGGAAACCAGATTGCACAGCGGAGAAGGTGCGGTGGGATTCGAGATGGTCAGTGACCTGTTTGTTGACTTGGCTTTCGAAGACCTTAGATAGGCAGGGCAGGATGGATATAGGTCTGTAACAGTTTGGGTCCAGGGTGTCTCCCCTTTGAAGAGGGGGATGACTGCGGCAGCTTTCCAATCCTTGGGGATCTCAGACGATATGAAAGAGAGGTTGAACAGGCTGGTAATAGGGGTTGCGACAATGGTGGCAGATAGTTTCAGAAATAGAGGGTCCAGATTGTCAAGCCCAGCTGATTTGTACGGGTCCAGGTTTTGCAGCTCTTTCAGAACATCTGCTATCTGGATTTGGTTAAAGGAGAACCTGGAGAGGCTTGGGCAAGGAGCTGCGGGGGGGGGGCGGAGCTGTTGGCCGAGGTTGAAGTAGTCAGGCGGAAGGCATGGCCAGCCGTTGAGAAATGCTTATTGAAGTTTTCGATAATCATGGATTTATCAGTGGTGACCGTGTTACCTGGCCTCAGTGCAGTGGGCAGCTGGGAGGAGGTGCTCTTGTTCTCCATGGACTTCACGGTGTCCCAGAACTTTTTGGAGTTGGAGCTACAGGATGCAAACTTCTGCTCTCCAGACCTCCAGTGAGTCTCCTCGGGCCAGGATATCCTGCGCCGGCTCTAAGCAAGGTTTCCCCAGTTCACCAGTAGAACGCAATGCGGCCTTTTCTGGTCTGATGAAACCAAGATTGAATTCTTTGGCCTGAATGTCAAGCGTCACATCTGGAGGAAACCTGGCACCATCCCTACGGTGAAGCATGCTGATGGCAGCATCATGCTGTGGGGATGTTTATCAGTGGCAGGGACTGGGAGACTAGTCCGGCACGTGCGGGGAGCTGGAACAGGCCGCATTGGGTTCTACTGGTGAACTGGGGAAACCTTGCTTAGAGCCGGCGCAGGATATCCTGGCCCGAGGAGACGCACTGGAGGTCTGGAGAGCAGGGCTGGCACAATCCGTCCTGGCTGGATCCTCACCCTAGCCCGGCAGATGCGGGGAGCTGGGATGTAGCGCACCGGGCTAAGAACGCACACAGGAGACACCGTGCGCTCCACTGCATAACACGGTGCCTGACCAGTACGACGCCCGCCACGGTAAGCACGGGGAGTTGGCTCAGGTCTCCAACTTGACTCTGTCACACTCCCCATGTGCCCCCCCAAACATGTTTTGGTTGGGGCTGCCTCTCTGGCTTCCTTGCCAGCCGTGTTCCCTCGTAATGTTGCCACTCAGCCTTAGCTGCCTCCAGTTCCTCCTGTGGATGGCGTGCCTCCAGGGTCCCTTCCCATCCAAGATCTCATCCCATGTCCAGGAGTCCATTACACCACGCTGCTTGGTCCTTTGGTGGTTGGGAGGTTCTCTCACGGCTGTTGAAGGATGAGGACCAAGGTGCAAGCGTGGTGAGCGTACATTTTCTTTATTTTAAGCAAAATGACGCCAAACAAAACAATAAACACTACATTTTTTTAAAACGTGAAGCTCACAAGCAAAGTGCTCTAAACAGAGACAACCTCACACACACACACACATGTGGGAAAAGGGTACCTAAGTATGGTTCCCAATGAGAGACAACGATAGACAGCTGTCCCTGATTGAGAACCATACCCGGCCAAACACAAAGAAATAGAAAACATAGAACACAAAACATAAAATGCCCACCGCAACTCACGCCCTGACCAAACCAAAACAGAGACATAAAAAGGATCTCTAAGGTCAGGGCGTGAAAGTTACAGACTTATCCTAAAATTGATTAAATAATTGTTTTCCCATCAATCTGCACAAATTGACAATGCGAAAAAATTTAAAAATGGTTTTAATAAAAATAAAAAACAGAAATACCATACATAATTATTCAGACCCTTTGCTATGAGTCTCAAAATTGAGCTCAGGTGCATCCGGATTCCATTGATCATCCTTGAGATGTCTCTACAACTTGATTGGAGTCCACCTGTGGTAGATTACATTGATTGGACATGATTTAGAAAGGCACACACCTGTCTATATAAGGTCCCACAGTTGACAGTACATGTCAGAGCAAAAATCAAGCCATGAGGTCAAAGGAATTGTCTGTAGAGCCCCGAGACAGGGTTGTGTCGAGGCACAGTTCTGGGGAAGGGTCCCAAAACATTTCTGCAGCATGTAAGGTCCCCAAGAACACAGTGGCCTCCATCATTCCAAATGGAAGAAGTTTGGAACCACCAAGACTCTTCCTAGAGCTGGTCACCCAGCCAAACTGAGCAATTGGGGGATAAAGGGCATTGGTCAGTGAGGTGACCAAGGTGACCAAGAACTTCACAAATCAGGCCAAATCAGGCCTGAGTATCCAGACAGAACCCACTACTCAGTAAAAAGCACACAACAGCCCGCTTGGAGTTTGACAAAAAGTACCTAAAGGACTCTCAGAACATGAGAAACATGATTTTCTGGTCTGATGAAACCAAGATTGAATTCTTTGGCCTGAATGTCAAGCGTCACATCTGGAGGAAACCTGGCACCATCCCTACGGTGAAGCATGCTGATGGCAGCATCATGCTGTGGGGATGTTTATCAGCGGCAGGGACTGGGAGATGAATGTAGCAAAGTACAGAGATCCTTGATGAAAACCTGCTCCAGAGTGCTCAGGACCTCAGAATGGGGTGAAGTTTCACTTTCCAACAGGACAACAACCCTAAGCACACAGTCAACACAATGCAGGAGTGGCTTCGGGACAAGTCTCTGAATGTCCTTGAGTGGCCCAGCCAGACCCCAGACTTGATCCCGATTGAACATCTCTGGAGAGACCTGAAAAAAGCTGTGCAGCGATGCTCCACATCCAACCTAAAAGAGCTTGAGAGGATCTGCAGAGAAGAATAGGAGAAACTCCCAAATACAGGTGTGCCGAGCTTGTAGCGTCATACTCAAGGCTGTAATCGCTGCCAAAGAAGCTGAATACTTATGTACATTTGATATTTATTTTTATACTTTTTTTAATGTATTTGCAAAAAAAAATCCTAAAACCAGTTTTTGCTTTGGTATTATGGGGTATTGTGTGTAGATTGATGAGGACAAAAAACGACTTATTCAATTTTAGAATAAGGCTGTAACGTAAAAATGTGGAGAAAGTGAAGGAGTCTGAATACTTTCCGAATGCACTGTTTAACCGCCCCCACAAAGACACACTGAAGTAGATATATCTACATAATGCATAATATTAATATAACATAATATAAATGCCTGAGATCACTCTGCAACCTGTCATCAAAAGATACACCTTGTGAATTCCACTTTTCTAACTCTCAACAAATCAAATCAAATCTTATTGGTCACATATACATGGTTAGCAGATGTTAATACGAGTGTAGCGAAATGCTTGTGATTCTAGTTCCGACCGTGCGGTAATATCTAACAAGTAATCTAACAATTTCACAACAACTACCTTATACAACTGTAGGACCATGACTGAGTTCCTAAAAGAATACAGGTCTACTAGTCAAATAAAATACAAAAAGGCTGTAAAGCCAACTGGGAAGGGTTGCAGTTTTAGGAAGACTCAAATTAAACATACATAAGTTTATGTAGTGTAATGTTTATTTATCTGCATCTGAGAGGATTCTAGCTAGACTTGAGTATAACCACATGCATGTCTTAGTCTGGCTTGCCTCAAACTAAAAGGTTAGACACAGCAGCTGTGGGAAGAGACTACGTGTCCAATGATTTGCTCATGCTGCACTCTCTATAAAGTATTTCAGTATGAACGCATGCATCGTTTAAAAAAAATGTCCCCAACCTGAATAGTGTAATAGTGTGGTTAGCAGCACAATGGGTATGCTTAAATAATTAACAAGTAGCACCATCCACAAGTTGCACTAACAGAAACCATTTAGTAATTGCTTTTTAGAAATGGGAAATTACAATAAATGGTGATGAAATGAGTTATCCTAACCATAATTGGCTTGGCCCAATCTCTGAGTGATATAGTGATACATTAAGGTGATAACACTGATGTGCGACTAGGAACTTTACCACAGTATCTTGAAGCTCACCCAACACCCTCCTTTGTAGAAATATTAAACAGTGAGAAGAAGGCCTGTCAGGAAACCAAAGTGTGAAGCTGTGTTTATTTTAAACTCACAACCAGTTGGGTGTGAACATTGTTTCACTGGTAAGACTCATGATGCTCCACCCCCAGTGTTGTGTCAGAGATACAGTGGCTGTGGGAAGAGACTAGGGGGAACATGACAGATCAAAGCGATTTAATCATTTCTCAGCTTGACCATTTCTTCAGTCCATCAGCAAATGTTGGGAGGTTGCATGGAGGTTCAGATAGGTCAAAGGTAGCTGGGTGGAGAGGAGGCTGTGGAGTCCCACTGAGGTCCCTGCCTGTTTCTCTGACAGGTCCACATACACCACGGAGAGACAGACAGGCCAACACCTGGACAGCAGGACACACTGAACTTACAGATCTCAGTACTGGACAGTCGGGTCACATGATCCAGAGGTAGTGTACAGGGCAGACACTTGGAAAAGACCCAGGCAGCTAAATATAGAAGGACAAGGGTGATATACATTGAGAGAAACCACAAACACACACCTGGCGAGGGTGGCCACTCTGCCGTCCATCAGTTGATTTCCTGCAAGACTCAGGTAGGTCAGGGAGCAGTCTTCCTGTGGAACACACAAAGAACCAATCAGAACCATGTTCTCTGTGACTCCTTTCCCATTTTCAGCAAGGGACCAATCAAATCCCACATATAATGGTATGCCCTTGACCAGGCAGTTGGTACTATGTCTATCACCCAATATGTCAGTGTTGAGTTCTCAGCTTGGCCTCCAGCTTAAACATTACTAGTTGACATGAATCCTACTTACAGGGGGACCATCACTACATTTGTTCCTCTATTGAAGATCATCTTGCCATAGCTCTCCATTAAGTAAAATGGTGTACACACTTTAATATACAACCAATGTATCCTAACTACTATATCAGCACATGCTTCTTAGCTTGAATACCAACGGCAAAGTTGTGCAGCAGATAAGTGGATGCCATACTACCTTTTCAACATGAGGTGCCTGCCTCAGACCCGTGGTTTAGGTTTACTGGTTAGCAGACCACAGAAAACAGGCGCTTTTTGTCACCTGCCTACACACAATACCCCATAAGGTAAAAATGAAATAATACCATCATGCCATAGCTCTCCATTATGTCAAATGGTGTACACACTTGAATAGACAACCATTGTATCCTACCATATCAGCACATGCTTCTTAGCTTGAATACCAAAGGCAAAGTTGTGCAGCAGAGAAGTGGATGACAAACTTCCTTTTCAACCTGTGAAATGTTTTCACAACTTGCAAGGCGCCTGCCTCAGACCCGTAGTTTAGGTTTACTGGTTAGCAGACCACAGATAACAAACACTTTACTGAGAAACAAAAGTTCCATTACCAGAAACCCAACCAATTGTTTCAACAAATTCTGTTGAAAGCTTCTTTATGATTTTACTGATTTATTTATTGTATTTACAGTCTTCATCATGTCCCTTCCTGGACAAATTTCCTCAACTAAGTAAATATTTACTGATGAGACTGTGAAAGTTTATGCAGTTATTTAGACAAACAATGTTTAATTCATGTAAAAGTACACAATAGAATATTATTTTATTTTAATTTGTGTGTGTGTGTGCATTTGTATTTGTGCATTTGTATGTGTGTGTGTGTGTGTGTGTGTTCATCTGGGAAAGGAGTACTAACGTCAGATGTTTTGAAGGAGGGTGGTCAGCGGTTCCACAGTGGATGGCAGACAGATCGAGTTGAGTGAGACATTGAAGAGACAGAGTTTTCAGGACCAGCTCAAATCCCGTAGAGCACAGGGCGTCATTGGACAGATTCACTGACTTCAGGTGCCCTGTTCCTGTAGGACGATGATATGGCTGATTCTTAGGTCACATTTCAAGAACCACCTAACAAACAGATAGCAATGTATCCATGTGGATAGCAATGTATCCATTCTGTCTCCTATGCTTTTCACCATTTATATAAATGTTCTAATTCTAATGCTAATAATATGTGTCATATCAATGTAAAAAGCGTATCAATGAACCTGTTTACCTGCCAGTGTGCTGGCCAGTAAGAGGCGGTGCTGCTTTATTCCTGCGAAGGCGCTGGCCCGTAGGAGGCTGTGTAGCTACAAGCAGCAGAGTTTGAAGATGCAGGCCAGCAGGGAGAAGCTGGTCATTAGGGGGCAGGCTGACAGCAGGCAGGACAGGGTCCGTCACCCAGCGGGTTCACACTCCAGTCCAACTTCTCCAGACACGACAATGGCGGGTGTGGGGGAGAGACAAGATTTTGTGTAAAAGACAGCCTCATATGTCAGACCATTTTCCAACCACAAACACCTAGCCTGGCCTGTCCTGCACACTCACCGCTGACTGTCAGGCTACTGCAGAAAGCGGGGCGGTGCTGTGACCATCACTGAACAGAGGGTACTGAATCATGTGCCCCTACAGGGACATAGCACAGAGACTTACAAGTCAGTATCATACAATTCCTTCAGAAAGTATTCACACCCTTTGACTGTTTCCACCTCTTGCAGCTAGGGGGGACTATTTTAACGTTTGGAAAAATAACGTTCCCAAAGTTAACGGCCTATTTCTCAGGACCAGATGCTAGAATATGCATATAATTGACAGATTGGGATAGAAAACACTCTAAAGTTTCCAAAACTGTCAAAATATTGTCTGTGAGTATAACAGAATTGATATTGCAGGCGAAACCCTGAGGAAAATCAAAGCAGGAAGTGGTTTCTATTTTGAAAACTCCATGTTCCATAGCCTGCCATTGCTCCATTTAAGGGGATATCAACCAGATTCCTTTTCCTATCGCTTCCTCAAGGTGTCAGTCTTCAGACATAGTTTCAGGCTTTTATTTTGGACCAGAACGATAACATTGCGTCAAGTGGTCACATGAGTATTGCTCATGCAACAGAATTTGACAGCTAGTTGTTCCCTCTCCTACTGTGAAAGACATTTGCGGGGACCTGAGGATTGATTATAAAAAACACTTTCATGCCAACAGCTCTTCGCTGTGCTTCAAGTATTGAGCTGTTATGACTTCAATCCTATCAACTCCCAAGATTAGGCTGGTGTAACAGATGTGAAATGGCTAGCTAGTTAGCAGCTAATAGTGTTTCAAACACAGAGACTTGGAGTATGCATGGGTAACGCTGCGAGGAAAGCCCAGGCAAAGTTGTGCAGCAGAGAAGTGGATGACAAACTTCCTTTTCAACCTGTGAAATGTTTTCACAACTTGCAAGGCGCCTGCCTCAGACCCGTAGTTTAGGTTTACTGGTTAGCAGACCACAGATAACAAACACTTTACTGAGAAACAAAGTTCCATTACCAGAAACCCAACCAATTGTTTCAACAAATTCTGTTGAAAGCTTCTTTATGATTTTACTGATTTATTTATTGTATTTACAGTCTTCATCATGTCCCTTCCTGGACAAATTTCCTCAACTAAGTAAATATTTACTGATGAGACTGTGAAAGTTTATGCAGTTATTTAGACAAACAATGTTTAATTCATGTAAAAGTACACAATAGAATATTATTTTATTTTAATTTGTGTGTGTGTGTGCATTTGTATTTGTGCATTTGTATGTGTGTGTGTGTGTGTGTGTGTTCATCTGGGAAAGGAGTACTAACGTCAGATGTTTTGAAGGAGGGTGGTCAGCGGTTCCACAGTGGATGGCAGACAGATCGAGTTGAGTGAGACATTGAAGAGACAGAGTTTTCAGGACCAGCTCAAATCCCGTAGAGCACAGGGCGTCATTGGACAGATTCACTGACTTCAGGTGCCCTGTTCCTGTAGGACGATGATATGGCTGATTCTTAGGTCACATTTCAAGAACCACCTAACAAACAGATAGCAATGTATCCATGTGGATAGCAATGTATCCATTCTGTCTCCTATGCTTTTCACCATTTATATAAATGTTCTAATTCTAATGCTAATAATATGTGTCATATCAATGTAAAAAGCGTATCAATGAACCTGTTTACCTGCCAGTGTGCTGGCCAGTAAGAGGCGGTGCTGCTTTATTCCTGCGAAGGCGCTGGCCCGTAGGAGGCTGTGTAGCTACAAGCAGCAGAGTTTGAAGATGCAGGCCAGCAGGGAGAAGCTGGTCATTAGGGGGCAGGCTGACAGCAGGCAGGACAGGGTCCGTCACCCAGCGGGTTCACACTCCAGTCCAACTTCTCCAGACACGACAATGGCGGGTGTGGGGGAGAGACAAGATTTTGTGTAAAAGACAGCCTCATATGTCAGACCATTTTCCAACCACAAACACCTAGCCTGGCCTGTCCTGCACACTCACCGCTGACTGTCAGGCTACTGCAGAAAGCGGGGCGGTGCTGTGACCATCACTGAACAGAGGGTACTGAATCATGTGCCCCTACAGGGACATAGCACAGAGACTTACAAGTCAGTATCATACAATTCCTTCAGAAAGTATTCACACCCTTTGACTGTTTCCACCTCTTGCAGCTAGGGGGGACTATTTTAACGTTTGGAAAAATAACGTTCCCAAAGTTAACGGCCTATTTCTCAGGACCAGATGCTAGAATATGCATATAATTGACAGATTGGGATAGAAAACACTCTAAAGTTTCCAAAACTGTCAAAATATTGTCTGTGAGTATAACAGAATTGATATTGCAGGCGAAACCCTGAGGAAAATCAAAGCAGGAAGTGGTTTCTATTTTGAAAACTCCATGTTCCATAGCCTGCCATTGCTCCATTTAAGGGGATATCAACCAGATTCCTTTTCCTATCGCTTCCTCAAGGTGTCAGTCTTCAGACATAGTTTCAGGCTTTTATTTTGAAAAATGAGCCAGAACGATAACATTGCGTCAAGTGGTCACATGAGTATTGCTCATGCAACAGAATTTGGACAGCTATTGTTGTTCCCTCTCCTACTGTGAAAGACATTTGCGGTTGATATATTATCGATTATATATATTTTAAAAACAACCTGAGGATTGATTATAAAAAACGTCTGGCACTTTCATGCGTTTTGCCAACAGCTCTTCGCTGTGCTTCAAGTATTGAGCTGTTATGACTTCAATCCTATCAACTCCCAAGATTAGGCTGGTGTAACAGATGTGAAATGGCTAGCTAGTTAGCAGGGTGCGCGCTAATAGTGTTTCAAACATCACTCGCTCTGAGACTTGGAGTAGTTGTTCCCCTTGCTCTGCATGGGTAACGCTGCTTCGAGGATGGCTGTTGTCGATGTGTTCCTCGTTCGAGCCCAGGTAGGAGTGAGGAGAGGGACGGAAGCTATACTGTTACACTGGCAATACTAAAGTGCCTATAAGAACATCCAATAGTCAAAGGTATATGGAATACAAATGGTATAGAGATAAATAGTCCTATAAATACTAACTAAAACCTAAAACCTCTTACCTTGGAATATTGAAGTCTCATGTTAAACGGAACCACCAGTTTTCATATGTTCTCATGTTCTGAGCAAGGAACCTAAATGTTAGCTTTTTTATATGGCACATATTGCACTTTTACTTTCTTCTCCACTTAGTTTTTGCATTATTTAAACCAAATTGAACATGTTTCATTATTTATTTGAGGCTAAATTGATTTTTATTGATGTATTATATGTTAAAATAAGTGTTAATTCAGTTGTTGTAATTGTCATTATTACAAATAACAAAAAATTGACAGATTAATCGGTATCGGCTTTTTTTGGTCCTCCAATAATCAGTATCGGTGTTGAAAAATTATAAATCGGTCGACCTCTAGCATGTATGTACAGTCAGTGTGGGGACGACATCCTCGATACACTTATTGATAAAGCCAGTGACTGATGTGGTGTACTCCTCAATGCCATCGGAAGAATCTCGGAACATATTCCAGTCTGTGCTAGCAAAACAGTCCTGTAGTTTAGCATCTCCTTCATCTGACCACTTTTTTATAGACCGAGTCACTGGTGCTTCCTGTTTTAATTTTTTCATGTAAGCAGGAATCAGGAGGATATAATTATGGTCAGATTTGCCAAATGGAGTGTTGCGCATTTAAAATGCTGATAGAAATTAGGTAAAACTGATTTAAGTTTCCCCTGCATTAAAGTCCCCAGCCACTAGGAGCGCCACCTCTGGGTGAGTGGTTTCCTATTTGCTTATTTCCTTATACAGCTGACCGAGTAAGGTCTTAGTGCCAGCATCCGTCTGTGGTGGTAAACAAACAGTCACGAATAAAATAGATAAAAACTCTTGGCAAAGAGTTAGGTCTGCAGCTTATCATGAGATACTCTACTTCAGGCAAGCAAAATCTAGAGACTTCCTTAGATTTCATGCACCAGCTGTTGTTTACAAATATACACAGACATCCTCCCTTGTCTGACCAAAGTGTGCCGTTTTATCTAGTTGGTACAGGGTATTTCCCGCCAGTTTAATGTTTTCCATGTCGTCATTCAACCACAATTCGGTGAAACACAAGATATTACAGTTTTTTATGTCCTGTTTTTTTTGTCCTGGTAGGAGATTTGTGATCGTACATCATCTAATTTATTGTCCAATGAATACAATATATATTTATTTGATATTTTGCGAAGTAGCCACCATTTGCCTTGATGACAGCTTTGCACACTCTTGGCATTCTCTCAACCATCATCATGAGGTAGTTACCTGGAATGGATTTCAATTAACAGGTGTGCCTTGTTAAAAGTTCATTTGTGGAATTTCTTTCCTTCTTAATGCGTTTGAGCCAATCAGTTGTGTTTTGACAAGATTAGGGGTGGTATACTGAAGTTAGCCCTAGCTGGTAAAAGACCAAGAACAGCTCTAATAACCAAAGAGAAATGAAAGTCCATCATTGATTTAAGACATGATGGTCAGTCAATCCGGAAAATGTTAAGAACTTCAAGTGCAGTCGCAAAACCATCAAGCGATACGATGAAACTGGCTCTCATGAGGACCGTCACAGGAAAGGAAGACAGAGTTACCTCTGCTGCAGAAATAACCACTACTAAAGGACACCAATAATAAGAACAGACTTGCTTGGGCCAAGAAACACAAGCAATGGAAATTTGACCGGGGGAAAATTGGTCCTTTTGGTCTGATGAGTCCAACTTTTAGATTTTTGGTTCCAACCGCCTTGTCTTTGTGAGACACAAAGTAGGTGAACGGGTGACCTCTTCATGTCTGGTTCCCACAGTGAAGCATGGAGGAGGAGGAGTGATGGTGCTTTGCTGGTGACACTGATTTATTTAGAATTCAAGCAACACTTAACCTATAAGGGCACAGAGCGAGACTCAGATGCAGACACGGGAGGCAGATGGTTCGAGTCTCTGATATTTATTAGTATCCAAGGGGCAGGCAAGAGAATGGTCGTGGACAGGCAAAAAGTTAAAAACAAGGTCAGAGTCCAGAAGGTACAGAGTGGCAGGCAGAGTGGCAGGCAGGCAGACGGGTGGGTACAGAGTCAGGGGAGGACTAGAGAGAGAGATAGGAAAAAGCAGGAGCACGGGAAAAACACGCTGGTTGACTTGACAAGACAAGACGAACTGGCACAGAGAGACAGGAAACACAGGGATAAATACACCTGGGAAAATAAGCGACACCTGGAGGGGGTGGAGACAATCACAAGGACAAGTGAAACAGATCGGGGCATGACATAACCAGCATGGCTACCACAGCATTCTGCAGTGATACGCCATCCCATCTAGTTTGCGCTTAGTGGGACTATAATTTGTTTTTCAACAGGACTGTGTAAGGGCTATTTGACCAAGAAGGAGAATGACGGTGCTGCATCAGATGTCCTGGCCTCCACAATCACCCGACATCAACCCAATTTAGATGGTTTGGGAATAGTTGGACCGCAAAGTGAAGGAAAGGCAGGCAACAAGGACAAAAGTTGGCACATCAACGGTACCTACTTCAGAAAAGTCCGGTGGGGCTTGTCGGGGTCGTAGACCAAAACGGAAAACACCATCGTTTGTGGCACTCTCATTTTTCCATAGAAAGGTATGTTAGTTAGTAGGCCAAACCGTTTGACAAATTCGATTTTTTTGGATGTCTCCTAGTCTGACAAATAGTGCTGTATCCCTGCCACTTTCCACCGCAGATACGGAAGGCCGACAGGCGGATGAGGTGGACTGAGGCTATACAACAAAAAAAGTATATTTCTAGCTTAAACAGACAGATTTGAATAGGGATTATTTTATTATGTTAATTAGTTTGAAGCCCAGTGCAGTTAAAATCTTGATTTTTTTCTATATTTTAAATATATTTCCACACTATGATTTGGAATAATACTGTGAAATTGTGAAAAGTAGGGGTGCCGCAGCCTCTCTCGCTTCAGGAACAGAAGAGATTGTTTCCTGACTTTTGGCAGTTCCTATGGAGTGGTGGCTGCTGGGAAACGTAGGCGAGATGGTGCCGACGTAGGCAAGATGGTGCCGACGTAGGCAAGATGGTGCCGACAGGGAGGGTAGCCTCGCTTCTAGTCCTTAGGAAACTATGCAGTATTTTGTTTTTTAACCAGTTGGATTTAGGGGGCTATTTTAATTTTTGGATGAAAAACGTTCCCGTTTTAAACAAGTTATTCTGTCATGAAAAGATGCTCGACTATGCATATAATTGACAGCTTTGGAAAGAAAACACTTTGACGTTTACAAAACTGCAAAGATATTGTCTGTGAGTGCCACAGAACTGATGTTACAGAAAAACCCCAAATAAAATTCCAATCAGGAAGTGCCGCATTTTTTGAAACCGCCTCATGCCAATGACTCCTTATATGGCTGTGAAGGAGCTAGGAGTCAGCTTACGTTTTCCACGTTTTCCCCAAGGTGTCTGCAGCATTTGTAGGCATTTCCCTTGAAGAATGGCTGTAAGGGACCATATATGGCATGTGGTCACATGGTGTCTCCCGCAGAAAACCTTGTGTAAAATACTGAGGTAGCCATTTTTCCAATCGCTTCTTATGAGAAACCAACTGCCTCGACGGATATATTATCAAATATATTTGTTAAAAACACCTTTAGGATGGATCCTAAACAACGTTTGCAGTGTTTCTGTCGATATTATGTAGCTAATTATGTAGCTAATTGAGTGAAAGCATCCAAAGTTCTTCAAAGGTAAATGATTTAATTTGGTTGCTTTTCTTATTTTCGTGAAAATGTTGCCTGCTGCCAGCAGAGCCTACCATAGCATTATGCCATGATAAACTTACACAAATGATTGTCTAGCGTTGGCTGTAACGCATATTTTGAAAATCTGAGATGACAGTGTTGTTAACAAAAGGCTAAGCTTGTGTTTGAATATATTTATTGAATTTCATTTGCGATTTTCATGAATAGGAAAAGTTTCTAGGGGTATTTATGTCCGTTGCGTTATGCTAATGCATTTGAGGCTATGATTATGCTCCCGGATACGGGTTTGCTCGTCGCAACTGGTTAATGTACTATTTCTTACATTGTTAGCACAGAAAATCCTAAGTGTTATTACATACCGCCAGTCAAGAACTATTGGATATCAGAGCGACGTCAACTTACCAACATTACACCCAGTAATACGACTTTCCCGAAACGGATCCTTTGTTCACACCACCACCCAGGGCATTTGATCTGATTCCAGAGGCCTACCGAAAACAACAACGCCGCAGAAGAGGTATACCGAGCGTCCTCCTGGTCAGACTTCGGAGGTGTGCACACCACCCACCTCTTTCAAGTATATTACTCGCCAATTTCCGGTCTCTAGATAACAAGGTAGATGAAATTAGGGCAAGGGTTGCTTTCCAGAGAAACATCAGTGATTGTAACATACTCTGTTTCAATGAAACATGGCTCTCTCTGCATTTGTTGTCCGAGTTGGTACAGTCACTGGGATTCTTTATGCGTCGCGCAGACAGAAATAAACATCTCTCTGGGAAGAAGAAGGGCGGGGTTATATGCTTCATGATTAACGACATATGATCCGGTGCCGACAGAGATGGCGGCCTCGCTTCGCGTTCCTAGGAAATTATGCAGTATGTTTTTTTTACGTGTTATATCTTACATTGGTACCCCAGGTAATCTTAGGTTTAATTACATACAGTCGGGAGGAACTAAAGGATTTAAGAGCAACGTCAACTCACCATCATTACGACCAGGAATAAGACTTTCCCGAAGTGGATCCTCTGTTTTGCTCACCACCCAGGACAATGGATCGGATCCCAGCCGGCGAACCAAAACAACGACTCCGTAAAAGAGGCAGACGAAGCGATCTTCTGGACAGGCTCCGGAGACGGGAACATCGTGCACCGCTACGGAGCATACCACTCGCCAATGTCCTTCACGGAAACATGGCTCACTCGAGACACGCTGTGGGAGTCGGTACAACCAGCTGGTTTCTTCAAGCATCGCGCCGACAGAAACAAGCATCTTTCTGGTAAGAAGAGGGGGGGGGGGGGGGGCTTTATAATTAACGAGACGTGGTGTGATCATAACAACATATAGGAACTCAAGTCCTTCTGTTCACCTGATTTAGAATTCCTCACAATCAAATGTCGACCTCATTATCTACCAAGAGAATTCTCTTCGATTATAATCACAGCCGCATATATTCCCCCCCCCAAGCAGACACATCGATGGCCCTGAATGAACTTTATTTGACACTATGGAAACTGGAAACCACATATCCTGAGGCTGCATTCATTGTCGCTGGAGATTTTTACAAGGCTAATCTAAAAACAAGACTCCCTAAATTCTAGCAGCATATCGATTGTGCCACCAGGGCTGGTAAAACCCTGGATCATTGTTATTCTAACTTCCGCGACGCATATAAGGCCCTCCCCCATCCTCCTTTCGGAAAAGCTGACCACGACTCCATTTTGTTGCTCCCTGCCTATAGACAGAAACTAAAACAGGAAGCCCCCCCCCCGCTGAGGTCTGTTCAACGCTGGTCCGAACAATCTGCTTCAAGATTGCTTCGATCACGTGGACAACATTGACGAATACGCTGATTCGGTGAGTGAGTTCATTAGCAAGTGCATCGGCGATGTCGTACCCACAGCAACTATTAAAACATTCCCAAACCAGAAACCGTGGATTGATGGCAGCATTTGGGCAAAACTGAAAGTGCGAACCACTGCTTTTAACCAGGGCAAGGTGACCGGAAACATGACCAAATACAAACAGTGTAGCTATTCCCTTCACAAGAGAAATCAAACAAGCTAAGCGTCAGTATAGAGACAAAGTAGTCGCAATTCAACGGCTCAGACACAAGAGGTATGTGGCAGGGTCTACAGTCAATCACGGATTACAAAAAGAAAACCAGCCCCGTCGAGGACCAGGATGTCTTGCTCCCAGACAGACTAATCAACTTCTTTGCTCGCTTTGAGGACAATACAGTGCCACTGACATGGCCTGCTACCAAAACCTGCAGACTCTCCTTCACTGCAGCTGACGTGATTAACCCTCGCAATGCTGCAGGCCCAGACGGCATCCATAACCACATCCTCAGAGCATGCGCAGAACAGCTGGCTTGTGTGTTTATGGACATATTCAATCTCTCCCTTTCCCAGTCTGCTGTCCCCACATGCTTCAAGATGGCCACCATTATTGTTCCTGTACCCAAGAAGACAAAGGTAACTGAACTAAATGATTATCGCCCTGTAGCACTAACTTCAGTCATCATGAAGTGCTTTGAGAGACTAGTCAAGGATCATATCACCTCCACCTTACCTGCCACCCTAGACCCACTTCAATTTGCAGACAGCCCCAATAGGTCTACAGACAATTCAATCGCCATCACACTGCTCTATCCCCTATGGACAAGAGGAATACTGTTCCTCTGTTCCTCCTGTAATGCTGTTCATTGAATACAGCTCAGTATTCAACACCATAGTACCCTCCAAGCTCATCATTAAGCTTGAGGCACTGGGTCTCAACCCAGCCCTGTGCAATTGAATCCTGCCACAGGGCCGCCCACTGTCCGGCAGAGTGGTGAAGGACCCATGAGCAGCACTGAAATGGAGTGTAGAAACATTAACAACACAGTTGAATAGTTAATGTCCTTACAGCAACAGAAGTATATTGTGGCAGATGCATTTTTTTCTGGAAATTAAGCTGATTAAAGGCCACACAAAAGGTGTGAGTGAGATGATGTATCCACATGTACCAGATATAAACATCAGTGAAACTAAATGTGACACATTGAATATACAGCAGGGTTGGGGTCGATTCCATTTTATTCCAGTAAATTCAGGAAGTACTGTGGCAAACCTCTTCAAGGTTAGGAGCGTTTGTCACAAATTAAGTGGTAAACTGTCACCAAATCACCCAAGAATGAGAGTTATTTCGAACAGGACAGTACCTGTGTGTTTGTTTCTCCTTCCTGGTCCACCCAGGCCGTAGGCGAGGTCAAGGATAGCAGGGTTCGGTATACAAATCGGGTTCTCGGTAGGTCCAGGTCCAAACGCCAACCGGTAAGTCCAAAACAATCCAGCTCATACACGGTAAATCTAGCCAATCTCTATTGTCTCTTTCTCTATTGTTCATAGATCCTTCCAGCACTCTCTCACTTCCTGGTTTTTCTTGACCCTTTATCTGTGAGTCGGCTCCACCTTCTGAGGGTTCCCCTTGCTTCTGGGACAGTCGCCCATTTTGCTCCACCTTCTGAGGGTTCCCCTTGCTTCTGGGCAGTCGCCCATTTTGTGATCTGTAGTTTTGACAGGGTTGGCCATTTTAGTGATCGGGAAGAGCCCGTTTATTAGTTCTGCTCTCATATATCTGTCATTTATCACTCAACCCCCTTCTTTGCCACACATCTCTCTCCCTAGATCCGACCCCCTAGGTCGGGCTACCGCAGCAAAATATGCGTGCATGCGGGATAACCCATCCACGTTTCCCATTTCCTTCCCTGCTCTGTATTTCAAGTCAAAATGAAACGGTTGGAGACTCAAAAACCACCGCATCACCCGAGCGTTCTTCTCTTTAGCCCTATGCATCCAGGTGAGTGGGGCATGGTCACTGATGAGGGTGAAGTGGCGCCCCAGCAGGTAGTATGTCAGGCTTTCTAGAGCACACTTTACTGCCAGCGCCTCTTTCTCAACGACTGAGTAGTTGGTTTCCCGTGGTTCCAGCTTCCTGCTTAAAAACAGGATGGGGTGTTCCACCCCTTCTACCTCTTGGGATAGCACTGCTCCCAAGCCGACCTCTGAGGAATCCGTCTGAACCACAAACTCTCTCTCAAAGTCTGGTACCACCAGCACTGGATTACAGCAGAGAGCCTCCTGTAATGTCCTAAATGCTTTGGTGGCCCTTTCATCCCATTTGACCATGTTTGGCCCTCTGGCTCTAGTCATGTCGGTAAGTGGGGCAGCCACTGTGGCATAACTTGGGATGAACATCCGGTAGTAACCGGTCAGCCCTAGGAAGGCTCGAACCTGCTTCTTATTTACTGGTTTCGGCCTTCTCTAATTGCCTTCACCTTCTTATGTTGGGGTTTGATTAACCCTCTTCCCACAGTGTATCCCAGACACTCTGTTTCCTCTAACCCCACATAACACTTGACAGGGTTTGCCGTGAGCCCTGCCTTTCTAAGGGCGCCTAACACTGCCTGTACCCGGGGTAAGTGGGATTCCCAATCTGGGCTGTAGATCCCCACGTCATCTAAATAAGCTGCGGCGTAGGTTTTAGGACTTTGTCCATGAGCCGTTGAAAGGTGGCTGGGGCTCCGTGTAAGCCGAATGGCATGACGGTGTATTGAAACAAACCGTCAGGTGTTGCAAAGGCTGTCTTTTCTTTGGCCCTGGGGGTCAGAGGAATTTGCCAGTACCCTTTTGTCAGATCAAGGGTCGTAATGTACCGAGCATTACCAATTTTCTCCAGTAGTTAATCTACTCGGGGCATGGGGTAGGCATCAAACTTGGAGATTTCATTTACCTTCCGAAAGTCGTTGCAGAACCGCAAAGACCCATCGGGCTTGGAGACCATCACAATTGGGCTAGACCACTCACTATGTGACTCTTCGATCACTCCAGCTGTCAACATTTTCTCCGTCTCTGCTCTAATCGCGGCCCGTCGAGCCTCGGGTACCCGATATGGCCTCATACTCACTTTTCTCCCTGGTAGGGAAACGATATCATGAGCCGTAACCTCAGTTCGGCCAGGTACCTCTGAAAACACATCTCGGTTTTTCTGGATCAGGGTCTTTACTTCCTGTACTTGTGCTGGGGACAGAGTGGGTGAAATATTTACTTCGGCTGTCTCCTGAGTGTGTGTGGGGTATGTGACCATTAGTGTTTCTCTCTCTCTCCATGCTTTTAACAGGTTTATGTGATAAATCTGTTCCTGGGGCCGTCGACCTGGCTGTCGGATCCGATAATTGACTTCTCCTATTCTCTCCAGTACTTCATATGGTCCTTTCCATGTGGCTAGTAGTTTACACTCAACCGTGGGGATCAGCACTAACACCTTATCTCCCGGTTGAAATTCCCTCAGGGTAGCCTGCCAGTTATAAGTGTGCCGCTGGTGCTCCTGTGCTTGTCTCATGTGCTCTCTGACGATGGGCATGACTGTGGCTATCCTGTCTTGCATTGCCGTGACGTGCTCTATGACACTAGTATACGGGGTGGATTGGTGCTGCCAGACTTCCCGGGCGATGTCTAAGATTCCCCGGGGATGCCTCCCATATACCAGCTCAAAGGGAGAAAACCCCAGCGAGGCTTGAGGAACCTCTCTAATGGCAAACATCAGATACAGCAACATGCAACCCCAGTTTTTCCCATCCTTATCGATTACCTTCCTGAGCATTGACTTCAGGGTTCGGTTGAATCTCTCAACCAGCCCGTCCGTCTGAGGATGGTAAACCGATGTCCTCAACTGTTTCACCTGCCACAGTTTACAAAGGTCCGCCATAAGGCGGGACATAAAGGGGGTCCCCTGGTCGGTAAGGATCTCCTTTGGAACCCGTACTCTGGTGAACAAGAGCACTAATTCCTTTGCGATATTTTTGGAAGCCATCGTCCGAAGGGGAATGGCTTCTGGGTAGCGAGTGGCATAATCTAGAATGACCAGAATGTATTGGTGCCCTCTGGCGGATTTGGGTGGTGGGCCCACTAAATCCATCGCTATCCTCTCAAATGGCGTTTCGATTATAGGGAGTGGCACTAACGGGCTTCTAACAGCTGGTCGGGGAGCTGTTAACTGGCACTCCGGGCACTCTCCACAATGCTGAGACACTACAGCTTGAATTCCTGGCCAGTAAAACCTCCTTACAATCCGGTCTCGGGTTTTATCGATACCAAGGTGTCCACCCAGAATGTGCCCATGAGCTAGATCCAGTACTGTCCTCTGGTACCGAGTGGGAAACAACAACTGTTCCACCACATCAGCCCCTATTTTCGAGACTCTGTACACCAAACGATTTTTCATAATAAAGTGGGGAAAACTATTAGGCATCATCCCAACATTTATGGGAGTACCATCTACGACCTGCACATCTGCTCTGGCTTGCTGCAGGGTTGGATTCTGGTTTTGGGCCGTCCCGAAATTAGTCAAGGACCCTGCCAGGTCTGCTGGTTCTAGATCGTCGTCCTCTGGATTCAGATCGACCCCAGCCGCACTAGTACCGGGCTGTTCGTTATCAGCGAGGTTTGCCACTTCATCCTCCTCCTCCCCTACTAGCACCTGTGATGTTGTCCCCTGGGAGACCTCTTTTCTTGGCTTTGGTTGAAGGCCCCATGCTTCCTCCTGATTGATCAGGGTTGTTGGCTTCTCAAATATGCCATTCTTGTTAGGAAAGTCTCTACCCAATATTACATCATATGGCATCTATGGGACCACGCCGACCTCATAATCCAGCAGACCGTCCTCTGTTTGTATGCTCACTAAGGCCGTGGGGTACAGGAGGGTATCCCCATGAATGCATGTAACACTGATATCCTGTCTTGTATCCAGTTTATGATTCGGCACTAGGCTTGCAACGACCAGGGTTAGCATACTGCCGGAATCCAGCAGTGCTTCAACCTCTTTCCCTTCAACCTTCACCCTGCACATATGTTTGTTTCTTGATCTTTCAAGTACAGTGATTACAACAGGACATGCATACCGTATATCATCTTCATTTTCACAGAGGTTACATTGCATTGACTCTTCTTTAATAGGGCAGTAGGCTGCAATATGTCCTGGTTGATTACAATTGTAACAGATAATAGGGGTTCGGGGGGAGACCCCATCGACACCCAGTCCCGGTTTCCGTTTTTTCCCTTAGTGTCTCGGCCTGATTCTGATTCTTTCCTCATGGCCCCACGCTGCTCTCTTCCCCCTCTATATGCTGGGACAGCCTTACCCTGTCCGCTGGTTCGCCCATGCCAGGGGAACGGGAATCTTTCCTCCTGTGCCTGCTCAGCTGTTCCTGCCGTACAATACCGTTCAACAAGGCCCACGAGATGGTCGGCGGCAAGTACCTCGTTCTGGCCAACCCATCGTCTCACTTCTTGGGGTAGACCTCGCTGAAACTGGTTGAATACGAGGGTCTCGACGATCTCGGCGGATGACTGGGTCTCTGGTCGCAACCATTTCCGTGCCAGGTGAATCAAGTCGAACATGTGTGTTCGTGGGGGTTGTCCCGGTCGGTAGGACCACTGGTGGAAGCGGTGTGCCCTCACGGTATCGGTCACTTCCAGTCTAGTCAGGATCTCTCCCTTTAGTTTATCGTAATCCTGTGCATCTTTCAACTCCAGGTCGAAATACGCTTTTTGAGCGTCCCTGCCAGGTATGGTGCCAGAAGCCCTGCCCATTCTTCTTTCGGCCACTTCTCCCTCTCTGCCGTCCTTTCGAAGGTGGTAAGATATGCTTCCACATCATCCTGCGCTGTCATTTTTTGAAGAAAATGATTGGCCCTCCTCTGGGTATTTGCAGCTGGTAATTGAGCCCCAATTTGGTCCGCTAGCCCCTTTAGGCCTTCTCTTAACTCCCGGGTGTTTCTCTCTTGCTCTTCTCTGAGCAGCTGGTTGGTGCGGTGCTGGACCTGTAACGTGTTGTTAAGGGAATTTTTATCAATGATGACTAATTATGTATACATTTCAATCAGGACTGACTAGTCCAAATGCTATTATGTACTGTACATATATGAATTCTCTCTTGCTCCCATTCCCAATTGTATATAATATAGTCAGGAGTTTAGTAACAATGACGGTCTGTTCCTTTGTACAAATGAATGAACTATCTCCAGACTGTCTAGAATGCTGATTTATACTGACTGACCTTGGCTTCAGGCGAGGAGGGAATGCTCGAGAACTATAGGGCCTCTCTACCGGTGTCATGAAGAGATAGAACATTTAGAAAACACTGACGTCATTTTCAGTTTATAACCTGTGGAAAAATGTGTATGTAACCAGTACTCTCTTGAATTAAACGCTGTTACCTGACTTTTAAGACCGGGGCTCTGTCCATCCTTATAAATATATAGGGTCTTACAAACCCTTCGAATGTATTGACAGAGTAATGAATTCTGATTGGGAAATAATACAGAGGAATTTAGAATTCCTTTAACAATTGGTCCTTCGAAGCCGGGATCTAAAAATCCGTCCCTGCCATCTGGAGGTCGTACGCCGGAAAAAAACGTGCACGTTAATCAATAAAATAAAAAAAGACCTGACTTCTGAATTGAGGTTAAAAACAGGCCCGGTGTGTGTACCCAGATGAAAGGGAGGTGACAGATTCAAACGAACAATGCTTTTCCCAGTCGGTAGCAGGTCAGTAGCCTTTATTCTCGAATTTGGGAGGGATAATTTAGGATAATTATTGATTAAAATGTTATAAAGGACTTGAATTTGATCAATAATAGGTGCTTGAATATTCTGAACAAATACAATGGGTTTCTACCTTGGGTTTTAACCAAAATCGATAGGAAGGAAACAGGTCTGAAATTGACCTGTGGTAAGGTGCACTACCACAGATAAACTAGAGCTTAATAAATCCTGGTTTTGCAAGCCAGAAGGTTATTAAGGAGGGATATAGTATGCATTGGAGAATTAGGACGCTTGTTCCGTACAAATAGGATAACCATTCATTCAAAAGACATACCTAAATAAAGTTTGAACCTGAGTAGTCTATCTGTATATGGGAGGTAGTCTGACTATCAAGAGGTAGCAGATAAGATATATATATAACAGGTGAGGATAAATTAGGCGTGGTGAGAAGGCAGGGTAATTCTAGGCGAACAGAATAATTGAACCTGTACGATGCTGAAAGAAATTAATATCCAAAAAAGGAGAGGTTAACTTAGTCTAGAGTAGTGAGATATGAGACATTAACGTTGAAAGTCCCAAAAAGAATATCCTATGGGTGAAATGTAAATGTCCGATCAAAAGTCTTCTATGGACGCGGTTCATAGGAAAGAAAATACATACTGATTATTTTTAAAGAGACACACACATAGTCAGACAGAAAAGCACTAAAAGTAACTAAGTAACGGTAAATTGCAAATTCGTATAAAGACACGCACGTAGAATTTAAAAT
This sequence comes from Oncorhynchus kisutch, assembly GCF_002021735.2. Classification (NCBI taxonomy): domain Eukaryota; kingdom Metazoa; phylum Chordata; class Actinopteri; order Salmoniformes; family Salmonidae; genus Oncorhynchus; species Oncorhynchus kisutch. The sequence goes on along the minus strand of NC_034180.2, from coordinate 45,459,574 downwards.
TAAATATAGTAAGGCATAGATAAGTGATTAAATACCATAGCTACTAGTAACGGTAAGGATTAAGAATGGGTGGAAAGGCCTCAAAAGATGTCCCGGAACTAACGGGAGACGAGCGTTATATTGAACAGAGAAACAAGAGAAACATTGATTTCAGTCTAAGATGGGGAAAGAAATACGATTTTGATGGCCGTCTAAATGTAGAAAAGCTGGAATCACTTATAAAACAGATACATAAGGAATGTGGAAATAATGTGAAAAAGCAGAATAAACAGGGGTTATACACAGCCGGAGTTTGGCTTTCGGAAGCAAAAAAGAGAATTGGACGCGCAGGAAAAAAGGTTAAATCTGACAAGACTCGAGAGGCGCTGCTCTCCGCTCCCGCAGATGAAAAAGTTAACCAATTGGGTGTAGGTGAGGGTAACAAACTATATCTTCCTCGATTATACCAACAATACAGAGATAATCCAGTCGACGAAAAAGTGGTTATAAGAATACGGCCGCAGGAGCTACCTGTGAAATTACCACCCATGTATGTGGATCCCGCTGAAGCCGAGGGAGGTATAATGGAGTTAGAGAAGGGAATAAAGTCGAGAAAAGTGGATAAGGTGAGTCAAAAGAAAAATATAAGATGTTTTAATTGTAACAAAATTGGACATTTCGCCCGGGAGTGTAACACTCCCTGCAAACGTCGTCAACAAGGTTGTAATTTAACTGTGGGGAAAGTCAGAGGCGACAATCGGGTAAAAAAAGGAAGAGTCAGATATAAAGGGAGCGAGATTAATGAGAATCCTAACTGAGGGAAAACTTTGGCCGTTTAAATTGGGGCTATTTTCTGTTGTCCAGATGACGGAGTAACAAATACAGATAACTTTAAAATGGGTCTATTTGCGGAGAATCTCAGTCAGTTCCATAGCATTGGTAGTATAGTGGTGAGCGCAGCAGTCTTACCAACGGCAATCCACGGTTCGGTTCCCAGCCGAGGTGGTTAAATAAAACTGACATTAGAGTGTAATTCACCTATTTGCATGTTTTGCCGGAAAAATACGGTCGCCAGTGTTTGTCTAAATATAACTGAATGTTTATTATGTTTTAGATTGAATTTAAAAAAAGAAGGCATTAAAAATAATGGCGAGACAATTGAGGTAATACGCTATTTTGCCCAAAATGATCTGGGGGAATAATGTATTGCGATGGGAGTCGTATTTAAATCAATGTATCATAGAAGATAAAGTCACCTAAAGTTAAATGTAGGGAATAACGGAGAGATACGATACAATTTCGTGCTATCCGGACGTTATAGCTATTTATGAATTGACTGACATATGATAAATTTAGCACAAAACATGGTACGTTCAGATGTTAGGGTATAGTAAGTCGAGAAGCTGGGTTGGTTTTACTTTGATGATTAGAATTTAAAACTGAACGCAATTTGAATAGGGAATATATATTTTACAGAGGCAGGCAGATTTGTGGTGTCGTTTCACGTTGAACAACATCGTTCCTCAAATTTAAACAGAGAAAAGGGGTTGTGGCATTTAGAGGGAAAATGCGTGCATTATAGCTTAGAGTTACTTTTCAAAAGCGGACAAAAGTTCCAAATACATTTCTTTTAAAAAGGAGAAGTATCGTAAAGATAGTCTGAAAAGATGCTACAGCTTGCAACGGAAGTGCTAGGCACTCAATGGGCTATATAGTGCAATGCTTTGGACTATAAAATAGGTAAGAATAGTTTAATTGTAAAAAGTTGTGATTGTTTTTCCAAGTATTGATTTTTGGTTAGGTAACGCCTGGGAATTCGAACTAGAAGTTAACGTATCCTAAAAAACTATCTATTTTTCTTTACGGGGAAAAAGTATATGCCTTAACTTAAAGGGACAGTGCACGTCAATCACAGTGGTTTGAGTGTATGGCAGTGTATAAAATATTTTGGGACGACAATTTGAAGACTGAATGAGTTACATGAAACATCGAGAGATTTAAAACAAATGATGTGAAGGGATTATCAGAATTATTAGGTTTCGTTGTAATAGTAAAAGTTTGGGTTAAGAGGATTTCCCTGTTCCCAGTGACAAGGTATTTTAAATGAGTACACTCACATATGGATTATTATGAGTTTTAATTAGACAAGTGAATAACGTATTGGGAATAGAGTCGTAATTAAAATACCAAGTCAAAGACGAGACAGTTACTTAGATCAAAATGAATTCTAAATAATAACGAAGAGACAATTACGATTTATGCCCATCGAAATGTTTTTATAAAATTAGCGAATTTAGAGATATTGGTTGGGGTGGTAAATTATAATTCAGGATTTGAACAGATGTGATAAATCAGGTTTGGTTTATCGAACAACAATTATTTACAATTCATTGAAAGTCGTTACGGATTGAGCCAAGGTTGAGCGCTTGATGATGACGTCACTAGCGAAGCACTATTGGTCGCCACGGAAATTACATTGTGAATGGGGGTAACAGAGAAAATTGTTTGTCTGTTAATGTGTGCATTAGTGTTTCGAGTAACTTTACAGAAGTTGAAAAAAATTACAAAATACATTTTTAACAGTAATTTGAGAGTCGCCAGGATAGTCAGGAAAGATGCTAAAAACTAGCAGCTGATACGTTAGGTAGGCATCATAAGATTTGAGGCCTTTGTTTGGATTGAACTAGGCTATGGGAGAGAGAGACTGGATGTCTGAATCGTAAAACATCGTGGTAATGGATTCCGATGGTTGTGATTCCAGGTTTGATTGTTTATGTAACACCAGTGAATTTGAGCACTTTCCATTGTTTGGAACCATGTTAGGGTATTTAAAGTTTGAAAAGCAACCTCTATAGAAAAACATAACTGCATATGTTTCGGGAAGTTAGCTAGGTTGAATTTGGTTATTCAAGCTTTTCCCCTGATACGTAGACATCCGTAACAGGGGCAAGTTGGGGTTTGTTTTTTTCTTGAGGAACTAACAGATGTGAACGTGAGTCTCTGAGTAATTTTGCCATCTGAAGCATTATAAGTAGTGAGTTCTCGTATAGTTTGTTTTTAGCTGATAAAAGTGGTTTGATTATTTGTTTGCTAGTTATGGTCAATTTTGGGGTTTGATTTAATTTAGGTAAACATTGTATTCTGGCGTGTTTAAGTAGGATTCTTCATTCCGGGACGGATGGAAGTTATCTAAAATAAGTAAATTAAAGGAGCCATGGGAGAATGCGACTGCATTTTTATTAAATATCTGGGATAAATTACGGATTTCTTACACTGAGAAATGTACGACATTTGCGGCAGAGGGAAAAAGTAATACATTGGATAATAATGTTATCAGGTTTAATTGTATCTAAGGGTAGCATGTTCATTTAAGTAAACATATACGTACACGATGTTTAAAACTTATGATTAATGATTTGAGTCAAAGGGGAATTATCATTAGGTTTAGTTATAGTTCACTTATTGAGTTTCTGAATCGAAGTAGCATAGTGAATGCTAGTTAGGCGTGTTGTGTCTCACTTTTAGAAGCCTCCTGGGATTATAATTTTGGGGAGAGAGCGGCCATAAACGACCAAATTAAAAAAGGTCTGCAAGTATATACACATAAAACAATTGTTAGAACTATTTGTTTTAGTGCAAAGGTATTTTAAAGAGGATGCTCACATATGGAACCTTATGAGTTTTTATTTTATGGGTTTTAATTACACAGGTGACTATTTCTATTTTAAGGATAAAGGGTTCTTTCTGTCTAATATCGTGTGACCTTTTTGACCTTATCGTGGCTATCTTTTGGGGTCTGATCAGCCCCGGGGGAGAGCCATTTGTATAATGAATTGTGGTCAGTTGGGTTACTAATTTTAAGGTAAATTAGTTATAATGGGATGTAGTTTGGGGTTTTAGAATTATTGTTTGAATCACTGAAGCTGATTTACAATATTAGCGGGGAAGTTTTTGAATTGGCTATTATGGATTTGATATTACAACAGAAAATTGTTATATTTATCATTTTGAGAAATAGAGGATTGTAAGGATTAAGATGGATTGATTAAGGAAATGTAAGGACTTTAGAGATGGCCACTTATAGACATGTTTTTTCTAAAATCAATGATTTTAGATAAACAGTGAGACACTTAGTGGCATTTTGAGAAATAGCTGTTTCGGTAATAGCTGTCGGTAAATATATATATTTAAGAACATATATAAATAGCACAGATACTTCTTAAACTACATAAGCCACTGGACAGAGAATTGATACGGGATTGGGATGAATGGATGCCCAAGAGAGAATTGGATATACATGATAATGTCAGAAAATAAGGATAATTTACTAATCCTACTTAAGTCATTATTTAGGGTATATAAGGTTGATACCTGGGCAGAGACAGGTATAAAAAGGGGGGTGGGTAAGTTAGTGGCCTATTGGATAAGAAACTAATAATAAAAAATAAATAAAAACATTTTTTACCTATCAGATAAAACATATGAGAAACTGTTTGTTAATTAACCAAGCCTGTATGTCCAGGATTTTATGCATTACAGGTGAACTACAGGTGAAGTCACTCAATCCAGTCCCAGAGGCTTGTTGGGGGGACCATACCAAGGACTCCTGGTGACAGCTAGCTGAAAGAGCTACCCGGATTCATATCGCACGGCGGGAGGGTAAGACACCTTGACCCTGTCGAACAATAAACAGTGTTCGAGAGGAGAACTGGAATTAACAGAATTCCGGGGGCCATCTCTCGAATGAAAAAACACTCCCTGTCTTATCATCCCTGTTGTTGTTCATAGAAGTGAAGATGTGTCTGGCTCTTGCTAAGTGATGTGTTCTCGGGGACAGGGTGGGGCTTCACATGGAAGCTTTTCGTCTGAGCTGTTTTATCGTGGGTGACATATTCCTGATACAGCACGTCCTACTTGAGTATGCGGAGAGTGGTAATTTGACCCATGGGTTAGACGATGAGGATTTTGTTCCAAAATAAGCATAAGAGATCCCTAGATCTGGGTAGACAGGAAGTTAGAGTAGAGGTTGGGAAGGATCTCTCAATGGAGTTTTATGTAGAGCAAAATGGAGTCTCTAACTACATGGCAGTCTAGGACTCTGAGCCATTATGGCATATATCGGTGCAGGTTCCCATATTGATCGTGGACACAGGTCATAGCTCATTTGGAGAGAGAGGGCTATATGAATCCACTCACCCAGTATGGAAGAAGGTAGAGTAGAGTGAAGATGAGAGTTATTGATTGTAATCAGGAGAGAGGGATGTATTGCATAAAGATACGCTTAACCCTTTAAACAGAAATAAAGGAGGATCTAGGGTTGTGGTATAGATATGACCAGGTCTTGGTCGACACCCTAGTACGGTTCTGGGTAGAGGAGTTTAGGCCGGTATGGTAAAGCTGTTCACGAAAGCAGGAATGCCAGATAATGACAGTTGTATTGATTTGCACTATTTAAATCCCCAGGTTCCTCCCTTTACAGTGACCGGAGGAGATTATTACCGTTTGGCCCGGTACAGTACTCTTGGGAAATGATGTCAGGGCGAGGTTTTACCAACAGATTGGACAGGATTATGCTCCATTGTAATGCCTTTCACACTCATTCAACACCAAGACATGAAGTATAGCCAAATGGGAGAAAAGAGCTATTCCATCCGGGTCTCTTATTGACTAAGTATACATTGATAACATTGGGGTTCCAAGGGGGGTGCCAGATGAGTCAAAGCAAGAAATCAGATCCTAGCAGGATTAGAGTTAAGCATTTCCAGGGAGTCTACTCTCAATAAGAACGTGGACTGGATTAATTATATTTATGATCATCAACAGCGCTTTAACAAGTATACCAGAGATGCTATTAAAGGTTTTGCAGAACAGACTGAAGCAACCAGCTGGATGGCTTGGCAGAATAGAATTGCATTAGATATGTTAATGGCTGAAAAGGGAGAAGTATGCGTGATTTGTGGACCATGTTTGTGCTTACATCCCAAATAACACAGCTCCGGACGAATCAGTGCCCGACGCCTCAGCTGGTTTGACCACCCTGGCTCACGGGTTGGCAGAAAACTCTGGGGTGGATACTTCTCTGGCTGATTGTACGTTTGGAAAATTGAAAAATGTTATGATCACTGTGTTATGGGCTACATTCACCTGTGTGACTGTTTTAGTTTTAGGGGGCTGGTGTCTAATTCCCTGTGTATGAGGCCTTATTTCCAGGACTCTGGAGAAATCTATGACAATAGATGGTGCGGTATGGGCCGATTCCAGGTTCTGACCCGTGGAGGACTGAATGCATGTATACAGCACAAGTGGATGAATCTGGATCTTTTATTTGTGGGGAATTTATATTTGATGAGACCATTTTTTATGTTTAGGGAGGCTAGGTTGTATCCCATCTCAATATTAGACTGTTTTTTAATGAAGATTGTAACAAAAATCCTGATAAGAAGAGTTATGATTCGGATGTAGGCCTGAGAAACAGTTATGGCGATTGCAAGTGTTGGGTTATGTTTAGGTGATGTTTTGATGACAAGAAATATCTCTAATAAAAATAGAAATGGGCATTTCAATATTACAATATAATTACAATGTGTGTTTGAATGTATAATATTTAATCAAAGGGTGGATATGTTAAGGGAATTTTTATCAATGATGACTAATTATGTATACATTTCAATCAGGACTGACTAGTCCAAATGCTATTATGTACTGTACATAATTAATTTTGTCTCTTGCTCCCATTCCCAATTGTATATAATATAGTCAGGAGTTTAGTAACAATGACGGTCTGTTCCTTAGTTCATTCATTTGTACAATCTCCAGACTGTCTAGAATGCTGATTTATACTGACTGACCTTGGCTTCAGGCGAGGAGGGAAGGCTCGAGAACTATAGGGCCTCTCTACCGGTGTCATGAAGAGATAGAACATTTAGAAAACGCTGACGTCATTTTCAGTTTATAACCTGTGGAAAAATGTGTATGTAACCAGTACTCTCTTGAATTAAACGCTGTTACCTGACTTAAGACCGGGGCTCCCCAGATCCCGAGATCCCGATTGAACATATCTGGAGAGACCTGAAAAAGCTGTGCAGCGATGCTCCCCATCCCAACCTAATAGGGCTTGAGAGGATCTGCAGAGAAGAATAGGAGAAACTCCCCAAATACAGGTGTGTCGAGCCTGTAGCGTCATACCCAAGACTCAAGGCTGTAATCGCTGCCAAAGGTGCTGAATACTTATGTAAATTTGATATTTCTTTTAAAAAAAAATTTATGCATTTGCAAAAAAAATCCTAAAACCTGTTTTTTCTTTGTTATTATGGGATATTGTGTGTAGATTGATGAAAACAAAAAACGATTTATTCAATTTAGTGAATTGAAGGAGTCTGAATACTTTCCGAATGCACTGTTTAACCGCCCCCACAAAGACACACTGAAGTAGATATATCTACATAATGCATAATATTAATATAACATAATATAAATGCCTGAGATCACTCTGCAACCTGTCATCAAAAGATACACCTTGTGAATTCCACTTTTCTAACTCTCAAATCAAATCAAATCAAATCTTATTGGTCACATACACATGGTTAGCAGATGTTTGTCACGCCCTGGTCGAAGTATATTGTGTTTGTCTTTATTTATTTGGTCAGGCCGGGGTGTGACATGGGTTTATTGTGGTGTGTTTTGTCTTGGGGTGTTGTTAGGTATTGGGTGTGTGGCTTAGTGGGGGTATCTAGCAAAGTCTATGGCTGTCTGGAGTGGTTCTCAATCAGAGGCAGGTGTTTATCGTTGTCTCTGATTGGGAACCATATTTAGGCAGCCATATTCTTTGAGTGTTTTGTGGGTGATTGTTCCTGTCTTTGTGTTTGCACCAGATAGGGCTGTTTCGGTTTTCACATTTCATTATTTTGTAGTTTCTTCATGTATAGTTTTTCCCTTCATTAAAATATCATGAATCACCATCACGCTGCATTTTGGTCCGATCCTTGCTATACCTCTTCGTCAGAGGAGATAGAAGAAAGCCGTTACAGAATCACCCACCACAACAGGACCAAGCAGCGTGTCAACAGGCAGGAGCAGCAGGAGAAGCAACAGCAGCAGCATGAGATACGTAATAGGGAAATCCTCGACGGGAGAGGACCCTGGGCTAAACCAGGGGAGTGTAGCCGCCCCAAGGTGCAGCAGGAGAAGAGGCAACAGGAGCAGCCCAAAGAGGAGTACGGTTTGGACTACAAGAGTATGGACTATACTTCTTGGGAGGAGATAGACAGGTGGGCGGTCGACCCAAGGAGAGTGCCGGTGCCCGCCTGGGATTCGATGGAGCAGTGCGCTGAAGGTTATCGGAGAATGGAGTTGGCGAAGCAAGCACGGCGGCGCGGACGGAAGCCCGAGAGTCAGCCCCAAAAATGTCTTGGGGGGGGTGGCTCACAGGGAGTAGGGCTACGCCAGGTAGGAGACCTGCGCAAACTCCCTGTGCTTACCGGGGGGCTAGAGAGACCGGGCAGGCACCGTGTTATGCAGTGGTGCGCACGGTGTCCCCAGTGCGGGTGCATAGCCCGGTGCAGTACATTCCAGCTCCGCGTATCGGCCGGGCTAGAGTGGGCATCGAGCCAGGTAAGGTTGGGCAGGCTCGGTGCTCAAGAGCTCCAGTGCGCCTGCACGGTCCGGTCTATCCAGTACCACCTTCACGCACCAGCCCTCCGGTGGCAGCTCCCCGCACCAGGCTTCCTGTGCGTGTTCTCGGCCCAGTACCACCAGTGCCAGCACCACGCATCAGGCCTACAGTGCACCTCGCCTCTCCAGCGCTGCCGGAGTCTCCCGCCTATCTAGCGCTGCCAGATCCTTCCTCATCTCCAGCGCTGCCGGAGTCTCCCGCCTGTTCAGCGCAGCCAGAGCTGCCAGCCTGCATGGAGCAGCCAGAGCTGTCGGTCTGCATGGAGCAGCCAGAGCTGCCAGTCTGCATGGAGCAGCCAGAGCTGCCAGTCTGCATGGAGCAGCCAGAGCTGCCAGTCTGCATGAAGCAGCCAGAGCTGCCAGTCTGCATGGAGCAGCCAGAGCTGCCAGTCTGCAAGGAGCTTCCAGTCTGCAGGGAGCTGCCAGTCTGCAAGGAGCTGCCAGTCTGCAAGGAGCTGCCAGTCTGCAAGGAGCTGCCAGTCTACAAGGAGCTGCCAGTCTGCACGGAGCTGTCAGTGTGCAAGGAGCTGCCAGTCTGTAAGGAGCTGCCAGTCTGCAAGGAGCTGCCAGTCTGTAAGAAGCCGCCAGAGCTGTCAGCCTACATGGAGCAGCCAGAGCCGCCAGTCAGCGTGGAGCAGCCAGAGCCGCCAGTCAGCATGGAGCAGCCAGAGCCGTCAGTCTGCCAAGATCCGCCAGTCAGCCAGACTCTTCCAGATCTGCCAGTCAGCCAGACTCTTCCAGATCTGCCAGTCAGCCAGACTCTTCCAGATCCGCCAGTCAGCCAGACTCTTCCAGATCCGCCAGTCAGCCAGACTCTTCCAGATCCGCCAGTCAGCCAGACTCTTCCAGATCCGCCAGTCAGCCAGACTCTTCCAGATCCGCCAGTCAGCCAGACTCTTCCAGATCCGCCAGTCAGCCAGACTCTTCCAGATCCGCCAGTCAGCCAGACTCTTCCAGATCCGCCAGTCAGCCAGACTCTTCCAGATCCGCCAGTCAACCAGACTCTTCCAGATCCGCCAGTCAGCCAGGATCTGCCAGAACCGCCAGCCAGCCAGGATCTGCCGGATCCAACTACCTGCCTGAGCTTCCTCTCAGTGCTGAGCTTCCTCTCAGTGCTGAGCTTCCTCTCAGTGCTGAGCTTCCTCTCAGTCCCGAGGTTCCCCTCAGTCCCGAGGTTCCCCTCAGTCCCGAGCTGCCCCTCAGTCCCGATCTGCTCCTCAGTCCAGTGGGGTTCTGGGTGAGGACTACTAGGCCATGGTCGGCGGCGAGGGTGGACTATCCAAGGACGCGAGGAGGAGGGACTAAGACATTGATTGAGTGAGGTACACGTCCCGCGCCGGAGCCGCCACCATGGACAGGCGCCCACCCGGACCCTCCCTATTGTTTTGATGTGCGTCCGGGAGTCCGCACCTTAGGGGGGGAGGTTCTGTCACGCCCTGGTCGAAGTATATTGTGTTTGTCTTTTATTTATTTGGTCAGGCCGGGGTGTGACATGTGTTTATTGTGGTGTGTTTTGTCTTGGGGTTTTATTAGGTATTGGGTGTGTGGCTTAGTGGGGGTATCTAGCAAAGTCTATGGCTGTCTGGAGTGGTTCTCAATCAGAGGCAGGTGTTTATCGTTGTCTCTGATTGGGAACAATATTTAGGCAGCCATATTATTTTAGTGTTTTGTGGGTGATTGTTCCTGTCTTTGTGTTTGCACCAGATAGGGCTGTTTCGGTTTTCACATTTCATTATTTTGAAGTTTCTTCATGTATAGTTTTTCCCTTCATTAAAATATCATGAATCATCATCACGCTGCATTTTGGTCCGATCCTTGCTATACCTCTTCGTCAGAGGAGGAGATAGAAGAAAGCCGTTACAATGTTAATACGAGTGTAGCGAAATGCTTGTGATTCTAGTTCCGACCGAGCAATAATATCTAACAAGTAATCTAACAATTTCACAACTACCTTATACAACAGTAGGACCATGACTGAGTTCCTAAAAGTATACAGGTCTACTAGTCAAATAAAATACAAAAATGCTGTAAAGCCAACTGGGAAGGGTTGCAGTTTTAGGAAGACTCAAATTAAACATACATAGGTTTATGTAGTGTAATGTTTATATATCTGCATCTGAGAGGATTCTAGCTAGACTTGAGTATAACCACATGCATGTCTTAGTCTGGCTTGCCTCAAACTAAAAGGTTAGACACAGCAGCTGTGGGAAGAGACTACGTGTCCAATGATTTGACTACGTGTCCAATGATTCCACATTCTCTATAAAGTATTTCAGTATGAATGCATGCATCATGATTCAAACTGTGAAAATGTTTGCATGTTTAAAAAAAATGTCCCCAACCGTAATAGTGTAATAGTGTGGTTAGCAGCACAATGGGTATGCTTAAATAATTAACTTGGTCGCAGTAGCACCATCCACAAGTTGCACTAACAGAAACCATTTAGTAATTGCTTTTTAGAAATGGGAAATTACAATAAATGGTGATGAAATGAGTTATCCTAACCATAATTGGCTTGGCCCAATCTCTGAGTGATATAGTGATACATTAAGGTGATAACACTGATGTGCGACTAGGAACTTTACCACAGTATCTTGAAGCTCACCCAACACCCTCCTTTGTAGAAATATTAAACAGTGAGAAGAAGGCCTGTCAGGAAACCAAAGTGTGAAGCTGTGTTTATTTTAAACTCACAACCAGTTGGGTGTGAACATTGTTTCACTGGTAAGACTCATGATGCTCCACCCCCAGTGTTGTGTCAGAGATACAGTGGCTGTGGGAAGAGACTAGGGGGAACATGACAGATCAAAGCGATTTAATCATTTCTCAGCTTGACCATTTCTTCAGTCCATCAGCAAATGTTGGGAGGTTGCATGGAGGTTCAGATAGGTCAAAGGTAGCTGGGTGGAGAGGAGGCTGTGGAGTCCCACTGAGGTCCCTGCCTGTTTCTCTGACAGGTCCACATACACCACGGAGAGACAGACAGGCCAACACCTGGACAGCAGGACACACTGAACTTACAGATCTCAGTACTGGACAGTCGGGTCACATGATCCAGAGGTAGTGTACAGGGCAGACACTTGGAAAAGACCCAGGCAGCTAAATATAGAAGGACAAGGGTGATATACATTGAGAGAAACCACAAACACACACCTGGCGAGGGTGGCCACTCTGCCGTCCATCAGTTGATTTCCTGCAAGACTCAGGTAGGTCAGGGAGCAGTCTTCCTGTGGAACACACAAAGAACCAATCAGAACCATGTTCTCTGTGACTCCTTTCCCATTTTCAGCAAGGGACCAATCAAATCCCACATATAATGGTATGCCCTTGACCAGGCAGTTGGTACTATGTCTATCACCCAATATGTCAGTGTTGAGTTCTCAGCTTGGCCTCCAGCTTAAACATTACTAGTTGACATGAATCCTACTTACAGGGGGACCATCACTACATTTGTTCCTCTATTGAAGATCATCTTGCCATAGCTCTCCATTAAGTAAAATGGTGTACACACTTTAATATACAACCAATGTATCCTAACTACTATATCAGCACATGCTTCTTAGCTTGAATACCAACGGCAAAGTTGTGCAGCAGATAAGTGGATGCCATACTACCTTTTCAACATGAGGTGCCTGCCTCAGACCCGTGGTTTAGGTTTACTGGTTAGCAGACCACAGAAAACAGGCGCTTTTTGTCACCTGCCTACACACAATACCCCATAAGGTAAAAATGAAATAATACCATCATGCCATAGCTCTCCATTATGTCAAATGGTGTACACACTTGAATAGACAACCATTGTATCCTACCATATCAGCACATGCTTCTTAGCTTGAATACCAAAGGCAAAGTTGTGCAGCAGAGAAGTGGATGACAAACTTCCTTTTCAACCTGTGAAATGTTTTCACAACTTGCAAGGCGCCTGCCTCAGACCCGTAGTTTAGGTTTACTGGTTAGCAGACCACAGATAACAAACACTTTACTGAGAAACAAAAGTTCCATTACCAGAAACCCAACCAATTGTTTCAACAAATTCTGTTGAAAGCTTCTTTATGATTTTACTGATTTATTTATTGTATTTACAGTCTTCATCATGTCCCTTCCTGGACAAATTTCCTCAACTAAGTAAATATTTACTGATGAGACTGTGAAAGTTTATGCAGTTATTTAGACAAACAATGTTTAATTCATGTAAAAGTACACAATAGAATATTATTTTATTTTAATTTGTGTGTGTGTGTGCATTTGTATTTGTGCATTTGTATGTGTGTGTGTGTGTGTGTGTGTTCATCTGGGAAAGGAGTACTAACGTCAGATGTTTTGAAGGAGGGTGGTCAGCGGTTCCACAGTGGATGGCAGACAGATCGAGTTGAGTGAGACATTGAAGAGACAGAGTTTTCAGGACCAGCTCAAATCCCGTAGAGCACAGGGCGTCATTGGACAGATTCACTGACTTCAGGTGCCCTGTTCCTGTAGGACGATGATATGGCTGATTCTTAGGTCACATTTCAAGAACCACCTAACAAACAGATAGCAATGTATCCATGTGGATAGCAATGTATCCATTCTGTCTCCTATGCTTTTCACCATTTATATAAATGTTCTAATTCTAATGCTAATAATATGTGTCATATCAATGTAAAAAGCGTATCAATGAACCTGTTTACCTGCCAGTGTGCTGGCCAGTAAGAGGCGGTGCTGCTTTATTCCTGCGAAGGCGCTGGCCCGTAGGAGGCTGTGTAGCTACAAGCAGCAGAGTTTGAAGATGCAGGCCAGCAGGGAGAAGCTGGTCATTAGGGGGCAGGCTGACAGCAGGCAGGACAGGGTCCGTCACCCAGCGGGTTCACACTCCAGTCCAACTTCTCCAGACACGACAATGGCGGGTGTGGGGGAGAGACAAGATTTTGTGTAAAAGACAGCCTCATATGTCAGACCATTTTCCAACCACAAACACCTAGCCTGGCCTGTCCTGCACACTCACCGCTGACTGTCAGGCTACTGCAGAAAGCGGGGCGGTGCTGTGACCATCACTGAACAGAGGGTACTGAATCATGTGCCCCTACAGGGACATAGCACAGAGACTTACAAGTCAGTATCATACAATTCCTTCAGAAAGTATTCACACCCTTTGACTGTTTCCACCTCTTGCAGCTAGGGGGGACTATTTTAACGTTTGGAAAAATAACGTTCCCAAAGTTAACGGCCTATTTCTCAGGACCAGATGCTAGAATATGCATATAATTGACAGATTGGGATAGAAAACACTCTAAAGTTTCCAAAACTGTCAAAATATTGTCTGTGAGTATAACAGAATTGATATTGCAGGCGAAACCCTGAGGAAAATCAAAGCAGGAAGTGGTTTCTATTTTGAAAACTCCATGTTCCATAGCCTGCCATTGCTCCATTTAAGGGGATATCAACCAGATTCCTTTTCCTATCGCTTCCTCAAGGTGTCAGTCTTCAGACATAGTTTCAGGCTTTTATTTTGAAAAATGAGCCAGAACGATAACATTGCGTCAAGTGGTCACATGAGTATTGCTCATGCAACAGAATTTGGACAGCTATTGTTGTTCCCTCTCCTACTGTGAAAGACATTTGCGGTTGATATATTATCGATTATATATATTTTAAAAACAACCTGAGGATTGATTATAAAAAACGTCTGGCACTTTCATGCGTTTTGCCAACAGCTCTTCGCTGTGCTTCAAGTATTGAGCTGTTATGACTTCAATCCTATCAACTCCCAAGATTAGGCTGGTGTAACAGATGTGAAATGGCTAGCTAGTTAGCAGGGTGCGCGCTAATAGTGTTTCAAACATCACTCGCTCTGAGACTTGGAGTAGTTGTTCCCCTTGCTCTGCATGGGTAACGCTGCTTCGAGGATGGCTGTTGTCGATGTGTTCCTCGTTCGAGCCCAGGTAGGAGTGAGGAGAGGGACGGAAGCTATACTGTTACACTGGCAATACTAAAGTGCCTATAAGAACATCCAATAGTCAAAGGTATATGGAATACAAATGGTATAGAGATAAATAGTCCTATAAATACTAACTAAAACCTAAAACCTCTTACCTTGGAATATTGAAGTCTCATGTTAAACGGAACCACCAGTTTTCATATGTTCTCATGTTCTGAGCAAGGAACCTAAATGTTAGCTTTTTTATATGGCACATATTGCACTTTTACTTTCTTCTCCACTTAGTTTTTGCATTATTTAAACCAAATTGAACATGTTTCATTATTTATTTGAGGCTAAATTGATTTTTATTGATGTATTATATGTTAAAATAAGTGTTAATTCAGTTGTTGTAATTGTCATTATTACAAATAACAAAAAATTGACAGATTAATCGGTATCGGCTTTTTTTGGTCCTCCAATAATCAGTATCGGTGTTGAAAAATTATAAATCGGTCGACCTCTAGCATGTATGTACAGTCAGTGTGGGGACGACATCCTCGATACACTTATTGATAAAGCCAGTGACTGATGTGGTGTACTCCTCAATGCCATCGGAAGAATCTCGGAACATATTCCAGTCTGTGCTAGCAAAACAGTCCTGTAGTTTAGCATCTCCTTCATCTGACCACTTTTTTATAGACCGAGTCACTGGTGCTTCCTGTTTTAATTTTTTCATGTAAGCAGGAATCAGGAGGATATAATTATGGTCAGATTTGCCAAATGGAGTGTTGCGCATTTAAAATGCTGATAGAAATTAGGTAAAACTGATTTAAGTTTCCCCTGCATTAAAGTCCCCAGCCACTAGGAGCGCCACCTCTGGGTGAGTGGTTTCCTATTTGCTTATTTCCTTATACAGCTGACCGAGTAAGGTCTTAGTGCCAGCATCCGTCTGTGGTGGTAAACAAACAGTCACGAATAAAATAGATAAAAACTCTTGGCAAAGAGTTAGGTCTGCAGCTTATCATGAGATACTCTACTTCAGGCAAGCAAAATCTAGAGACTTCCTTAGATTTCATGCACCAGCTGTTGTTTACAAATATACACAGACATCCTCCCTTGTCTGACCAAAGTGTGCCGTTTTATCTAGTTGGTACAGGGTATTTCCCGCCAGTTTAATGTTTTCCATGTCGTCATTCAACCACAATTCGGTGAAACACAAGATATTACAGTTTTTTATGTCCTGTTTTTTTTGTCCTGGTAGGAGATTTGTGATCGTACATCATCTAATTTATTGTCCAATGAATACAATATATATTTATTTGATATTTTGCGAAGTAGCCACCATTTGCCTTGATGACAGCTTTGCACACTCTTGGCATTCTCTCAACCATCATCATGAGGTAGTTACCTGGAATGGATTTCAATTAACAGGTGTGCCTTGTTAAAAGTTCATTTGTGGAATTTCTTTCCTTCTTAATGCGTTTGAGCCAATCAGTTGTGTTTTGACAAGATTAGGGGTGGTATACTGAAGTTAGCCCTAGCTGGTAAAAGACCAAGAACAGCTCTAATAACCAAAGAGAAATGAAAGTCCATCATTGATTTAAGACATGATGGTCAGTCAATCCGGAAAATGTTAAGAACTTCAAGTGCAGTCGCAAAACCATCAAGCGATACGATGAAACTGGCTCTCATGAGGACCGTCACAGGAAAGGAAGACAGAGTTACCTCTGCTGCAGAAATAACCACTACTAAAGGACACCAATAATAAGAACAGACTTGCTTGGGCCAAGAAACACAAGCAATGGAAATTTGACCGGGGGAAAATTGGTCCTTTTGGTCTGATGAGTCCAACTTTTAGATTTTTGGTTCCAACCGCCTTGTCTTTGTGAGACACAAAGTAGGTGAACGGGTGACCTCTTCATGTCTGGTTCCCACAGTGAAGCATGGAGGAGGAGGAGTGATGGTGCTTTGCTGGTGACACTGATTTATTTAGAATTCAAGCAACACTTAACCTATAAGGGCACAGAGCGAGACTCAGATGCAGACACGGGAGGCAGATGGTTCGAGTCTCTGATATTTATTAGTATCCAAGGGGCAGGCAAGAGAATGGTCGTGGACAGGCAAAAAGTTAAAAACAAGGTCAGAGTCCAGAAGGTACAGAGTGGCAGGCAGAGTGGCAGGCAGGCAGACGGGTGGGTACAGAGTCAGGGGAGGACTAGAGAGAGAGATAGGAAAAAGCAGGAGCACGGGAAAAACACGCTGGTTGACTTGACAAGACAAGACGAACTGGCACAGAGAGACAGGAAACACAGGGATAAATACACCTGGGAAAATAAGCGACACCTGGAGGGGGTGGAGACAATCACAAGGACAAGTGAAACAGATCGGGGCATGACATAACCAGCATGGCTACCACAGCATTCTGCAGTGATACGCCATCCCATCTAGTTTGCGCTTAGTGGGACTATAATTTGTTTTTCAACAGGACTGTGTAAGGGCTATTTGACCAAGAAGGAGAATGACGGTGCTGCATCAGATGTCCTGGCCTCCACAATCACCCGACATCAACCCAATTTAGATGGTTTGGGAATAGTTGGACCGCAAAGTGAAGGAAAGGCAGGCAACAAGGACAAAAGTTGGCACATCAACGGTACCTACTTCAGAAAAGTCCGGTGGGGCTTGTCGGGGTCGTAGACCAAAACGGAAAACACCATCGTTTGTGGCACTCTCATTTTTCCATAGAAAGGTATGTTAGTTAGTAGGCCAAACCGTTTGACAAATTCGATTTTTTTGGATGTCTCCTAGTCTGACAAATAGTGCTGTATCCCTGCCACTTTCCACCGCAGATACGGAAGGCCGACAGGCGGATGAGGTGGACTGAGGCTATACAACAAAAAAAGTATATTTCTAGCTTAAACAGACAGATTTGAATAGGGATTATTTTATTATGTTAATTAGTTTGAAGCCCAGTGCAGTTAAAATCTTGATTTTTTTCTATATTTTAAATATATTTCCACACTATGATTTGGAATAATACTGTGAAATTGTGAAAAGTAGGGGTGCCGCAGCCTCTCTCGCTTCAGGAACAGAAGAGATTGTTTCCTGACTTTTGGCAGTTCCTATGGAGTGGTGGCTGCTGGGAAACGTAGGCGAGATGGTGCCGACGTAGGCAAGATGGTGCCGACGTAGGCAAGATGGTGCCGACAGGGAGGGTAGCCTCGCTTCTAGTCCTTAGGAAACTATGCAGTATTTTGTTTTTTAACCAGTTGGATTTAGGGGGCTATTTTAATTTTTGGATGAAAAACGTTCCCGTTTTAAACAAGTTATTCTGTCATGAAAAGATGCTCGACTATGCATATAATTGACAGCTTTGGAAAGAAAACACTTTGACGTTTACAAAACTGCAAAGATATTGTCTGTGAGTGCCACAGAACTGATGTTACAGAAAAACCCCAAATAAAATTCCAATCAGGAAGTGCCGCATTTTTTGAAACCGCCTCATGCCAATGACTCCTTATATGGCTGTGAAGGAGCTAGGAGTCAGCTTACGTTTTCCACGTTTTCCCCAAGGTGTCTGCAGCATTTGTAGGCATTTCCCTTGAAGAATGGCTGTAAGGGACCATATATGGCATGTGGTCACATGGTGTCTCCCGCAGAAAACCTTGTGTAAAATACTGAGGTAGCCATTTTTCCAATCGCTTCTTATGAGAAACCAACTGCCTCGACGGATATATTATCAAATATATTTGTTAAAAACACCTTTAGGATGGATCCTAAACAACGTTTGCAGTGTTTCTGTCGATATTATGTAGCTAATTATGTAGCTAATTGAGTGAAAGCATCCAAAGTTCTTCAAAGGTAAATGATTTAATTTGGTTGCTTTTCTTATTTTCGTGAAAATGTTGCCTGCTGCCAGCAGAGCCTACCATAGCATTATGCCATGATAAACTTACACAAATGATTGTCTAGCGTTGGCTGTAACGCATATTTTGAAAATCTGAGATGACAGTGTTGTTAACAAAAGGCTAAGCTTGTGTTTGAATATATTTATTGAATTTCATTTGCGATTTTCATGAATAGGAAAAGTTTCTAGGGGTATTTATGTCCGTTGCGTTATGCTAATGCATTTGAGGCTATGATTATGCTCCCGGATACGGGTTTGCTCGTCGCAACTGGTTAATGTACTATTTCTTACATTGTTAGCACAGAAAATCCTAAGTGTTATTACATACCGCCAGTCAAGAACTATTGGATATCAGAGCGACGTCAACTTACCAACATTACACCCAGTAATACGACTTTCCCGAAACGGATCCTTTGTTCACACCACCACCCAGGGCATTTGATCTGATTCCAGAGGCCTACCGAAAACAACAACGCCGCAGAAGAGGTATACCGAGCGTCCTCCTGGTCAGACTTCGGAGGTGTGCACACCACCCACCTCTTTCAAGTATATTACTCGCCAATTTCCAGTCTCTAGATAACAAGGTAGATGAAATTAGGGCAAGGGTTGCTTTCCAGAGAAACATCAGTGATTGTAACATACTCTGTTTCAATGAAACATGGCTCTCTCTGCATTTGTTGTCCGAGTTGGTACAGTCACTGGGATTCTTTATGCGTCGCGCAGACAGAAATAAACATCTCTCTGGGAAGAAGAAGGGCGGGGTTATATGCTTCATGATTAACGACATATGATCCGGTGCCGACAGAGATGGCGGCCTCGCTTCGCGTTCCTAGGAAATTATGCAGTATGTTTTTTTTACGTGTTATATCTTACATTGGTACCCCAGGTAATCTTAGGTTTAATTACATACAGTCGGGAGGAACTAAAGGATTTAAGAGCAACGTCAACTCACCATCATTACGACCAGGAATAAGACTTTCCCGAAGTGGATCCTCTGTTTTGCTCACCACCCAGGACAATGGATCGGATCCCAGCCGGCGAACCAAAACAACGACTCCGTAAAAGAGGCAGACGAAGCGATCTTCTGGACAGGCTCCGGAGACGGGAACATCGTGCACCGCTACGGAGCATACCACTCGCCAATGTCCTTCACGGAAACATGGCTCACTCGAGACACGCTGTGGGAGTCGGTACAACCAGCTGGTTTCTTCAAGCATCGCGCCGACAGAAACAAGCATCTTTCTGGTAAGAAGAGGGGGGGGGGGGGGGGCTTTATAATTAACGAGACGTGGTGTGATCATAACAACATATAGGAACTCAAGTCCTTCTGTTCACCTGATTTAGAATTCCTCACAATCAAATGTCGACCTCATTATCTACCAAGAGAATTCTCTTCGATTATAATCACAGCCGCATATATTCCCCCCCCCAAGCAGACACATCGATGGCCCTGAATGAACTTTATTTGACACTATGGAAACTGGAAACCACATATCCTGAGGCTGCATTCATTGTCGCTGGAGATTTTTACAAGGCTAATCTAAAAACAAGACTCCCTAAATTCTAGCAGCATATCGATTGTGCCACCAGGGCTGGTAAAACCCTGGATCATTGTTATTCTAACTTCCGCGACGCATATAAGGCCCTCCCCCATCCTCCTTTCGGAAAAGCTGACCACGACTCCATTTTGTTGCTCCCTGCCTATAGACAGAAACTAAAACAGGAAGCCCCCCCCCCGCTGAGGTCTGTTCAACGCTGGTCCGAACAATCTGCTTCAAGATTGCTTCGATCACGTGGACTGGGATATGTTCCGCATTGCGTCAAACAACAACATTGACGAATACGCTAATTCGGTGTGCGAGTTCATTAGCAAGTGCATTGGCGATGTCGTACCCAAAGCAACTATTAAAACATTCCCAAACCAGAAATTGATGGCAGCATTTGGGCAAAACTGAAAGTGCGAACCACTGCTTTTAACCAGGGCAAGGTGACCGGAAACATGACCAAATACAAACAGTGTAGCTATTCCCTTCACAAGAGAAATCAAACAAGCTAAGCGTCAGTATAGAGACAAAGTAGAGTCGCAATTCAATGGCTCAGACACAAGAGGTATGTGGCAGGGTCTACAGTCAATCACGGATTACAAAAAGAAAACCAGCCCCGTCGAGGACCAGGATGTCTTGCTCCCAGACAGACTAATCAACTTCTTTGCTCGCTTTGAGGACAATACAGTGCCACTGACATGGCCCGCTACCAAAATCTGCAGACTCTCCTTCACTGCAGCTGATGTGATTAACCCTCGCAAGGCTTCAGGCCCAAGCTGGCTTGTGTGTTTATGGACATATTCAATCTCTCCCTTTCCCAGTCTGCTGTCCCCACATGCTTCAAGATGGCCACCATTATTGTTCCTGTACCCAAGAAGACAAAGGTAACTGAACTAAATGATTTGTTAGGAAACAACATCTCTACTTTGCTGATCCTCAACACTCGGGCCCCACAAGGGTGCATGCTCAGACCCCTCCTGGACTCCTTGTTCACCCATGACTGCGTGGCCATGCGCTCCTCCAACTCAATCATCAAGTTTGCAGACGACACAACAGTAGTGTGCTTGATTCCCAACAATGACGAGACAGCCTACTGGGAGTTGAGGGCACTCGGAGAAAGGTGTCAGGTTAACAACTTCTCACTCAATGTCAATAAAACAAAGGAGATGATTGTGGACTTCAGGAAACAGCAGAGGAAGCACGCCCCTATCCCCATCGACGGGACAGCAGTGGAGAAGGTGGAAAGTTCCTCGGCTTACACATCACGGACAAACTGAAATGGTCCACCCACACAGACAGTGTGGTGATGATGGCACAACAGCAGGAGGCTGAAGAAATTTAGCTTGTCACCTAAAACTCTCACAAACTTTTACAGATGCACAATTGTGAGCATCCTGTTGGGCTGTATCACCGCCTGGTACAACAACTGCACCGCCCACAAATGCAAGGCTCTCCAGAGGGTGGTGCGGTCTGCACAACGCATCACAGGGAGCAAACTACCTGCCCTCCAGGACAGCGACAGCACCCGATGTCACAGGAAGGCCAAAAAGATCATCAAGGACAACAGCCACTGCCTGTTCACCCCGCTACCATCCTGAAGGCGAGGTCAGTACAAGTGTATCAAAGCTGGGGCCGAGAGACTGAAAAATAGCTTCTATCTCAAGGTCATCAGACTGTTAAACAGACATCACCAACACAGAGAGGCTGCTACCTACATGCAGACTGAAATCATTGGCCACTTTAATAAATGGATCGCTAGTCACTTTAATAATGTCACTTTAATAATGTTTACATATCTTGCATTACTCATCTCATATGTATATACTGTATTTTATGCCATCTATTGCATGCTGCCTTTGCCGCTCGGTCATCGCTCATCAATATATTTGCATGTATATGTTCTTATTCCATCCCTTTCCTTAGATTTGTATGTATTAGGTAGTTTTTGTGGAATTGTTAGATTACTTGTTAGATATTATTGCAAAACTAGAAGGACAAGCATTTTGCTACACTCGCAATAACAGCTGCTAACCATGTGTATGTGACCAATAAAATGTGATTTGATTCGTTTATTACTTCAACAAGGAGTAAAACACATCCAGACCTGCTTCTCTTGTCTTTGTACTTTCTCACACATTCTGTTA
Source organism: Oncorhynchus kisutch (assembly GCF_002021735.2). Taxonomy (NCBI): domain Eukaryota; kingdom Metazoa; phylum Chordata; class Actinopteri; order Salmoniformes; family Salmonidae; genus Oncorhynchus; species Oncorhynchus kisutch. Next base: position 45,437,437 of record NC_034180.2, on the reverse strand, counting down.
TAGTCTGAAAGTGTTGAGTCATTGAGAATTGGTTTGATTTTAAAACAATTATATTAATCTCATTCCCAATGTTGTAATTCAACTAGTACCCCAAAGATGATGGAGACCTCTATCCCTCTGTGTCTGTGACGTTGTGGGAGCCGCTCTGTGCCATTAGAGAGCCTCAGTGTGAGGTGAGGTGCTACTGCAATCTCCTGGTGGATAAATACTGCCCTCCAGTGGGGTTCAGACGCTCTGAGTTCTCTGTATGAAAGAGCTGACTCTCTGGCAGAGTGGTGAAGGACCCATGAGCAGCACTGAAATGGAGTGTAGAAACATTAACTACACAGTAGAATATTTAATGTCCTTACAGCAACAGAAGTATATTGTGGCAGATGCATTTTTTTCTGGAAATTAAGCTGATTAAAGACCTCACAAAAGGTGTGTGAGTGAGATGATGTATCCACATGTACCAGATATAAACATCAGTAAAACTAAATGTGACACATTGAATATACAGCAGGGTTGGGGTCAATTCCATTTTAATTCCAGTTAATTCAGGAAGTACACTGAAATTCCAATTATCTTCAATACTTTTTAATGTGGGGAATTTGGAATTAGGTTAACTTTCTGAATTGACTGGAATTTAAATGGTTTTAACCCCAACTGTGATATACAGGCCTCATATATGGGGCGGCAGGGTAGCCTAGTGGTTAGAGCATTGGGCTAGTAACCAGAAAGTTGCAAGTTCAAACCCCCGAGCTGACAAGGTACAAATCTGTCGTTCTGCCCCTGAACAGGCAGTTAACCCACTGTTCCTAGGCCGTCATTGAAAATAAGAATTTGTTCTCAACTGACTTGCCTAGTAAAATAAAGGTAAAGAAATATATATATATATTCCACCCACCTTCATTATATACACCATTTAGCACTGTTCTAGTCTTCTTGTGTTGTAGGCCTACACTGAGCAGAAGAAGTATGTTAATTAAGTACCTCTCTGTAGCCCTGGAGGTCCATATATCTGTAGTAAGCACAACACAGGGTACATTGGCCATTCCTTGATAACTTAATCTGTGGATTGCTTATATAGCGCAGGTACTAACTACCTGTTTGCTGAAAGAGGTGAGAAAGGGAAGTTCGTAACCTGGCTTGAGCACGTGCTGAACTAGTTCCCGCCTACACCTCACAAAAGGACAGTTTGAAATGTGCCAATTCAAGGCACGCTTTGATGACTTCACTGTTGGCAGAGAACTGCTGCTGCTCATCCAGAACCCCTTATTGGTCACAAATGTGACAAAGTTGTCAGATCTTCAGATGGGTAGATGAAATGGAGTTGATTGAGCTGCAAAAAAATGTGTCTTTGAAGGAGCAGGCTGGTGATTGTGACCCTGTTACTTTCTGGGGAAAGATAGTGCATGCAGCTGATGTCCCTGTTCTCAAGATACTGGCACTATACACATACTGGCTCCACATACTGCTGTGAATCAACCTTCTCCACAATTAACTTTATTAAAAAACTCTGGTCACTCTGAGCCTTGCCCTTGCATCAATGAGAGACATTTTTGAGAAACGTTTGAACAGTAGTGTATATATATTTGCTCTATCGCCATTCATTTAGAATAGTTGAGTATCTGGAGCATCAGCATTTGTGGGTTTGATTACAGGCTCAAAATGGCCAGAAACAAAGACCTTTCTTCTGAAACTCAGTCTATTATTGTTCTGAATTAAGGCTATTCCATGCGAGAAATTGCCATGAAACTGAAGATCTCGTACAACGCTGTGTACTACTCCCTTCACAGAACAGCGCAAACTAGCTCTAACCAGAATAGAAAGAGGAGTGGGAGGCCCCGGGGCACGACTGAGCAAAAGGACAGGTACATTAGAGTGTCAAGTGTGAGTAACAGACACCTCACAAGTCCTCAACTGGCAGCTTCATTAAATAGTACCTCCAAAACACCAGTCTCAATGTCAACTCTGAAGAGGCAACTCCGGGATGCTGGCCTTCTAGGCAGAGTTCCTCTGTCCAGTGTCTTTGCTCTTTTGCCCATATCAGATATGTCTATGTCCTGGGAAATGTTCTTGTTACTTACACCCTCATGCTAATCACATTAGCCAATGTTAGCTCAACCATCTCGTGGGGGGGGGGGGGACACTGATCCGGGAGAGGTTAACTCATACTCAAATAATGTTGTTGTCTCAACCCATACTCATATTTGGAGAAAAAAACTCTTAAAAAACCCAGTCTCAAACTTGTATCTCAAACAGACCTTTCAAAAAACGCTTGCTATTTCCTCATAAAACATGATATCATCTCCCTGAGGAGGATGAGCTGGCCAATCAGTGGTCTACTCGCATTAAAATGTGTAATGACCAGTATACGCCCACACCATTCTGTTGTTGGGGTACACCCACACCCTTCAAAGAAAAGCTGCTTTTTAATTAACATACTTAATAAAACATTTTTGGAAGGAAAACTATTTCACTCATATTGTTATTAATTGTAAGTCATATTTCATAGAAATCTGAAAACACTGGACAGTTATGTTGGATAAGTTACTTCTAGCCATGTACCAAACAATGAAGATCTTTTTTTATTTAGAATCTCCGTTTTCCATAAAACCAGCAGCAAAATGCCAACATGAGTTCCTAGACATTGTAATTAAATGCTTTATTACAATATGTTAATCAGTAAAAGCTCTAATTAGATACATTTCTAGAGTAATGTTAGACGTGTCAAAGAAGAGTTGGAGTTGTACTATCATTTGAGGTTTATTTTTTTCTTCACAGGTAGACATTCCTAAGGGTAATTTACCGCAAAAGGACAATAGCTTCTGCTTTATCTCCTCCTATTGATGAGAAATCATCAATATCAGTTGACATATTCAGAGAAATATCACTATAATAGTAAATAGCGCAATTTTATGAAAGGACACTCTTATTAATTGTAATGCTATGGAAGCTACCTGGCTAGAGGAAGTGGAGATGGATTTCTTCACTTTTTTCAGTGCCCACTTACATGCCTCACAGGCTACCTTTAGATGTTGCTGCATTGGAAAACACAAACAGACAAGAAAGGAGAACAAAACACACCTAAGACAAATATATGCACCCCAACCCCAGATTCTCATTATTAATAAAATGGTGGTGTGATGTATTTAGGGTTATGGTTGAAGTACATTTGAATATGTAATGTGAGAGTGAGAGTCAGGTGGGACAATAGTTTCTTCAGTCAATGTGTCTTTAGTTATATTTACGTCTATGGTTAAGTTCTGTTACACAGTATCAGGTTGAGTTTTCTATTAGGAAGTTCCAGAAATGTCTACACATTCTGCTAGTTCATAACATTTTGACCATAGCATACTATTACCATGTGCTTCTCCGGCTGTGCTTCCACTACTTCCTGATCATCTTGGCATTGCCCATGGATTTCCCAAACTGCGAAGAAAAGAATGACAACAGTCACTCACGTGATGGGTACTTTACTTGTATTGTACTGAAACCAAAGATGAACTTGGGAGTTGATTTAGGCCCCCTACCAACAGTTCCCCTTGCACCCTGACGCAATGTATGTGTTGCATATACAGTAGTTACTACTTGAGTTAAATAAATAAAATCTCACCTGAGCAAGCCAGCAGACTGAGGGCAAGGAGGACCAGAGATGTCTTCATGATTTGTGGTGGTAGAGATGTGAAGAGTAAAAGTCGTGTTGGGATTTGGTAAAGTGACTTAGGAAGCAGGCGAGCCCCTTTATATGTAGAGGCCCCTCTATCCACAGCACCCTGTATAAACCCCACCTACAGTACAATCTATTGATAGTACAACTCACAAACCACAAGACACAAACCTTAAAAGTCAACAGGACGATACTTGGAAGTACTTCATCTTTTCTTGTGGTTTAGACCTGCAGTACATACTGATGAGGAGCAATCTTCATAATCACCTTTTTCCATCTCTCCACTGTCTGATCTTCATTTTAATTTCATTTTTGGTATACTCAGTTTCCAACCACATTGACATATTGATAAACATTTGTTCAGCTAGCTTACAAGTGATACATTTAGGGCTAGATCTACTAAAATAATAAGAATAGTTGTTTTAAGATAGGACAGGCAGAGGTCGGTATTCCAGCGCAGAATCCGAAAGGTACAGAACAGCAGGCAGGCTCAGGGTCAGGGCAGGCAGAATGGTCAAAAACGATGAGAACTAGAAAACAGGAACTGACAAGAAACAGGAGTATGGGGGAAAAACCGCTGGTAGGCTTAACAAGACAAGACGAACTGGCAACAGACAAACAGAAAACACAGGTATAAATGCACAAGGGATAATGGGGGAAATGGGTGACACCTGGAGGGAGGTGGAGACAGGACAGGTGAAACAGATCAGGGTGTGATAACTCCAGCCGATGCTTGGCATTGTGCATGGTAATCTTAGGCTTGTGTGAGGCTGCAGGCCATGGAAACCCATTTCATGAAGCTCCCGACAAACAATTATTATGCTAACGTTGTTTCCAGAGGCAGTTTAAAGCAGGGACTCCATGGCAACAACATCACATGTGATAATGTTTTTACTTCGCACAAGCTGGGACAGGAGTTCCTAAAGAGGAAGCTGACGATGGTAGGAACAGTACGAAAAAAACAAGCCAGGGCTCCAACCTCAGTTGTTGAATACATGGAACAGGCCAATCAATTCCTCCCTAATGTCCTACGTGCCAAAAAAAGGCAAAAATGTGGTACTTATGAATACGATGCATAGAGATGGGATAATCTGTGGCCAGGAACATAAAAAAACAGAAATCTAAATACACTGCTCAAAAAAATAAAGGGAACACTTAAACAACACAATGTAACTCCAAGTCAATCACACTTCTGTGAAATCAAACTGATCACTTAGGAAGCAACACCGATTGACAATAAATTTCACATGCTGTTGTGCAAATGGAATAGACAACAGGTGGAAATTATAGGCAATTAGCAAGACACCCCCAATAAAGGAGTGGTTCTGCAGGTGGTGACCTAAGACCACTTCTCAGTTCCTATGCTTCCTGGCTGATGTTTTGGTCACTTTTGATTGCTGGCGGTGCTTTCACTCTAGTGGTAGCATGAGACGGAGTCTACAACCCACACAAGTGGCTCAGGTAGTGCAGCTCATCCAGGATGACACATCAATGCGAGCTGTGGCAAGAAGGTTTGCTGTGTCTGTCAGTGTAGTGTCCAGAGCATGGAGGCGCTACCAGGAGACAGGCCAGTACATCAGGAGACGTGGAGGAGGCCGTAGGAGGGCAACAACCCAGCAGCAGGACCGCTACCTCCGCCTTTGTGCAAGGAGGAGCAGGAGGAGCACTGCCAGAGCCCTGCAAAATGACCTCCAGCAGGCCACAAATGTGCATGTGTCTGCTCAAACGGTCAGAAACAGACTCCATGAGGGCCCGACGTCCACAGGTGGGGGTTGTGCTTACAGCCCAACACCATGCAGGACGTTTGGCATTTGCCAGAGAACACCAAGATTGGCAAATTCGCCACTGGCGCCCTGTGCTCTTCACAGATGAAAGCAGGTTCACACTGAGCACATGTGACAGACGTGACAGTCTGGAGACGCAGTGGAGAACGTTCTGCTGCCTGTAACATCCTCCAGCATGACCGGTTTGGCGGTGGGTCAGTCATGGTGTGGGGTGGCATTCCTGGGTTCCTCCTAATGCAAGACAATGCTAGACCTCATGTGGCTGGTGTGTGTCAGCAGTTCCTGCAAGAGGAAGGCATTGATGCTATGGACTGGCCCGCCCGTTCCCCAGACCTGAATCCAATTGAGCACATCTGGGACATCATGTCTCGCTCCATCCACCAACGCCATGCCATGTTGCACCACAAACTGTCCAGGAGTTGGCGGATGCTTTAGTCTAGGTCTGAGAGGAGATCCCTCAGGAGACCATCCGCCACCTCATCAGGAGCATGCCCAGGCGTTGTAGGGAGGTCATACAGGCACGTGGAAGCCACACACACTACTGAGCCTCATTTTGACTTGTTTTAAGGACATTACATCAAAGTTGGATCAGCCTGTAGTGTGGTTTTCCACTTTAATTTTGAGTGCGACTCTAAATCCAGACCTCCATGGGTTGATAAATTTGATTTCCATTGATAATGTGTGTGATTTTGCTGTCAGCACATTCAACTATGTAAAGAAAAAAGTATTTAATAAGAATATTTCATTCATTCAGATCTAGGATGTGTTATTTTAGTGTTCCCTTTATTTTATGGAGCAGTGTATATAAAACGCAACATGTAAAGTGTTTGTCACGTTTCATGAGTTGAAATAAAACATCTCAGACATTTTCCATATGCACCAAAAGCTTATTTCTCTCAATGTTTTTGTATACATTTCATTACATCCCTGTTAGTGAGCATTTCTCATTTGCCAAGATATGCCACACCTGTTAGAAGGATGTATTATCAAGAAGCTGAATAAATCAATCATTATACAGGCGAACCTCGTGCTGGGGACAATAACCAGCAAATATAAAATGTGCAGTTTTGTCACACAACAATGCCACACATTTCAAGTTTTGAGGGAGTGTGCAATTGGCATGCTGACTGCAGGAATGTCCACCAAAGCGGTTATTAATTTCTCTACCATAAACTGCATCTAACATCGTTTTAGAGAGTTTAGCAGTGCATCCAACCGGCCTCACAACCGCAAACCACTTGTAATCATGCCAGCCTGTCACGCCCTGGTCTTAGTATTTTGTGTTTTCTTTATTTATTTGGTCAGGCCAGGGTGTGACATGGGTTTATTTTGTGTTGTGTTTATGTATGGGGTTTTTTCGTAGGTTTTGGGATTGTGGCTTAGTGGGGTGTTCTAGCAAAGTCTATGGTTGCCTGAGGCGTTCTCAGTCAGAGGCAAGTGATTCTCGTTGTCTCTGATTGGGAACCATATTTAGGCAGCCATATTCTTTGAGTGTTTTGTGGGTGATTGTTCCTGTCTCTGTGTTAGTTGTTACAAGACAGGCTGTATAGGTTTTCACTGTCTGTTTTGTATTGTTCGTATTTCATCATCATTAAAGCTGTCTCGATTTAACCACGCTGCATTTTGGTCCGACTCTCCTTCGACGGAAGAAAACCGTAACACAGCCCAGCATCTCCACAGCCAGCTTCTTCATCAGCGGGATATTCTGAGACCAGCCACCCAGGCAGCTGATGAAACTGGGGAGTATTTATTTTTGTAATAAAACCTTTTTATGGGACAAAACATACTAATGGTGGGCCTATGCCCTCTTAGGCCCACCCATGGTTGCATCCCTCCCCAGTCATGTGCAATCCATAGATTAGGGCCTAATTTATTTATTTTAATTGACTGATTTCCTTCTATGAACTGTAACTCAGTAAAATCTTTTAAAATTGTTGCATTTTCCCTTTATATTTTCATATTCTGATTTTTCAGGTAGCTTCAGCACCTCTACTTCCCGCTCCTATGGCAGAGGCTGTGCTTGTTTTGGTTCTAGGACGCTGTTGTGTCCATAACGTTAAACAATCAATTCATTGCAGTCATTCTTGCACCAATTATTAATTCTAAACATGTATTTTGTACATCTATGATCATTATCTATTTACCTGCGCTTGTGATAGACAGTTTGTGGTCGGAGGAAGTCTCTGGAGCCGCTGTGTCGGAAGAGCGTGTATTAAGCACTAGCATGTCAAACGATGATTTAAATGAACGAGTCACTCAGAAAAACGAATCATGTCTGTAGTTTCAGTAATAAGAGTAGTTCAAAAATAACGAATCGTTCGCGAAGTGCACATCACTATCATACAATGGCATTAACCAAGCAGACGATCTCCCACACAAACAAGGTAATTACCACATCCCTTAACTGTGTCTTGGTGTGTAGCCTTAACAGCAAATCTCACCGTCGCTAGAACGTCTACATCAGATGGGATTCAGCTCATGGCATGCAGGCAACTTTCTCTTTCGCTAGGGCTCTTCCGCTTCAACCAACCAGAAGCTGCTGCGTCATTTCTAGTTTGCGATAACCTTTGATTAAAATAAATAATAAAAATCCCTTTCCACCCTGTTTGTTGTATTTCTCCTACAAGGACACCACATTCAGGAAGTGTCCAAATGTACTGAAATCAGGTTCATTTTGAATGAAAGTTGAAAATAAGTGCTTTGCTGTCCAGTTTGGCTCAGTTGGTGGAGCATGGCACTTGCTAGGGTTGTGGGTTTGATTCCCACAAGGGACCAGTATGAAAATGTATGCACTCACTACTCTGGATAAGAGTGTCTGCTAAATGATGTAAATTTAGACATCTATGTTTGGGCCAAATCAAGGCTGGTCCAGACTGGACACAATCTGAACCAAACATTGACACTGATAAAAAAAATAAAAACATGCTAACTGAGGTGTTGCCTGAAATTACACTTTGTAAAACACAAAAAAAAAATACACAAATAGGACCCCAAAAATATTTTTAAAATAATGTTCTTACTGGGGTCTAGCCTACCATTTTGCCAGCAATGAAATTGTATAATTGCCCATCCATCTGGTAGGCCCACCATTTGCAGGCCATTGAATTGGCTTTATTAGTCCTGATTCCTTTGACTAATCAATTTGGCTATGTAAGCTCTGAATATCAGCTACCGAACTTCATGATTTGTCACAAGCCTTTTTGCAATGTCTTTACACAGTGAGAAATGCAGAAGTATTTAATTTTTTCGCTGTGATCAGCTTGTCAAAAATTGTTTGATACAAATTGATGAAACCACTGATCTTGACAATGGGGCTAAACTCCTGGACAGCCGTTGTGATTGTCCATTCCATATTGCCCATTTTACTTTGACCTGTCTTGTTTTTAGGATAAGTTGTCTGTTCTGCAACTAAGTACTGTAAAAATACATTATTGTTCAACGCAATTTGTGAAAGGTGTTGAAATGGCTTTTCATCATTAATTGATTGCATGGATTATTTCTAGAATTCATATTTCTATAAATTGTTCAGACAAACTCTTGCTGGATGTCATTTAAAGTAACTGTACAGTGAAAATATATTCTCAAACTCAAATAATGTTGTTCACTCATCCTGTACTCATATTTGTAGCAAAAGCATAAATTGGAGAAAAAAAAACACTTCAAAAACCCCATCTCAAACTAGTATCTCAAACACACCATTTCAAAAATGCTTGCTTTTCCTCATAGAACATGATGTCATCTCCCTGAGCAGGATGAGCTGGCCAATCAGTGGTCTACTAGCATAAGTATTTGTAATGGCGGGTATACACCCACACCATTCGGTTGTTGAGGTACGCCCACACCCTTCAAAGAAAAGCTGCTTTTTAATATACTTAATTGCCATTTATTGGAAGGAAAATTATTTAACTCATATTGTAATTTAGTATAAGTAATATTTCACAGAAATCTTGAAACACTGGACAGTTACTTTAAGCCACCGACCAAATAATGAAGATTATTTACCCAAAACTGAGATTCTGAATAAAAAAGGTAGCTAAAATGCCAACATGAGTGCCATCATAAAAAAAATATAAAAAATACAATTATGTTAGTCAGTAAAAATATTAATTGGATACATTTTCAGAGTTTTATATTAGAGGTGTCGAAGAAGGAGTTGTACTCTCTATCGTTTGAGGTTTAAATTTTGCCTGTCCAAAAAGTTCACGCAAACATACATTAAACATTTTGAAGAGTTCCTCTGTCCATTATCTGTGTTCTTTTGGTCATCTTTATCTTTTCTTTTTATTGGCCAGTCTGAGATATGGATTTTTCTTTGCAACTCTGCCTAGAAGGCCAGCATCCTGGAGTCGCCTCTTCACTGTTGACGTTGAGACTGGTGTTTTGTGGGTACTATTTAATGAAGCTGCCAGTTGAGGACTTGTGAGGCGTCTGTTTCTCAAACTAGACACTCTAATGTAGTTGTCCTCTTACTCAGTTGTACACCAGGGCCTCCCACTCTTATTTCTATTCTGGTTAGAGCCAGATTGCTCTGTTCTGTGAAGGGAGCAGTACAAAGTGTTGTGCGAGATCTTCAGTTTCTTGGCAATTTCTCGCATGGAATAGCCTTCATTTCTCAGAACAAGAATATACTGATGAGTTTCAGAAGAAAGTTCTTTGTTTCTGGCCATTTTGAGCCTGTAACTGAACCCACAAATGCTGATGCTCCAGACACTCAACAAGTCTAAAGAAGGACAGTTGTATTGCTTCTTTAATCAGAACAACAGTTTTCAGCTATACTAACATAATTTAAAAAGGGTTTTCTAATGACCAATTAGCCTTTTAAAAAGATAAACTTGGATTAGCTAACGCAACGTGCCGTTGGAACACAGGAGTGATGGTTGCTGATAATGGGCCTCTGTACACCCACAGTTGAGGTCGGATGTTTACATACACCTTAGCCAAATACATTTAAACTCAGTCTTTCACAATTCCTGACATTTAAGAGATAATGATTTAGTTCAGCTTTTATTTATTTCATCACATTCCCAGTGGGTCAGAAGTTTACATACACTCGATTAGTATTTGGTAGCATTGCCTTTAAATTATTTAACTTGGGTCAATTGTTTCGGGTAGCCTTCCACAAGCTTCCCACAATAAATTGGGTGAATTTTGGCCCAATCCTCCTGACAGAGCTGGTGTAACTGAGTCAGGTATGTAGGCCTCCTTGCTCACACACATTTTTTTCAGTTCTGCCCACAAATTTTCTATAGGATTGAGGTCAGGGCTTTGTGATGGCCACTCCAATACCTTGACTTTGTTGTCCTTAAGCATTTTTTGCCACACCTTTGGAAGTATGCTTGGGGTCATTGTGCATTTGGAAGACCCATTTGCGACCAAGCTTTAACATTCTGACTGAAGTCTTGAGATGTTGCTTCAATATATCCACATCATTTTCCTACTCATGATGCCATCTATATTGTGAAGTGCACCAGTCCCTCCTGCAGCAAAGCACCCCCACAACATGATGCTACCACCCCCGTGCTTCACGGTTGGGATGGTGTTCTTCGGCTTGCAAGCCTCCCCCTTTTTTCTCCAAACATAGTGATGATCATTATGGCCAAACAGTTCTATTTTTATTTCATCAGACCAGAGGACATCTCTCGAAAAAGCACGATTATTGTCCCCATGTGTAGTTGCAAACCGTTGTCTGGATTTGTTTATTGCGGTTTTGGAGCAGTGGCTTCTTCCTTGCTGAGCGACCTTTCAGATTATGTCGATATAGGACTCGTTTTACTCTTGATATAGATACTTTTGTACCTGTTTCATCCAGCACCTTCACAAGGTCCTTTGCTGTTGTTCTGGGATTGATTGGCACTTTTCGCAACAAAGTATGTTCATCTCCAGGAGACAGAACACGTCTCCTTCCTGAGATGTATGATGGCTGCGTGGTCCCATGGTGTTTATACTTGCGTACTATTGTTTGTACAGAAGAACATGGTACCTTCAGGCATTTGGAAATTGCTCCCAAGGATGAACCAGACTTCTGGAGGTCTACAATTTTTTTTCTGAGGTCTTGGCTGATTTCATTTGATTTTCCCATGATGTCAAGCAAAGAGGCACTGAGTTTGAAGTTAGGCCTTGAAATACATCCACAGGTACACCTCCAATCGACTCAAATTATGTCAATTAGCCTATCAGAAGCTTCTAAAGCCATAACATAATTTTCTGGAATTTTCCAAGCTGTTTAAAGGCACAGTCAACTTAGTGTATGTAAACTTCTGACCCACTGGAGTTGTGATACAGTGAATTATAAGTGAAATAATCTGTCTGTAATCAACTTTTGGAAAAATTACTTGTGTCATGCACAAAGTTGATATCCTAACCAACTTGCCAAAACTATAGTTTGTTAACAAGAAATTTGTGGAGTGGTTGTAAAATGGGTTTTAATGACTCCAATCTAAGTGTATGTAATCTACCGACCTCAACTGTATGTAGATAGTCAACACAAAAAAAATCTGCCGTTTACAGCTACACAAGTCAATTACAACATTAACAATGTCTACACATTATACATCCGGCGCCGACAGAGATGGCCACCTCGCTTCGCGTTTTCAGGAAACTATGCAGTATTTTTTTTATTTTTTTTAATGTATTATTTATTTTTATGTATTACTTACATTGTTACCCCAGGAAATATTAAGTTTTATCACATACAGCCGAGGGGAACGTTTGGATAAAAGAGCAACGTGAACTTACCAACATTATGACCAGGAATACGACTTTCTCGAAGCGGATCGTATGTTTGGACCACCACCCAGGACAATGGATCGGATCCCAGCAGTGCCGCTGGAGGGGCAGAAGAAGCGGTCTTCTGGTCAGGCTCCATAGACGGGCACATCGCGCACCGCTCCCGAGTTTACTACTCGCCAAATCCAGTCTCTTGACAACAAGGTAGATGAAATCCCAGCAAGGGTTGCCTTCCAGAGTGACATCAGAGATTGTAATGTTCTTTGTTTCACGGAAACGTGACTCACTCGAGACAAGCTGAGTCGGTACAGCCACCTGGTTTCTTCACGCATCGCACCGACAGAAACAAACATCTCTCTGGTAAGAAGGGAGGGGGGTATGCCTCATGATTAAAGAGACATGGTGTGATCATAACAACATACAGGAACTCAAGTCCCATTCACTGGAATGGCTTAAAACAAGAGGATGGAATGTGGTGTGATTTCTAATTAAACCCCATAGAGTCAATGTCCGGAAAACAGCATTTTGAAATGGGTTTCCTTGGCCAGCAGCCGCACACAAGCCTGAGATCACAATGCACAATGCCATGCTTTCCAATATCTCAGATGCATTTCAGACACTTTTGATTAAGTTTGCTATGTATTTTTGTGTTAATCATGGCAGTAAAGGCAAATGTAATGCTTCAAATAATTTGTTCATTTTTATTATTTCATATACCTTCAGGTTTCCTAAAATACAAATTAAAATAGTAATAACATGGACCATTTAGCTATCTTAAAACAACTCCATATGTTAGCTTAGTAGATCTAGCCCTAAATGTTTCACTTCTAAGCCAACTGAACTATTTTTGATCAATATATCAATGTGGTGTATTCTGCTGGAAATATACGCTGAGTGTACTGCTCTTTCCATGACATACAGGACATGGCTTAATCTGTAACTGATGAATTACAATGATCAGACAGTGGAGAGATTGAAAAAGTATATACTGAAGGCCTAAAAGATGAAGTCTTTCCAAGTACCATCCTGTTGACTTGTAAGGTTTGTGTCTTGTGGTTAATGTGAGTTGTACTAGCAATATGTCTTAAAGGCTGACCACACCGCTCGCATCGCGTGAGCGAGTGTTGCAAAATAAATGTACAAATCTATGTTATTCAATTATTGCACCTGCACTGCTCGCACGCGTCAACGAGCGTCTGCGTTGCCATGGGCTAAAATAGAACTCCTTTCTATTTCTGACGCAGATCGCGCTATAAATCCTGCCTCTCCCATCTCCTCAGTGGTTTATAGAAGCAGGTACCCACGTGCCATCTCCTCATTGGTTATACCCACGTGGGTGATTGAAAGACTAACTGTGTTGCCGGTCGGTGTAGTAATACTATGGAAGTTTAGATGCCAATCACCATATATGTTCAAAGATGAAAAAGCCTGGAAGGAGGAGAGATGACTAGAAATGATTTGGTTGACCATTTTATGTGTGGATTAATTGTTGGAGTAGAGGACCTTCTGCATTTCAGGTAACATAACAACTCAATGTTTATATCCCAGGACAAATTACCTAGCAACAGCAAGCTAGCTAAATAGGATAAATTAGCTAGTAAGTGAAAGCTAACTTGCCATAAATGTTTAATGCTTGTCGACCTGTTCCCAAACTAATGTAATTGGTTCAGAGTTTGTTTTGATATTTTAACCTGCGTGTCGTGATCGCGTTTGGTGTAGGGGGACAGAATAAATGTATGCATAATGGAGCACGATGGCGCACGTGCGCAGCCAGATTGGATTCCGTGTTAGGTGGGTTTGTACAGGGGGCTGTGGAAAGAGGGGCTTCTATATATAAAGGGGCCTGTCTGATTCCTCAGTCACAAAACCAAACACGACTTTACTCTTCACATCTCTCCCACCACAAATCATGAAGACATCTTTGGTCCTCCTTACCTTCAGTCTGCTGGCTTGTTCAGGTGAGATTCTATGTATTAACTCAAGTAGTAACTACTGTATATTCAGGACATACATTGGGATAGGGTGCAAGGGGAACTGTGGGTGGGAGGCCTAAATCAACTCCAAGTTAACCTTTTTGGTTCAGAACCATACAAGTGAAGTACCCATCACTTGAGTGACGTATACATTTTTCTTCACAGTTTGGGAAATCCATGGGCAATGCCAAGAGGTTGACCTTGATGACCAGGAAGTAGTGGAACTACAGCCGGAGAAGCGCATGGTAATAGTATGCTATGGTCAAAATGTTATGAACTAGCAGAAAGTGTAGACATTTCTGCAACTTCTATAAGAAAATTCAACCTGCTACTGTGTAACAGAACTTAACCATAGATGTACATTACCGTTCAAAAGTTTGGGATCACTGAGAAATGTCCTTGTTTTTGAAAGAAAAGTAAATTGTTTGTCCATTAAAATAACAGCAAATGAATCAGAAATCAAATCAAATTTTATTTGTCACATACATATGGTTAGCAGATGTTAATGCGAGGGTAGCGAAATGCTTGTGCTTCTAGTTCCGACCATGCAGTAATATCTAACAAGTAATCTAACAATTTCACAACAACTACCTTATACACACAAGTGTAAAGGAATGAATAAGATTATGTACGTAAAATATATGGATGAGTGATGGCCGAACGGCATAGGCAAGATGCAGTAGATGGTTTAGAGTACAGTATATACATTTGAGATGAGTAGTGTAGGGTATGTAAACATTATATAAAGTGACATAGTTTAAAGTGACTAGTGATGCATTTATTACATCAAATTTTTAACAGGCAGTGGCTCGGGTGGTTGTTGGCCTTCCTGTGACATCGGGTGGTGTAGGTGTCCTGGAGAGCAGGTAGTTTGCCCCCGGTGATGCGTTGTGCAGACCTCACTACCCTCTGGAGAGCCTTACGGTTGTGGGCGGAGCAGTTGCCGTACCAGGCGGTGATACAGCCCAACAGGATGCTCTCGATTGTGCATCTGTAAAAGTTTGAGTGTTTTTGGTGAGAAGCCGAATTTCTTCAGCCTCCTGAGGTTATAAGTACAAAGAGTCGTTCAAAGAGAATGAATCGTTCGTGTAATTCTCATCACTATCAGACAGATAATAAAATTTACCCAGCAGCAGATCCCCCACACCCACACAAATATGGTAATTATTTTATGCCTTAACTATGTCTTTTGTGTGTAGCCTTGTGAGTAAATCATCTTGGATGTTTGCATCAGATGGGATTCAACTCATAGCAGGCAGCCAAGCAAGCATCTCTCTCGTTCTAGATCCCTTCCGCTTCAACTAACCAGAAGTTGTGGGTCATACCTTGTTTAATAAAAGCCTTTCATAAAAAATACAAAAATGAATTATGCCCTGTTAGTTTGTTGTAATTCTGAATTTCATAAAACATCCTCTTACTACAAGGACACAACATTCAGGAAGTGTCATCATTTCTTTGGTGGGGAAAGAAATGTTGCAAAGCTAAATAAATATAAACTATTTATTCATGTTGTTGGTCTGTATGTCCCACTTATATATTTCCACCCTGTTTGGCTAAATTATAGAGAAGATTAACAAAATGTCAGTATTCACCATTACGTTAGCTCAGTCTTGCTCATTTGCCAAGCTACTATATGACTAATTAGGCTCCAAATGTCCACACTTTTACAAATATGCAACAGGTTTGAAAATTAATGTACCCTCCTGAGCTTGACCAATATGTCCTTTTTCTGATAGAATACAAAAAAATATGTACTTTTCCTCAAAGTTATGAGGACATAATTTATAGGAATGACCCAGCTGGCAATCAGCTGTTTTATAACACTACAGGTTGAGAGCCAGGTTGAAGCAAAGCTTCCTGGAGTCTGCTGGAGATGTAAGTGGGTCCTGAGGAAGGTGAAGAACATGATGCCTAAACACAGAGGACAAATAAGGTGACAAACAGCACGACATCTGACACCCACACCATTCTGTTGTTGGGTACGCCCACACCACTCACAGAAAAGTTGCTTTTTAACATACTTAATTAAAACATTTAGGAAGGAAAACTATTTCATTCATATTGTTCTTCATTATAAGTCATATTTCATAGAAATCTGGAAACACTGGACAGATACATTTTGGAATAGTTACTTTAAGCCACCTACCAAACAATCAATACTTTTTCTTCAGAAAACTAAGATTCTAAATAAAAAAGTTTGCCAAAATGAGTTCCTAGACAATGTAATTAAATGCTTTATCATAAAAGAATATTACGATATGTTCATACATAAAAATTCTAATTAGATACATTTCTAGAGTTATGTTAGATGTGTCAAATAAGAGTTGGAGTTGTATTCTCTGTCAATTGAGGTTTATTTTTTGCCCAAACAAAAAACATCACACAAACATTTTCAACCTTTTGGACTAAAATGGCACATTTTTTACATTTGTACGTGATACAAAAAAAGAGTGCATTTTAAAATTGACACATACATTATGATAATCATTTGATCCAGAAAGCTGTGGTATATTTAAGCAATAAGGCTCGAGGGGGTGTGGTATATGGCAAATATACCACGGCTAAGGGCTGTTCTTAAGCACGACGCAACACAGAGTGCCTGGATACAGCCCTAGCCATGGTATATTGTCTATATATCACAAACCCAGAGGTGCCTTATTGCTATTATAAACTGGTTACCAACGTAATTAGAGCAGTAAAGTCTTTTTTTTGTCATACGCGTGGTATACGGTCTGATATTCCACGGCTGTCAGCCAATCAGCAAAACAACTTACTTACTTTTCTAATTACAATGGTAACCTGTTTATCATATCAACAAGGCAACTCAGGGGTTTGTGTTATAGGGCCGTTACACCACAGCTAAGGGCTGTATCCAGGCACTCTGCGTTGCATGGTAAATAAGAACAGTCCTTATCCATGGTAAATTGGCCATATGCCACACCCCCTCTGGCCTTATTGCTTAATTATAAGACATGTTCACAAAACATTATTTCAGAACATAATCATTCCAATAACTTCATCATCCATATATATGTTTGTGTTGTGACTAGTTTGAAAAAGAAAGAGCAAGATACTGGCAGCATAGCATTGTCTTGATAAATGAACATCCATCTTCTCACTTTGGAATCTGGATACTGGCTGCTTGGTCAGTAGCTCAGGTCCAAAACTTCCTTTGGTCTAAAGATAAACAGAAATACTAAATGAGTGGAAGATTGGAAGACATAACCGAAGATTGGAAGACATAACATTTTCATATGAATTAATACATTTGACTCTATACTGTTTCTATTAACAAGCACGGGTGATCATCGCAATACTCGTTAGTTGTCTGAACAGTGACTAAAGAGTATGTCGAATGGTTTCTTGTACTCACTTGCAGGCCTTAATGTTAACACAGATGGTCCTCACATCATCGCTTGTGCTAAGCTCCTCAATCAGCACCCACAAGTGTTTTTTCACCAGGCCTTTACACCCAGATTTTAGGAAGCCAATATTATCGCAAACGGACAATAGCGTCTGCTTTAGCTCCTCCTGTTGACAAGAAATCGTCATCAACAACAGTTGACATTTTCAGAGAAATATCACAGTAAATAGTTAGTAGTGCAATTTCATGAAAGCACACTCTTATAAATTGTAATGCTATGGTGGCTACCGGGCTAGAGGAAGTGGAGATGGATTTCTTCACTTTGTTCAGTGCCCACTTACACACCCAGCAGGTCCCCTTTAGCTGTTGCTCCTTTAAAAACAACAAACAGACAAGGAGGACAAAACACACTTTAAAAAAATATAACCACCCCCAAAATTATTATTATGAATTAAATTATGGTGTGATGTATTCAGTGTTATGGTTTAAGTACATTTGAATATGTAATGTGAGAGTGAGATTACCATGCGCTTTTCCGGCTTTGCTTCCACTATTTCCTGGTCATCAAGGTCAACCTCTTGGCATTGCCCATGGATTTCCCAAACTGCAAAGACAAAATGACACAACAGTCACTCAAGTGATGGGTACTTCACTTGTATTGTATTGAAACCAAAGGTGAACTTGGAGTTCATTTAGGCCCCCTGCCCACAGTTCCCCTTGCACCCTGACCCAATGTATGTGCTGCATATACAGTAGTTACTATTTTAGTTAAATAAAATCTCACCTGAACAAGCCAGCAGACTGAGGGCAAGGAGGACCAGAGATGTCTTCATGATTGTGGTGGTGGAGATGTGAAGAGTAAAGTCGTGTTGGGGTTTGGTAAAGTGACTTAGGAATCAGACAAGCCCCTTTATATATAGAGGCCCCTCTATCCACAGCCCCCTGTACAAACCCCACCTACAGTTCAATCTATTGATAGTACAATTAACATAAACCACAAACCTTACAAGTCAACAGGATGTTACTGTTTAGACCTACAGTACATATTGATGCGGAGCCATTTTCATAATCACCTTTTTCCATCTCTCCACTCTCTGATCTTCATTTTAATTAATCAATTACAGATTAAGCCATGTACTGTATGTCATGGAAAGAGCAGGTATTCTTAATGTTTTGTACACTCAGTGTATGTTTCCAGCAGAATACACCACACTGACATATTGATTAAAATGTGTTCAGCTAGCTTAGAAGTGATACATTTAGGGCTACTAAGCTAAGATATGGAGTTAAGATAGTAATACAATTGACCATTTAGCTATTTTAATTTGTATTTTAGGAAACCTGCAGGTATATGATTTTTTTGTTTGTTTACAAATTTCTTGATTAAGCATTACATTTGACCTTACTGCTATAGAAACCCATTGTATAACAGAAAATTCATAGCAAAATAAATCAACATGAGGTATGTTTTGAAGTATCTTAAATGCATCTGAGAGTTATAGGAAAGCTCAAGGTAAATCAAATGATATATGAAAACAAATGTTATGTTAGTGTTTGTGCTTAACTCTGCTTCAGAGTCCAATGGCGGCGAGCTTTACACCACTCCAGCCGACGCTTGGCATAGTACATTTGGATTTTATGCTTGTGTGTGGCTGCTGGCCAAGAAAAACCATTTCAAAATGCTGTTTTTCGGACATTGACTCTAGGGGGCTTAATTAAGAAATCACACCACATTCCATCCTCTTGTTGCAAGCCGTTACAGTGACACTGTAAATAAGTCAAGCAACACTGAGGATGATTGTTTTAATTAACACAAGGGGTATTATTGAGAAATGAACAAGACCAGAAAAGTTGTAATAATCCTTTCAGTAATATTTCAATTACATTTAAGAATTTGATTCCTCCTATTCCTAAACCAGTTGGATAGAAATGTAATGTAAAGAAGATATAGTATATTCCAGTATATTCCTCAAATAAACAGTAAACCATGTGTATCCTTTATGTAGCCAATGACGATCATTATTGAATTTGGTAATATGGTTATTGTACGTTTGTTTTATATCTTGGCTAATTAAATTTCCCTACATGGATTAAAAAGTAGCGTGTATTCTAATTGAAAGTAAGATTGAATGTAAAGATCATTCCCGCCAGGATTCCGCGATTCCACATATTATGCAATTATGTAATTTGACCAATCACCACACTATTTTCGCTAGCTACAGATTGTAACACCATATCATTTTTTTCAATCAATGAGAGAAGTTTTGAAAAAGACAAGATGGCGGTGTACACCAGTGGAGGCTCCTCAGAGGAGGAAGGGGAGGACCATCCTCTTCATTGAAATGTCATAATAACAATAGTGTAACATAAAAACTCTAAAAACAGTATAAAACTATACTAAATATATTCATATGTTACCAAATAATTGATTAAAACACACTGTTTTGCAATTAAGTTTTATGGTAACTTCAACAGCACTCTCTGGTGTAGAACCATGGTGTAGCCGGAGGACAGCTAGCTTCCATTTTCCTCTGGCTACAATGCCTTCAATACAAAACCTAGGAGGTTCTTAGGCCTCACCCACTTCCATAGACCTACATGGTAATTATGACCACTTCCGGAGGACGTCCTCCAACCAATCAAAGCTTTTGCAGTATGAACTGACATGTTGTCCATCCAATCATAGGATTAGGATCAGATAATTAACCTAGTGTGTTGTATTGGGGTTGTGCCGTAGAGTATTATGGGGGGGGGGGGGGGGGGGGTAGATATTGGATATAAATTAAGAGTGAAAAGTGTTTGTTGAGCATTTTTAGGATATTACTCCATTCAAATGAGTTGCAGGAGACGGAAGTGGTAGATTATAAATTGTTTTCTTGGTTTTAGAACTGCTCATTGAATCCCCACATGCACCCGTAGTTTTAGGGGTTTTATGGCTCCAGAGGCACAATCCTCTAATCAACTGGGCTACTGGTTCTATCATGGGCCCGTTCTTTCACGCCATTGTCTGAAGTCGGCACAACCTGCCACGGGATGTCTTCCTGCGGGCTTGGGAGAGGCCTCGGATCTCTTGGCCATTTTCGCGGAGTACTAGGAACTCCGGGAGGTTTTCAAAGAGGCCCGCGCTACATCTCTCCATCTGCATCTACCTTTTGACTGCACTCTCGACCTTCTACCAGGAACTACATTGCCTCGGGGGCGTCTTTATTCCCTGTTGGGTCCGGAGACCAAGACCATGGAAAGTACATTGAGGAATCTCTTGCTGCCGGGCATATTCATCCTTCTGCCTCCCCCGCCGGCACAGGGTTCTTCTTTGTGTTGAAAAAGGACAAAACTCTGCGGCCGTGTATCGACTACTGGGGCCTTAATGACATAACAGTTACAAAACATTACCCTCTACCACTCATCTCCTCAGTTTTCGAGCCTCTCCAGGGGGTGACAATCTTCTCAATGTTGGAGCTTCGGGAAGGAGATGAATGGAAGACAGCTTTTAACACAGCTAGCGGGCACTATGTGTACCTTGTTATGTCATTTGGACTGACCAATGCTCACGCAGTGCTCCAGGCCCTGGTCAACAATGTGCTTCATGACATGTTGAACTGGTTTGTGTTTGTCTACCTTTACGACATCCTTGTTTTTTCCCGGTCAGCTCAAGAACATGTCCTTCACGTCCAACATGTCCTTCAGCATCTCCTGGAGAACCAGCTTTTTGTTAACTCAATGATACATTGTACATTGTATGCAAACTGATATGTGACACGTATTAATGCTCTGCCCCACCTGCCCTGAATGACAGGTCACCACTGCTCCTGAGACATGTGTTTGGGGTTTAAAAAATATTGTTATTTATCTTTTATTGTAGGTTTTATTTTACATTACAGTCAATTGGTACAGTAGGTGAAAAACATAGTCGCGGCAGGAAGATAAAAATGGCAAGGTCACACCCCCACACGTCATAGCATTGAAAATCCCAGAATGTCCTCTCAAAGGTACAGTGGCTTGTATGGCCTCGGAGATACGGACCAAGAACTGATGTCTTTTAGAGAGGACAAAAATGAAATACTAGGAGGATATCAGCACATGCTTCTTAGCTTGAATACCAAAGGCAAAGTAGTGCAGCAGATAAGTGGATGACATACTCTACTTTCCTTTCAACCTGTGAATTGTTTTCACAGCTTCCAAGGCACCTGCCTCAGACCCGTGGTTTAGGTTTACTGGTTAGCAAACCACAGATCACAATGACTTTACAGAGAAGCCAGAGTCATCACCAGAAACAGAACCAGTTGTTTTAAAAATGAAAAATGACATTGTATAAAGTTAATCTAAGTAAATAAAATGACCTATAATAAATTACCGGGAAAGAAAGTTGAGGATGCCCTTCCAAGGCATTCACTGCCGTCTTAAAAATTTATTTTAATTTACAGATATACTTATTATAATTGCAGTCTTTATTGTATACCTTCATGGACACATTTCCTCTACTAAGTATCTACCTAGAAACTGATAGTTAGCCAAACAACCCACGTAAAAAAGACTACAGCTTACTATAGAATACTACTGTACTTTCCACAGAAAAGCATCACTTCTGAGTAATGCAACAGCGCAGACAACACCTTCGCAAAATAAAAATATATATTACTGTCAAACCCTGATCAGTTTCACCTGTCCTTGTTATTGTCTCCACCCCATTGAGAACTTGTTCTCAACTTGCCTACCTGGTTAAATAAAGGTGAAATAAATCAAATAAAATAAAAATTCTGCCTGCCTTGACCACGAGCCTGTCTGCCACTCTGTACCTCCTGGACTCTGATATGGTTTTGACCATTTGCCTGTCCACGACCATTCTCTTGCCTACTTTTGGATTAATAAACATTGTAGACTCCAATCATCTGCCTCCTGTGTCTGCATCTGGGTCTTGCCTTGTGTCATGAAAATTACAATTGTAACATCAAAACTGATTCTAGGCCCATTAAAGGGAAACAATAAAGAGGCAGATAAAGAACAAAGTTTATTAAAGCTTAGAGGATTACAGTAGATTAGCTTGTTTGAAAGATAAATAACACACATTAACAAGAGTACACCAAAATGACTTAAATCTGTTACTTCCTCGAGATAGTCTGTGCTTTCACAGAGATTCAGATGACCAAGATCACAAGAGGACCAAAAATAATGACTAACAATACTGTATTTCTGATGGTAGAAAATAAATAACAGTTAACCACTGCATTTACATAAGCAATAGATTTTTAGAAATACAAATTACTACTTGAAGACACCTTTATTGGAGGGTGCTGCCAATAAGCTGCCTGGATCTCAAACCCGCAAAGCTTATCGAAAAAAAAACAACTGAAAACAAAAAGGACATCATTGCAGTGATTTTACATAATGAACATCTTGAATATGGTCAAATTAATAAACTCATTGGATGGGTCAAACTCAACACGTAGCATTCCGAAAAAAATGACCACACCCCAAACATTTCTTCCAGAAAGCATGGTCAGATGAGGTTATTGGTGATGCCCATCTACTGTGGGACTTTAGTTAAAGATCAGGCAGAGACAGAGATGCAGTTCAGTTTAAGAGACTTTCAGTGGTGGAAAAAGAACCCGATTTTTGTACTTGAGTAAAAGTAAAGATACTGTAATAGAAGTGAAAGTCACCCAGTAAAATACTACTTAAGTAAAAGTCTAAAAGCATTTGGTTTTAAATATACTTAAGTTTCAAAAGTGAAAGTATAATAATTTCAAATGTGTTATATTAAGCAAACCAGATGGCATATATTAAGCACATCAGTGTAAAACTGCTGGATTGGTTAATGATTGTCTGACAAATACAATAAAAAATGTCTGCCTTTAAAATGTATTCAACTTGTCTGAGTTGAACTTTTGATGGATAAGAACGTTACTGCCATATATTGTTCAGAATTGACATGGATTTCAGACAATATTTCTCAAATTACACAGACCACTAGAAGACAGCCTCATACACCAATCAGACCTATTTCCAACCACAAACACCTAGCCTGGCCTGTCGCCCACCCACTGCTCCCTGCAGAAAGAGGGGGTGGTGCTGTGACCATCACTGAACAGAGGATACAAGGCCATATAGGGCCATAGCACAGCCAGAGTCTTACAAGTCAGTTTCATATGTCAGTGTTTCCCACGGTGTTTGTCTTGGTGGGGTGCCGATGCTTCTGAAACAACATTCATATATATGCATGTTTCCGGTTATAAACCAGACCCTTCTTGAAACGGTGCTCATGTGAACGCGTGTAATAACTCCACCTGTAAAAAGCTCATCATTCACCTTTTATGGTGAAAATAAGGCCCTTATTGGCTGAATACTTTGGAAGTATTGGAATTAGGACAAGGAAGTGTCTAAAGAATATATATGGTGAACTTGATCAAATGTCTCTGGAGGTGTTGGCAGAATGTTTTTAACTTTTCCAGTGACATTTGCTGTAGGGCCTGTCTCTGGTGAGTCAGTTTCTTGAAGAAAGAAATCAATAGCAAATTGTCGAAAACCTGTAAACAGATCACTTGAATTCAATAATATTTAGCGTTGACTTTTTCCCAAACCTAAATATAATGAATGCACTGTCTGTCTACTCCACCCCAAAAATGTACATTTATAGTAGGCCCACTTACAGCGGTAGCCGGCACACTTCAATGCCAAATATCAACTGTCTGTTCATCTGTTCAACTCTACTGTATATTAAATCTGTGCTGCCTTTCGGATACATAGAGCAAAATACTTAATAGCAGCCTGATTAAATGAGAGATGCACATGGTCATTTGTTGTAGGCTAAAGCTACTTTGGGAATATGAACCCATCATGGCCAGAAAAGGTTTGAATCCCTGATCCGGCAAGGTGGAAAAGTCTGCAGTTCACTGACTAGGTATCCCCTACTTGCTTGCTTGCAATGCGTACGCATGGTCTAAAGCATGCTGGAATAAAAGCACATTATCACTACAAGTTCAGTTTTTTATAAATGCCCATTTTTGTGTAAAACAAATGTTTTGGGGTATGTTTTGTGCGAACTATAAATGAGGCCCCAGACTTTCATAGCATCACTTGCTGTCCAGCTGAGAGTATTTCCCCAGCAATATCAACTACTCAAAAAATGACACTAACTTTATACAAATTTAACTAAGTAAATACAAATGACCCATAATAAATAACCGGGAAAGAAAGCTGAGGATGCCCTTCCAAGGCATTCACTGTCGTCTTAAGACACTCCCACATACACTCCCACTTTCAGGAGGTGGAGTCCGGGCATTGTAGCTCTGGGAAGAGGTCGTCGTGGAGATGATTGCCAGACAGCTGGGTTAGTCTAGCTTGCAGTTTGAGGGTGAGGAGGAGAAGAGAGACGGAGGAGTGAGACAGGCTGAGGCCACACATTAACACAGAGCGACTGACGTCCTGACCTCATACAGACCAACCACATGCTTGTTCTCCTCTGGACACACATCACATCACACACACACAGACACACTCACAAATTGCATGGATTAACAATGCACTTCAGGTGTTCAAATGCCAGAAATAGTTCCTAAATCCGAATTCAAGTTCATGATTTGTGATGGGTAAACCAGTCTAGTCATTATATTTCTATGTCAGAAACCATTCAATACCTATTTGTTCACATAAACTGCCTATCCAATGATGCAAAATACAAGTGGAAAATTCCAATTGGGTGTCATCGTCACTCTTGCACCAAAGTCCAAGACATATCTTTGACTGTTTGTTTACCTCTTTAGGACCTTAATATCGCCATCTCCATACTTTCATCCCTAACATTCATCAACGTCTACGTATGAATCAAGACAGAATCTTGATGACTGATGTTCCGGTATTAGCTGATTCTGTATCTGCTGTACTTGATTGAGGTTGTCTTTTGCAATGGTATCAATAGGTCCAGAAGTGCAACCCTGCCCACCTGGCACTTTCGGCAGGCTGAAGCAAATGCTCAAATAGTATTTGAGTCAGGTCAGCTCTTACTCTGTGTCTCTGACTTGCTGAGTGCTGTGGTGGGTCTGGGGTGACTTGGAAGGTTGGGGGTGGTGGTCAGTTGTCCTCAGAGAGAATCCCTTACTGGAGGACAACGACACTGCAGAACGAGAGAGAAAAAACATAGGTTTTGGTCAATTTTTATCTTAAATATTACTTACGCAGAAAACCACGTACAAGTAGTTATTTATAAAACCTTACTTTAAAGTGGAAATGATCTTATCTCTAAGTAAAGTCTAGACTTGACGTAAGTGGTTGTCCTACTGGTTATATAGGGGTATTGCAGTTTGGAACGCATATACTTCCAAGTCTGTGGTGAACGTTGCACTAACTTAATGAACAATTTGTTAGGAATTATCAATTAAAGGTGTGAGGAATTATTTGCCAGACGCAAGGTGTCTGAATTAGAAACAGGATGCGATGTTCTATAAGTAGTGTGTCAAATTAGAAAAAAGTAACCATGGCTGTTCTTGCGTTATTGGAAGACATTGTAAACCGTGATTTTAGAAGAGAGAGAGTTTTCAGAGACCGGAATTACTTTTTTGTGCATGATGATCCATGGCTTATAAATCGCTGTCGTCTCCCAAGAAATGTTCCGTTAGATTTGTGCGCGGATTTAGCCCCTAATCTGGAAAGGAAGACACGCTGTAATCATACCATACCCGTATCTGTCCAAGGGATGGGATTCCTCACTACTGGGATATTCCATAGGGAAATAAGTGACAGGTCAGGTATATCATAGCCATCATTCAGCCGCATCCTGTCACAAGTGATTGCGTCTTCCAAAAAGTTTGCTTTTCTCTTTTGGTCCATGGTTATTCCTGACTAAACACTAATTTGTGCTAGCATCCTATAATGGGAAATCACAGATTTTAAGGCACGTTCAGGTGCCGTTAATTTTAAGTTAATTTGAGATTTATAGATCACAAGTCTGTAAGTTATAAATGGGCTTCTTAGAACCTGCGTAAGCAAGGTTTTTTGTGTTCATTATCACATTTAACGTGCTGGTTGAAATTAGGTAAAAAGGATTTAAGTTTCCCTGCATTAAAGTCCTCAGCTACTATGAGCCTTTGGATGAGCGTTTTCCGGATTGCTTATAGCCATATACAGCTCATTGAGTGCGGTCTTAGTACCAGCATCAGTTTGTGATGGTAAATAGAGAACTAGAAAAAAATATAGATGAAAACTCTCTTGATAAATAGCCTACTGCTTTTCATGAGATACTCTACCTCAGGTGAGCAAAACCTTGAGACTTCCTTAATATTAGATTTTGTGCACCAGCTGTTGTCTACAAATATAAACAGACCACCACCCATTTGTCTTACCAGAGGCAGCTGTTCTATCTTGCCGATGCAGTGTAAAACCCGCCCGCTGTATGTTATCCATGTCGTCGTTCAGCCACGACTCGGTGAAACATAAGATATTACCGTTTTTAATGTCCCGTTGGTATGGATATTCATGATCGTGGCTCATCTATTTTGTTATCCAATGATTGTACGTTGGCTAATAGGACTAATAGTAGAGGCAGATTACCCACTCGACACATTTACTAGGTATAAACATCAGTGAAACTAAATTTGACACATTGAATATACGGCAGGGTTGGGATCAATTATATTTTAATTCCAGTCAATTCAGGAAGTACATTGAAACCTTTGGTCTGTTTAAAAACGTTTTGCAAATTAAAACGTTTAGCTTTTACTATATGAACCAAATGGAAGGAAACAGATGAAATTGAATGAAACGGGAAGGGACCTACCTGTATCTGTCCAATAGAAACTGTCGTATTCGTTGCTAAACATTTTCCATTTGGAGTAAATGGTTTCCATTGCAAAACGTTTTTCAACAGAATCCGAGAAATGAATACACCCCTAGCAGACTAATTCTGGCAGCTAGTCCAACTCATTCATTAAATGAGTGATAACAGGGGTGGGATTAGGTGTTGAGGGGGATCAGATTAAATGGAAGGTTCCTGGTGTCTATGACACCAGCTGTTTGGTGTGATGCAGCGTGGTGAAACAGAGAAGACATTGTCTGTCCTGTTGAGTTTTGATGCAGAGTCTTTGAGAACAGAAGTTAGGATTGTCAGGATTTGGCCAGGGTTGTTCCGGTTTTGGTCACTAGATGCCCCCATTATGCTTTTTGACCCTTTTGTCTTCCCTTGTTCCCAGTTATTATTTGCACCTGTGCCTCGTTACCCTTGATTGTATTTAAACCCTTAGTTTTCCTCAGTTCTTTGCTCTGTGTTTGTATGTTAGCACCCAGCCCCAGCCATGCTGTGAACTTGAGGTACTCTGGTTTTGTTCTTGTTTATTTTTTATTATTCTTTTGAGGTTTGTTTTTTCCCTGCTGTTCTTACCACTTTTCCTTGTCTCTTGGAGGATATAAATTTTTTCTCTTGGAATTACTTTTGACGTTGTGGATTTATATTTTTGCCTGAAGATCTTTTCCTTTTTTCTTTATTAAATCACCGTCTGTAGTACTGCTGTGTCTGCCTCATCTTCTGGGTTCTGCCGACTATTAGTGGCTCAGTTTACTAAGTGACTGTTTCTCACACCGGAGACCCGAGTTCATAACTGGGTCCTGATAGAAACACAGAGCCAACAAAATGAACCCAGAGGCAGCCAGTACCCAGGACATTTTTTCCATGCTGTCCCACCACGAGGGGACTTTCCAATGCCACGAAGCTGCTCTGGGTCAGCAAGAGGCCTTAATGGCTAGACATTCTCGACTTCTGTCAGAGATGCTGACTTCCATAAAGCAGATATCTGATCGACTTTCCCCGGCAACCGCTCCTGCCCCAGTACATCAGATTCAAGTGCCCGTGGCAGTTAACCCCCTGGCTGAACCTTGTCTGCCGACCTCCCCAACGGTTCTCAGGTGATCCAGGTGCTTGTAAGCTTTTTTTTACCCAATGTTCTCTCTCCTTCGAGCTGCAACCCTCGTCGTTTCCCACCGACCGGTCCAAGATCACATATATCATCACCCTGCTGTCAGAAAAAGCCCTAGCCTGGGCTACTGCTGTGTGTGATGCCCAAAGTCCCTGCTGTGCCAGCTACTCTACCTTTGCTGAAGAATTCAAGCGAGTATTTCAAGGTCCTACCAGCGGCCCTGACTCAGCCAAACAGCTCCTGACTCTCCGCCAAGGTCGGCGCAGCGTGACGGACTATGCCATCCAGTTCCGCATGGTGGCAGCAGCGAGTAGCTGGAACGATGAGGCGCTCACAGTGTGCTTTTTGAAGGGTCTTTCCGACACCATCCAAGATGAACTGGCCACTCAGGAACCACCGGACAACCTCAAGTCCCTGATCAAGTTGGCCTTGCGCATAGACCAGCGTCTGAGAGAGAGAGAACTCAACCGTAGACCTCTCACCCTAGCTCCTATCGGTCCCAGCTCCGAGTCTCCACCTTTATCCTCGCTGGCTCCACCGGAACCCATGCAGATTGGACGCATCTCCCAGGCTGAGAGAGACGGCCGGATGAGGGTGCGATGCTGTCTATATTGCGGCAAACCGGGCCATTTCCGCTCCAAGTGTCCCGGGCTCCAGGGAAACGCACTGTCCCGTGCAGGCCTGGGAGGACTGTAACGGGAAACATAACCTCCTCCAATCCATCCAACTCCCACCTGCTCATTCCAGTCACCCTTTCCTGGGACAACCACGAGCTTCCCCTTCAAGCCTTGGTAGACTCTGGAGCCGCAGGTAACTTCATGGATGGTGTCTGGGCGAAGGAGAATGGCGTTCCCTCTGAACCTCTAAGTGACCCCATGAGGGTTACTACATTGGATGGAAGCCCTTTGGGATCTGGACTTGTCACTCGTGTCACTACCTCCTTGCGACTTTCAGTTTCCCAACACCCAGGAGGTGATGAACTTTCATCTGATCTCCTGTTCCGAGTTCCCTCTCGTCCTTGGATACCCCTGGCTTCACAGCCATAACCCTCACATTGACTGGTCTGTGGGCACTATCAAGCAGTGGGGTCCTACGTGCCAAGCCACTTGTATCTTCCCGAGTTCCCCGAGTTCTCCTCCCGAGTCTCTAGAATCCATCGACCTGTCCCGAGTTCCCGAGAGTTACCATGACCTCAAACCAGTATTTAGCAAACAGAGGGCCACCATGCTACCACCCCATAGACCTTACGATTGCCCCATCGACCCGTTTCCGGGCACCTGCCCCCCCAGGGGTCGGATCTTTTCCCTATCTCCTCCCGAACGAGCTGCTATGGATACCTACATCAAGGACGCTCTGGCAGCAGGCCTCATGCGTCCATCCACCTCGCCGGCGGGAGCAAGGTTTTTCTTTGTGGCCAAAAAAGACGGTGGATTATGTCCTTGCATCGACTACTGGGGACTCAATGCCATAACCGTCCGTAACCGCTACCCCTTATGGCCACAGCTGCTCCAGGAAGCAGTTGTCTTCACTAAGCTTGACCTGCGGAACGCATACCATCTTGTGCGGATCAGACCCGGTGACGAGTGGAAGACCGCTTTCAACACGCCTACTGGTCACTACGAATACTTGGTGATGCCCTTCAGCCTGACCAACGCCCCGGCTGTGTTCCAAGCGCTCATAAACGATGTGCTTAGGGATATGCTTAACATATTCGTGTTCGTTTACTTGGATGACATCCTCATCTTTTCGAGCTCCCTTCAAGAACACACAAAGCATGTCAGACAAGTACTCAAACGCCTCCTAGACAACCATTTCTATGTTAAGACGGGAAAATGTGAATTCCATTCATCCCGAGTACAATTCCTGGGATTTGTAATGGAACCCGGTCGAGTCCAAATGGACTCCAGGAAGGTAGGGGTGGTAGCGGATTGACCCACCCACAAGCCTGTTAAGGAAGTTCAGCGTTTCCTGGGCATCACAAACTTTTACCGCAAGTTCATCAAGAACTTCAGATTGGTGGCAGTGAGAAGAAGGCCAGTCAGTGTGTTAAGAACAAGGAAACCACAGTGTGAAGCTGTGTGTCTTCAGAAGCTCACACCAACTTGGGGGAGAACAAGACTCATGACACTCTACCTCGAGAGATGACTACTATAGGCCTACTGTACCTTGGAGGTTGAGATAGGTCAAAGGTCGCTAGGTGGAGAGGAGGCTTTGGAGTACCACCTAGGTCACCGCCAGGTTCCCGGACAGGTTCACAGCCACCATGGAGGGACAGACAGGCAGACACCTGGACAGGTCACACCCCCACACGTCATAGTGTCCCCATGATGTCTTTTAGATAAAATGAAAATGAAATACTAGGAGGATATCAGCACATGCTTCTTGGCTTGAATACCAAAGGCAAAGTAGTGCAGCAGATAAGTGGATGACATACTCTACTTTCCTTTCAACCTGTGAATTGTTTTCACAGCTTCCAAGGCACCTGCCTCAGACCTGTGGTTTAGGTTTACTGGTTAGCAAACCACAGATCACAATGACTTTACAGAGAAGCCAGAGTCATCACCAGAAACAGAACCAATTGTTTGAAAAAATTATGTTAAAAATGTCTTGATTTATGGATATATTTATTATAATTGCAGTCTTTATTGTATACCTTCCTTGACAAATGTCCTCTACTAAGTATCTACCTTGACACTGATAGTTTGTGCAGTTCTTTAGCCAAACAACCCACATAAAAAATAGTTTACTATAATATACTACTGTACTTACTACGGAATTCTATTTTAAACTGTAGAATCCTATACTCCACAATGTAGCTCAATCGTGTATTTCTTATTATATTATTTTGTACCAATCAAATCAAATTTTATTGGTCGCAAACACATAGCAGATGTTATTGTGGGTGTTGCGAAATGCTTGTGTTCCTAGCTCCAACAGCTCAGTAATATCTAGCAATTCTCAACAATGCACATCAATCTGAAAGTATACTGGATTATTCTATACTACACACTGTAGTATCCCTCGATCATGTAGTGCTTACTATAATATTTTGTAGTACACTATACTATACCTCGATTATATAGTGCTTACTTTATAACTTTTAGGTCGATTGGACAGCTAGCTAGCTTTCCTGCTAGCTTTGTCGATGCTGTTTGGATTTGAACGTGCTGTCCTTGGGGAGATCATGACGGGGATTTCCTCGGACGTTCCCCCTTCGATCATGTAGTGCTCACTATAGAATTGTGTAGAATACTGCACACTGTCCTATTGTCTAAATACTGTAGTATTACTATATTTATATTCTCTTGTATTCATTGTAGTGTTTTTGCAAACATGACATTAGTATTCTGTTGTATTTACTGTTTTTTAAACTTATTTGTACATAATGTTGCCGCTACTGTCTCTTATGACCGAAAATAACTTCTAGACATCAGGCCTGCGATTACTTACCACAGACTAGCACAATCCTTTTTTTCAGTTCACAACTCTGACGAGTCCGACGCGAAGGACTTACTGCTTCCTTGGGAACAGGCCCCGATCCCTGTGATCTGCAGTAAAGAAGAGGTGGAGAAAGAGGGGCCGAAGGGACAATGCCACAACTGGAGGTCTGCTGGTTGAATTATTTTTTTATTTGCTCTGCACACGAAGAGACAACACACAATATGTTAGCCCTTGGCGCAGTCATAGCTCTCAGGCACCTTGCTATGCCGAAGGTCAGGCAAAAGAGAGGGTCAAAAGGAAATAACAGGTGCTGCGTGCACACATTCAGTGCACAACAGCACACTATACAATACAAGTAAGATGATACAGAACATAATTCGGACAAAATAAAAGACATACCTGCACACGAAGAAACAACACACAATATGCTAGCCCTTGGCGCAGTCATAGCTCTCAGGCACCTGTGCAAGCACATGGACACCTGTGCTAGCTCACTCAAACACTGTCCTAAGTTGTCATGCCCTGACCTTAGAGAGCCTTTTTATGTCTCTATTTGGTTTTGTCAGGGTGTGATTTGGGTGGGCATTTTATGATCTGTTTTCTATGTTTTTGTATTTCTCTGTTTTGGCCAGGTATGGTTCTCAATCAGGGACAGCTGTCATCATTGTCTTTGATTGTGAATCATACTTAGGCAGCCTTTTTCCCCTTTGTCATTGTGGGAAGTTGTCTTTGTTAGGGGCACTATAGCCCTTGTAAGCTTCTCGGTCGTTTTTGTTATTTCTTGTTTTGTTGGCGACATTTTACTAAATAAAAGAAAATGTACGCTCACCACGCTGCACCTTGGTCTTCCTTGAACGACAGTCATGACAGAACTTCCCACCACAAACGGACCAAGCAGCGTGGTAAGGAGGAGCAGCGCTTTCTGGAGGAATGGACATGGGAGGAGATATTGGAGGGCAAGGGACCCTGGGCACAGGCTGGTGAATATCGCCGTCCTAAGGAGGAACTGGAAGCAGCTAAAACAGAGTGGCGAAGCTACGAGGAGTTAGCACAGCGGAGCAGGCACGAGAGGCAGCCCCCCCCCCAAAAAAATTGTTGGGGGGGTGTACCCATCAATTCGAGGTTGAACTTAGTATCGTTCACTGAAATTGTTAATATACTGCAAAATTCACCTGGTCTTCCATGTCTTTCTGACCCTTCTGGTACCCGTGTCATCATCTGATCCTGTGAAGACATGCGAAGACATGATGAGCAGTGTTTTGTGACTGCACTAGAGGGCTGTATTCCCTCGGGTGCCTGCAGGACCTGCGGGTTCCAACAGAGATCATTGCAGCACGGTATGCACTGGGAATAAACCGTAGTTCATTTTTTTCTGTGAAGTTAAACAGCAGTTACCTTTCCAGCTACATCAGTCAACTAAATAATAGCCCGTTTCTGCTCTGCTTGCTTTTACAACTTGGTGAAAGAATGCAACACATACACACTGAACAACAGTATGCTCAACTCTACCGTGCTGGTCTAGCCATTCTTCCAGAACCTTTGCTTTCACATAGCCTATCAGCCCACTCTTTGATGTCCGTGGGGTCCTCATTCAAGCAGGCTAAAACTGTGTGGGGAACATGACCCTCCCATCCCCACTGAAAGTTGTGCCCCTGCTTAGCAGCATTCAAACAAATGGGTATGCTTAATTAAATAGTTAACAAGGTGTCAGTAGCACCATCCACAAATTGCACTAACAGAAATCATTTAGTAATTGCTTTTTATAAATTGGAAATCACTATAACAGGTGACGAAATTAGTTACCCTAAACATAATTGCCTTGGCCCAATCTCTGAGTGATAAAGTGATACACTGAGGTGACAACACTAATGTGTGACTAGGAACTTTCCCACAGTATCTTGAAGCCCACCCAACACCCTCCTTTGTGGAAATATTAAACAGTGAGAAGAAGGCCAGTCAGTGTGTTAAGAACAAGGAAACCACAGTGTGAAGCTGTGTGTCTTCAGAAGCTCACACCAACTTGGGGGAGAACATTGTTTCACTTGCAAGACTCATGACACTCTACCTCGAGAGATGACTACTATAGGCCTACTGTGCCTTGGAGGTTGAGATAGGTCAAAGGTCGCTAGGTGGAGAGGAGGCTTTGGAGTACCACCTAGGTCACCGCCAGGTTCCCGGACAAGTTCACAGACACCATGGAGGGGCAGACACCTGGACAGCAGGACACACAGAACTTACAGATCTCAGTATTGGACAGTCAGGTCACATGATCTAGAGGTAGAGTACAGGATAGACACTTTGAAAAGACCCAGAAAGCTCAAATAGCTAAATATAGAAGAACAAGGGTTGATATTATTTTTTTAAACTAGGCAAGTCAGTTAAGATCAAATTCTTATTTACAATGAAGGCCTAGCAACAGTGAATTAACTGCCTTGTTCAGGGGCAGAACAACAGATATTTACCTTGTCAGCTTGGTTATTCAATCTAGAAACCTTTCGGTTACTGGCCGAACGCTCTAACCAATAGGCTACCTGCTGCCCCAGGGTTGATACACATTGAGAGAAACCACAAACACACACGCCACGCTGCCGTCCGTCATTTCTTTCCAGGCTCAGGTGGGTCAGGAAGCAGTCATACATACTGTGAAACACACAAAGGACCAATCAGGACCATGATCTCTGTCCCTCCTCCATTTTCAGCAAGGGACCAAACAAATCCCAGATCTCATGGTATTCCTTTAACCAGGTTTCACGCCCTGGTCTTAGTATTTTGTGTTTATATATTTATTTGGTCAGGCCAGGGTGTGACATGGGTTTATTTTGTGTTGTGTTTTTGTATTGGGGTTTTAGTAGGTATTGGGATTGTGGCTGAGTAGGGGTGTCTAGCATAGTCTATGGCTGCCTGAGGTTCTCAATCAGAGTCAGGTGATTCTCGTTGTCTCTGATTGGGAACCATATTTAGGTAGCCTGGGTTTCACTGTGTGTTTGTGGGTGATTGTTCCTGTCTCTGTGTTAGTTGTCACCAGACAGGCTGTATAGGTTTTCACATTTTCCGTTTGTTGTTTTTGTATTGTTCGTCTTCGTCGTCATTAAAGATGTCTCGATTTAACCACGCTGCATTTTGGTCCGACTCTCTTTCGACGGAAGAAAACTGTAACACCAGGCAGTTAATACTGTCTATCAAAATAAAAATATATATTACAATTGCAACATCTAAATGGATTCTAGGCCCATTAAAGGGAAAAAATAAAGAGGCAGATAAAAAACAATCAAAGTTTATTAAAACTTTGAGGATTACAGTAGATTACAGTAGATTACAGTAGATTACAGTAGATTAGCTTGTTTGAGAGAAATAACACACATTAACAAGAGTACACCAAAATTACTTCAATCTGTTTATTCCACTAGATAAAAGAGACAGAAATAAAAGATGAAATACAACAGTGCTTTCATAAAGATACAGATGACCAAGATCACGAGAGGACCAAAAATAATGACTAACAATACTGTATTTCTGAGGGTAGAAAATAAATAACAGTTAACCACTACGTTTACATAAGCAATATTTTTTTTTTTAATGCAAATTACCTCTTGAAGACACCTTTATTGGAAGGAGCTGCCAAATAAACTGCCTGGATCTCAAACCAGCAAAGCTTATCGAAACAAACCAACTGAAAACAAAAGGACATCATTGCAGTGGTTTTACATAATGAACATCTTGAATATGGTCACAAACTCATTGATGGGTTAAACTCAACATGTAGCATTGAGAACAAAATGACCACACCCCAAACATTTCTTCCAGAAAGCATGGTCAGATGAGGTTTATGGTGATGCCCATCTACTGTGGGACTTTAGTTAAAGATCAGGCAGAGACAGAGATGCAGTTCAGTTTAAGAGACTTTCAGTGGTGGAAAAAGAACCCAATATTTGTACTTGAGTAAAAGTAAAGATACTGTAATGAGGTGCGTACTGGCAGCAGAGAAGTCAGGCGCTAGAGAGCGAAAACTGAATTACAATGGTGTCGTTTAATAAACATAAACCACCGTCAACAGAACAATACATGAAATGGGTCAAACAAAACCTGGTAATCACCAGCATACCGTGCACAAGCACTACACGAAAACATTACGGACAAGGACATGGAGGGGAACAGAGGGTTAAATACACAACATGTAATGGATGGAATAGGAACCAGGTGTGATGGAAGACAAGATAAAACCAATGGAAAATGAGAAGTGGATCGGCGATGGCTAAAAGGTCCGTGACGTCGACCGCTGAACGCCGCCCGAACAAGGAGAGGGACCAACTTCGACGGAAGTCGTGACAGATACCTTAATAGAAAATGACTCAAGTAGAAGTGAAAGTCACCCAGTAAAATACTACTTGAGTAAAAGTCTAAAAGTATTTGGTTTAAAATATACTTAAGTACCAAAGTAAAATTATAAATCATTTCAAATGTGTTATTTAAGCAAACCAGATGGCATATATTATGAAACCTTTTGAACTTTTGACAGATAGGAACGTTACTGCCATATATTATTCTGAATTTACATGGATTTCAGACAATATTTCTCAAATTACACAGACCACTAGAAGACAGCCTCACAAGACAGTCAGATCTATTTCCAACCACAAACACCTAGCCTGGCCTGTCGCACACCCACTGCTGTCTGTCAGGCTATTGCAGAAAGATGGGGTGGTGCTGTGACCATCACTGAACAGAGGATACAAGGTCATATAGGGACATAGCCAGAGTCTTACAAGTCAGAATCATATGTCAGTGTTTCCCACGGTGTTTGCCTTGGTGGGGTGCCGATGCTTCTGAAACAACATTCATATATATGCATGTTTCCGGTTATAAACCAGACCCTTCTTGAAACGGTGCTCATGTGAACGCGTGTAATAACTCCACCTGTAAAAAGCTCATCATTCACCTTTTATGGTGAAAATAAGGCCCTTATTGGCTGAATAATTTGGAAGTATTGGAATTAGGACAAGGAAGTGTCTAAAGAATATATATGGTGAACTTGATCAAATGTCTCTGGAGGTGTTGGCAGAATGTTGCAATCTTTTCCAGTGACATTTGATGTAGGGCCTGTCTCTGGTGGGTCAGTTTCTTAAAGAAAAAA
The DNA here is from genome assembly GCF_002021735.2 of Oncorhynchus kisutch. Classification (NCBI taxonomy): domain Eukaryota; kingdom Metazoa; phylum Chordata; class Actinopteri; order Salmoniformes; family Salmonidae; genus Oncorhynchus; species Oncorhynchus kisutch. The sequence goes on along the minus strand of NC_034180.2, from coordinate 45,400,465 downwards.
TCAATAGCAAATTGTTGTAAACCTGTAAATAGATCATTTGAATTCAATAATATTTAGTAGGTACTTTTTCCCGAACCTAAATATAATGTACTGTCTGTCTACTCCACCCCAAAAATGTACATTTATAGTAGGCCCACTTACAGTGGTAGCCTACACACTTCAATGCAAAATATCAACTGTCTGTTCATCTGTTCAACTCTACTGTATATTAAAACCCGTTTCGGATGCATACAGCAAAATACTTGAAATAATAGCCTATTAAATGATTAAATGAGAGATGCACATGGTAATTTGTAGTAGGCTAAAGCTACTTTGGGAATATTAACCTAACATCCCCAGAAAAGGTTTGAATCACCAAGCGGGTAAGGTGGAAAAGTCTGGCACTCTGCATTTGAGCAAGGCAGTAAATCCACCAAAAAACAACATTGATGAATACGCTGATTTGGTGAGCGAGTTTATTAGCAAGTACATTGGCGATGTCATACCCACAGCAACTATTAAAACATTCCCAAACCAGAAACTGTGGATTGATGGCAGCATTCGTGTGAAACTGAAAGCGCGAACCACTGCTTTTAACCGGGGCAAGGTGAACTGAAACATGACCGAATACAAACAGTGTAGCTATTTCCTCCGCAAGGCAATCAAACAAGCTAAGTGTCAGTATAGAGACAAAGTAGAGTCGCAATTCAACGGCTCAGACACAAGAGGTATGTGGCAGGGTCTACAGTCAATCACGGATTTACAAAAAGAAAACCAGCCCCGTCGCGGACCAGGATGTCTTGCTCCCAGACAGACTAAACAACTTCTTTGCTCATTTTGAGGACAATACAGTGCCACTGACACGGGCCCACTACCAAAACCTGCGGACTCTCCTTCACTGCAGCCAAAGTGAGTAAAACATTTAATCGTGTTAACCCTCGCAAGGCTGCCGGCCCAGAAGGCATCCACAGCCGCGTCATCAGAGCATGCGCAGCCGAGCTGGCTGGTGTGTTTACAGACATATTCAATCAATCCTTATCCCAGTCTGCTGTTTCCACATCCTTCAAGAGAGCCACCATAGTTCCTGTTACCAAGTAAGCTAAGGTAACTGAGCTAAACGACCCCACCCTCAGGTCGTGAGGGTAGGTAACAACATCTCCACCCCGCTGATCCTGAACACTGGGGCACCACAATGGTGCGCTCTGAGCCCTCTCCTGTACTCCCTGTTCACCCACGACTGCGTGGCCATGCACGCCTCCAACTCAATCATCAAGTTGGCAGACGAAACTACAGTGGTAGGCTTGCTTACCAACAACGACGAGACAGCCTACAGGGAGGAGGTGAGGGCCCTCGGAGTGTGGTGTCAGGAAAATAACCTCACACTCAACGTCAACAAAACAAAGGAGATGATCGTGAACTTCAGGAAACAGCAGAGGGAGCACCACCCTATCCACATCGAAGGGACAGTAGTGGAGAGGGTAGTAAGTTTTAAGTTCCTCTGCGTACACATCACAGACAAACTGAATTGGTCCACCCACACAGACAGCATGGTGAAGAAGGCGCAGCAGCGCCTCTTCAACCTCAGGAGGCTGAAGAAATTTGGCTTGTCACCAAAAGCACTCACAAACTTTTACAGATGCACAATCGAGAGCATCCTGTCGGGCTGTATCACCGCCTGGTACAGCAACTGCTCCGCCCACAACCGTAAGGTTCTCCAGAGGGTAGTGAGGTCTGCACAACGCGTCACCGGGGCAAACTACCTGCCCTCCAGGACACCTACCCCACCCGATGTCACAGGAAGGCCATAAAGATCATCAAGGACAACAACCACCCGAGCCACTGCCTGTTCACCCCGCTATCATCCAGAAGGCGAGGTCAATACAGGTGCATCAAATCAGGGACCGAGAGACTGAAAAACAGCTTCTATCTCAAGGCCATCAGACTGTTAAACAGCCACCACTAACATTGAGTGGCTGCTGCCAACGTACTGACGCAACTCTAGCCACTTTAATATTGGAAAAATTTATGTAATAAATGTATCACTAGCCACTTTAAACAATGCCACTTAATATAATGTTTACATACCCTAAATTACTAATTTCAAACGTATATACTGTACTCGATACCATCTACTGCATCTTGCCTATGCCGTTCTGTACCATCACTCATTCATATATCTTTATGTACATATTCTTCATCCCTTTACACTTGTGTGTATAAGGTAGTTGTTGTGAAATTGTTAGGTTAGATTACTTGTTGGTTATTAGTGCATTGTCAGAACTAGAAGCACAAGCATTTCACTACACTCGCATTAACATCTGCTAACCATGTGTATGTGACAAATAAATGTTGATTTGGAACAACTACTCCTCCGGCACTGCAAACTAGGAATGACTGGACAGCTTCTGGATGGTTGAAACGGAAGAGCGCTAGAGGGAAAGAGAAAGTAGCCTGCATGCCATGAGTTGAATCCCATCTGATGCAGACGTTCCAGCGACGGTGAGATTTACTGTTAAGGCTACACACCAAGACACAGTTAAGGCATGTGATATTTTCCTTGTTTGTGTGGGAGATCGTCTGCTGGGTTAATTCCATTATCTGTCTGATAGTGATGTGCAGCCTTGTGAGGGTTAACACGTTTCAATAAACTTATATAAGATCTCAGTGTCATTGTGCTCGAATCTTGAGAAAAAGCTGTTTAGCTCCTCTGTCATCCTGCCCCCTACTGGGCAGCCTATCTCTGCATTCTCACAGCCCCGCTGCCTGTAGCAACACCACCTCCTACTGGCCAGAAACCTGGCAGGTAAACAGCACCACTGCCTCTTACTGGCCAGTGACCTGGCAAGTGAACAGGCTCATTAATACCTTTTTTTAACTGATATGACAAATATTATTAGCATCAGATCATTTATATAAATGGTGCAATTACAGGAGCCAGAATGGAACCTTGGGGGACACCAATTTTCAACTCTATGTGGATACATTAAGATCTGTTTGTGAGGTGGTCTAAGAATCAGAATCATCTCATCGTCCTACAGGTACAGAACACCTGTCCCTTAATGCCCTGGGCTTTTATATAGTGTCCACACTAGAACAACCAGGTTCTCACAAACACACATGTACACATGCGCACACACAATTGCACACACATACACGCACAAATTAAAATAAAGTTATTCTATAGAGTACTCTGAAATTTAATCAAGCATTGTCTAAAAAAACTGTCCAGGAAGGTCCATGATAAAGACAACAAATACAAGAAAGAGATCAGTAAATTATGAGAAGCTTTTAACAGATATTGTTGAAACAATTGGTTGGGTATCTGGTAATGAGACTCTTGTTTCTCCGTAAAGCGCTTGTTATCTATGGTCTGCTAACCAGTAAACCTAAACCACAGGTCTGAGACAGGCGCCTTGCAAACTGAAAACATTTCACTGGTTGAAAAGGAAGCATGTCATCCACTTATCTGCTGTAAAACTTTGCCTTTGGTATTCAACCCAAGAAGCATGTGCTGATATGGTAGTTAGGATACAATGGTTGTATCTTAAAGTGTGTACACCATTTGATTTAATGGAGCACTATGGCAAGATGTGTGTTTTTGTAAGTGTTCAATGGAGAGAAAAAAATATTAAGTGAACATAATACTCATTATTTTTGGACTGCCTTTTACCATTGGGCTTTTTTCATGCAACCTCCTAACACTGAATATATGGTCAAGCTGAGAAATGATTAAATCACTCCATTTTGTCATGTTCCCCCTATTCTCTTCCCACAGCCGCTGTATCTCTTCCCCCTAGTTCCCCCCTCCCAAAAACATGCCAGCTTATGTCCCCCCTCCACCTCTAAAACAAATGTTTTAGCAGCCACTGCTGCCAACAACACTATTATGGGAGGGGACATTTTTGAAAACACGCACAAACCTTTTCACAGTTAGAAAGATGTAGTATGCTTTCATTCTGAAATACAGTGGCTTGCGAAAGTATTCACCCCCGTGGCATTTTTCCTATTTTGTTGCCTTAGAATCTGGAATTAAAAGAGATTGTTGGGGGGTTTGTATCATTTGATTTACACAACATGCCTACCACTTTGAAGATGCAAAATATTTTTTGTGTGTGAGACAAACAAGAAATACAAGAAAACAGAACTTGAGTGTGCATAACTATTCACCCCCCCCCCCTCCCTCCAGTCAGTACTTTGTAGAGCCACCTTTCGCAGAAATTACAGCTGCAAGTCTCTTGGGGTATGTCTCTATAACCTTGGCACATCATGCCGCTGGGATTGTTGCCCATTCTTCAAGGAAAAACTGCTCCAGCTCCTTCAAGTTGGATGGGTTCCGCTGGTGTACAGCAATCCTCATCATACCACAGATTTGCAATTGGATTGAGGTCTGGGCTTTGACTAGGCCATTCCAAGACATTTAAATGTTTCCCCTTAAACCACTTGTGTTGCTTTAGGAGTATGCTTAGGGTCATTGTCCTGCTGGAAGGTGAACCTCCATCCCAGTCTCACATCTCTGGAAGACTGAAACAGGTTTCCCTCAAGAATGTCCCTGTATTTAGCGCCATCCATCATTCCTTCAATTCTGACCAGTTTCCCAGTCCCTGCTGTTGAAAAACATCCCCACAGCATGATGCTGCCACCACCATGCTTCAATGTGGGGATGGTATTCTCAGGGTGATTAGAGTTGTTGGGTTTGCGCCAGACATACCATTTTCCTTGATGTCCAAAATGCTCAATTTTAGTCTCATCTGACCAAAGTACCTTCTTCCATATGTTTGGGGAGTCTCCCACGTGCCTTTCGGCGAACACCAAACGTGTTAGCTTATTTTTTTCTTTAAGCAATGCCGTTTTTCTGGACACTCTTCCGTAATGCCCAGCTCTGTGGAGTGTACAGCTTAAAGTGGTACTATGGACAGATACTCCAATCTCCGCTGTGGAGCTTTGCAGTCCTTCAGGGTTTTCTTTGGTCTCATTGTTGCCTCTCTGATTAATGCCCTCCTTGCCTGGTCTGTGAGTTTTGGTGGGCGGCCCTCTCTTGGCAGGTTTGTTGTAGTGCCATATTCTTTCCATTTTTTAATAATGGATTTAATGATGCTCCATGGGATGTTAGAGTTTCTGATATTTTTTTATAACCCAACACTGATCTGTACTTCTCCTCAACTTTGTTCCTGGCCTGTTTGGAGAGCTCCTTGGTCTTCATGGTGCCAGGTGCTTGGTGGTACCCCTTGCTTAGTGGTGTTGCAGACTCTGGGGCCTTTCAGAACAGGTGTATATTTACTGAGATCATGTGACAGATCATGTGACACTTAGATTGCACACAGGTGGACTTTATTTAACTAATTATGTGACTTCTGAAGGTAATTGGTTGTGCCAGATCTTATTTAGGGGCTTCATTGCAAAGGGGGTGAATAAATACGCACACGCCACTTTTCCATGTTTTATTTTTCAGAATTCTTTGAAACAAGTGTTGTTGTTTTTTTTCCCTTCACCAATTTGGACTGTGTTGTGTATGTCCATTACATGAAATCCAAATAAAAATCCATTTAAATTACAGGTTGCAATGCAACAAATTAGGAAAAACGCCAAGGGGCTTTTGCAAGGCACTATACTTTATAGAAAATGCAGCAAGTGCATGTCAGTGGTCACGTAGTCTCTTCCCACAGCTGCTGTGTCTAACCTATGAGTTCGAGGCAAGCCAGACTAAGACATGCATGTGGTTGTGGTCTAGTCTAGCTAGAAGTTTCAAGTTTTCATGTCACATGCAGAAATACAGTGAAATGACTCACTTGCAAACCCAACAATGCAATAATCAATAGCAATGTATTCAGTAGAGGAACAGATGTAGTGATGGTCCCCCTGTAAGTAGGATTCATGTCAACTAGTAATGTTTAAGCTGGAGTCCAAGTTGAGAACTCAACACTGACATATTGGTCGATAGACATAAACTCAGCAAAAAAAGGAAAGTCCTCTCGCTGTCAACTTAATTTATTTTCATTAATCTAACATGTGTAATAAGATTCACCAACTGAGACATGCACTGAACAAGTTCCACAGACATGTGACTTACAGAAATGGAATAATGGGTCTCTGAACAAAGGGGGCCAGCTGCATTAAGTACTGCAGTGCACTCCTCCACATGGACTGCACCAGATTTGCCAGTTCTTGCTGTGAGATGTTACCCCACTCTTCCACCAAGGCACATGCAAGTTCCCTGACATTTCTGGGGGGAATGGCCTTAGCCCTCACCCTCCGATCCAACAGGTCCCAGACGTGCTCAATGGGATTGACATCCGGGCTCTTCACTGGCCATGGCAGAACACTGACATACCTGTCTTGCAGGAAATCACGCACAGAACAAGCAGTATGGCTGGTGGCATTGTCATGCTGGAGGGTCATGTCAGGATGAGCCTGCAGGAAGGGTACCACATGAGGGAGGAGGATGTCTTCCCTGTAACACACAGCATTGAGATTGCCTTTGGTATACAGGGAATACAGGAGAGGACTGAGGACACACCCTTGTGGCCCCCCATGATGAGGATCAGTGTTGAGGAGTTAATGTTGCCTATCTTCACCACCTCTGGGCAGCCTGTCAGGAAGTCCGTGACCCAGTTGCATAGTGAGGAGTTCAGACCCTGGACCGTGAGCTTTGTAATGAGCTCATAGGGCACTATGTTATGGAAGGCCGAGCTGTAGTCGATGAACAGAGTCCTCACATTCCTTTTGTCCAGGTGGGTAAGGGTAGTGTGCAGTGCAATGGTGGTTGTGTCATCCGTGTATCTGACAGGTCGGTAGAGAATTGGAAATGGTTGTGTGTGTCGGGGAGTGAGGAGGTAATATGGTCTTTCCCTATCCTCTCAAAGTGCTTCATGATGACGGAAGTGAGTGCTACTGATCGGTAGTCATTCAGTTCAGTTAATTTCCCTTTCTTGGGCACATATGGTGAAAGTGGACATCTTGAAGCAGATAGATGCCTGAGCTAGGGAGAGATTTAAAAAATGCCAGAGCTCAGAGCCAGCTGTTATGCACATGCTCTGAAGGCACGGCTAGAGAGTTCATCTGGGCTGGCAGCCTTGTGAGGGTTAACACGTTTCAATGACCTCAGGGTCATGGTGCTCGAATCTTGAGAAAAAGATAGCTCCTCTGTCATCCTGACCCTACTGGCCAGCCTTTCTCTGCATTCTTACAGCCTGCTGCCTGTAGCAACACCGCCTCATACTGACCAGCACCTTTGCAGGAAAACAGCAGCACTTCCCCTACTGGCCAGCAACCTGACAGGTAAACAGCAGCACTGCCTCCTACTGGCCAGTAACCTGGCAGGTAAACAGGCTCATTAATACCCTTTTTAACTGATATGACAAATATTATTAGCATCAGATCAATTTTCCACTCTATCTGGATACATTGAGATCTGTGAGGTGGTTCTTGAAATATTACCTAAGAATCAGAATCATCTCATCGTCCTACAGGCACAAGGCACCTGTCTCTTAATTCCCTGGGCTCTATGGGCTTTGAGCTGGTCCTGAAGACTCTGCTTCTCCTCTGTCTCAACATGAGGTAGTGTCTTGATAATTATAATTTTAAAAAAATGTATTTAACCTTTTTTTAGCTAGGCAAGTCAGTTTAGAACAAATTCTTATTTACAATTATAGCCTAACCCTGCCAAACCCTAACCCGGACGACGCTGGGCCAATTGTGTGCCGCCATATGGGACTCCCAATCACAGCCGGTTGTTAATACTGTGCCAGCTCTGGGTGATGACATCACAGGAGGGTAAAGGTCACTGTCAACACCCGTGTCCATTATAACCATGCTTCCATGAATAGTAATAATACTATACTGCAGTTAAGTACACCACCTATTCAGTATACTCATACTCACAATGGTGGACAGGTTTTCCAAAGCCGCCCAATTCATTCCCCTCCCCAAGCTACCTTTGGCCAAGGAGACGGCCCAGCTCATGGTGCAGCACGTCTTCCGGATCCATGGACTTCCGGTGGACATGGTTTCTGACCGTGGTCGTCCCGGTTCTGGAAGGCGTTTCTGCACACTCATTGGGTCGTTGGCCAGCCTGTCCTCCGGATTTCATCCCAAATCTAACGGCCAGTCGGCTCGTGCCAATCAGGACCAGGAGACGACTCTTCGGTGCCTTGTCTCGGCCAACCCCACCACATGGACCCAGTAACCCGTATGGGTGGAGTACACCCATCACACCCCTCCCTGCTCGGCTACTGGGCTCACACCCTTGGGCTTGTCGCCATTCCCCTCCAGGTGTCGCCCATTGGAGTGGTGTATAGCTCTCCACCATTGGATTCTGGGGTAGTGTAAACGTGTTCTCCTTAGTTAACGACAAACACTACTGTAAAAAATGTTTGTCCCTGATATTGTCCAGAGCTCTTAGATGCATTTCAGAAACTTCAAAACATGCTTCCTTTTGATTTATTTGTCATATAATTTTGTTTTATATAATGGGTTTCTATAGCAGTAAGGGCAAAAGTAATGCTTCATCAAATAATAAAAACATAGTTGTTTTCATATGCGTACCTACAGGTGTCCTAAAATACAAATGGTTATTACTGTCTTAAAACAACTCCATATGTTATTTTAGTAGATCTAGCCCTAAATGTATCACTTGTAAGCTTGCTGAACAAGTTTTAATCAATATGTTAATGTTGTTTATTCTGCTGGAAACAAACTGTGTATACCAAAAATGAAATGTAAATGAAGTTCAGACAGTGGAGAGATGGAAAAAGGTGATTATGAAGATTACTCCTCATCAGTATGTACTGTTGGTCTAAACCACAAGAAAAGATTAAGTACTTCCAAGTAACATCCTGTTGACTTTTAAGGTTTGTGTCTTGTGGTTAATGTGAGTTGTACTATCAATAGATCGTAGGTGGGGTTTGTACAGGGGGCTGTGTTTAGAGGGGCCTCTATATATAAAGGGGCTTGTCTGATTCCTAAGTCACTTTACCAAAACCCAACACAACTTTTAATCTTCACATCTCTACCACCACAAATCATGAAGACATCTCTGGTCCTCCTTGCCCTCAGACTGCTGGCTTGTTCAGGTGAGATTTTATTTATTAACTTAAGTAGTAACTACTGTATATTCAGCACATACATTGGGTCAGGATGCAAAGGGAACTGTGGGTAGGGTGCCTAAATCAACTCCAAGTTCACAATTGGAGCGCCCATCACCATTTCTTCACAGTTTGGGAAATGCATGGGCAATGCCAAGAGGTTGACCTTGATGACCAGGAAGTAGTGGAAGCACAGCTGGAGAAGCGCATGGTAATAATATGTCATGGTCAAAATGTTATGAACCAGCAGAAAGTGTAGACATTTCTGCAACTTCCTATTAGAAAACTGAACCTGCTTCTGAGTAACAGAACTTAACCATTGATGTAAATATAACTAAAAACATACATTGACTGAAGAAACTATTGTCCAACCTGACTTTCACTCTCACATTACAGAGCTTCCAAAGTGAGAAGATTAAACCATAACACTCAATATATCACACCATCTTTTCATTAATAATAATAAAAGGTGGGGGGGGGGGGGTTGCTTAAATCTGTCTCGTTACTCAAGTGTCTAATGTAAATGTATATATTTTTAATATCCCAACCCCCTGAGACATCCACAGGGATTGGGGTCACGGCCATGATCGCCATTGTACAGAGCCCCTGAAGCAATTAGGGTTATGTGTATTGCTCAAGTGCACAGTGCCAGATTATATAAACAATTTTACCATGTCATTTCTTGTCTGTTTGTGGTTTCCAAAGGAGCAACAGCTAAAGGGAACCTGCTGGGTGTGTAAGTGGGCACTGAACAAAGTGAAGAAATCCATCTCCACTTCCTCTAGCCAGGTATCTTCCATAGCATTACAATTAATAAGAGTGTCCTTTCATGAAATTGCACTATTAACTATTTACTGTGATATTTCTCTGAAAATGTCAACTGATGTTGATGATGATTTATTTTCAATAGGAGGAGATAAAGCAGAAGCTATTGTCCGTTTGCGATAAATGATCCGCCCCAAAATCTATGTGTAAAGGCCTGGTGAAAAAACACTTGCGGGTGCTGATTGAGGAGCTTAATACAGGCCATGATGTGAGGACCATCTGTGTTAACATTAAGGCCTGCAAGTGAGTACAAGGAACCATTCGAAACGCTCTTTAGTCACTGTTCAGACGACTAAAGAGTATAGCAATGATCACTTGTGGTTGATAATTGAAATGCTATTGAATAGAATGTATTCATTGATATGAAAATATGGGGTTATGTCTTCCGATCTTCCACTTATGTAGTCTTTTTATGTGTCTTTAGACCAAACAAAGTATTGGACCTGAGCTACTGACCAAGCAGCCAGTATCCAGATTCCAAAGTGAGAAGATGGATGTTCATTTATCAAGACAATGCTATGCTGCCAGCATCTTGCTCTTTCTTTTTCAAACTAGTCACAACACAAACATATAAATGGATGATGAAGTTATTGGAATGATTATGTTCTGAAATAATGTTTTGTGAACATGTCTTATAATGAATCAATAAGGCCAGAGGGGGTGTGGTACATGGCCAATTTACCATGGCTATGGGCTGTTCTTATGCACCATGCAACGCAGAGTGCCTGGATACAGCCCTTAGCTGTGGTATAATGGCCCTATACCGGTGGTATATTGTCTCATACACCATGCTTTCAGCCAATCAGCATCCAGGGCTCAAACGATCCGGTTTATAATAGTGTATGTGTTTGTCTTAAATTGCAGTACATTTTGTATCATCTACAAAGGTATACCTTTTGCTACTTTAGTCCCATAGAGGGAAATCATTCAATTGAAATAAATACTTTAGGCCCTAATCTATGGATTTCACATGACTGGGCAGGGGTGCCATGGGTGGCCCTGGGAGGGCATAGGCCCACCCACTGGGGAGCCAGGCCCAGCCAATCAGTATACGCCATTCTTAAATTGCATTACATTTTGTATCATGTACAAATGTAAACCTTTTGCAGCTTTAGTCCCAAATGTCTAAAATGTTTAATGTTTGGCAAAAAATAATCCTCAATTGATAGAGAGTACAACTCCTTCTTTGACACCTCTAACTTAACTCTATAAATATATCCAATTAGAATTTTTACTGATTAACATGTAGTATAATTCTGGCTACCTTTTTTATTTAGAATTTCCGTTTTCAGTAAAGAATCTTGATTGCTTGGTATGTGGCTTAAAGTAATTGTCCAGTGTTTCCAGATTTCTATGAAATATAACTTATTATAATAAGTATGAATTATAATATGAGTTAAAAAGTTTTCCTTTCCAAATTTTTCAAATTAAGTCAATTAAAAAGCAGCTTTTCTGTGAATGGTGTGGGCGTACCAAAACAGAAGAATGGGGTTGGCGTATACCAGTCATTACAAATATTAATGCGAGTGGACCGCTGATAAGCCAGCTCATCCTCTTCAGGGAGATGACATCATGTTCTCTGAGGAAATAGCAAGCATTTTTGAAAAGGTCTGTTTTAGATATAAGTTTGAGATGGGGTTTTTAAAAGTGTTTTTTTTTCTCCAATTTATGCTTCTGCTACAAATACGGATATAGGATGAGTCAACAATTATTTTGGTATGCAGTTACACTATACAGGTACTTTAAAAATGGCATCCAGCAATGGCTTTCATCTGAATCATTTTTATAGAGTTATGAATTACAGAGTTACACCAACCAATCAATTCAATCAAACATGACATTGCTACTACAGTACCATGCCTCTGATGAAAAGCTATTTCCACACCTTTCACAAATGACGTTAAGCAATCATGTACTTTTACAGTACTCACTTGCAAAGCTTAATTCTAGCAACAAAAACAATCTGTAGTTGAAAAATCCTTCAGTCAGCAGCATCAAACTGATCAACTTATGCACAAACTTTTTTTTCACAATGATTGGAGAAAGTCGATTCGATCACAGATTCGATCGCAGGCCTCCAGCTGTTAGATATCTTTCTGTAGAGTAGAAACCCATTAAGTATTGTAAACCTTGAGACATTATGAAGGCTCATACATTCTTATAACCAGTGTTAAACCTGCAGACCTTTTTACCACACATTTCAACAGCCTTGAGAGCTAACACATATTGTTTACAAGCCCTGCATCATGTAGGATCCATGTAAAGTAGAATGATGTCATATGTCATGCTGTTTGTCACCTTAATTGTCCTCTGTGTTTAGGAATCATGTTCTTCACCTTCTTCAGGACCCACTTAGCAGACTCTAGAAAGCTTTTCTTCAACCTGGCTCTCAACATTTTAAGGCAGCTGATTGCCAGTTTGGTCATTCCTATATTTTGGTTCTTATAACATTTTGAGGAAAGATTATAACATTTTTTTTTATGTGTGTTCTATCAGAAAAGAGACATCGGTCAAGCTCAGGCACATTGGTGCATTTTCAACCTGTTATATGCATGCTCCAACAGGATGGAAGCTAACATGGCAATGTGGCAATGGGAAGCCTAAATTAGCCATAGCGAGTGAGCAAGACTGAGCTAACATAATGGTGAACACTGACATTTAGTTAATGCTCTCTATAATTTAGCCTAACAGGGTGGAAATGTATGAGTGGGACATACAGACCAACAACATGGAACAATAGACACAACTCAGTGTTTATATTTATTTAGCTTTGCACCATTGTTTTCCAACCAAAGAAATTATGACAATTCCTGAATGTGGAGTCGTTGGAGGAAGTGGTTGTTTTCTGAAATGGAGAATTACAACAAACTAACATTATGGAAAAAGTTTTTTATTTTATTTTTTAAATTAACAAACGAGGGAGGTTGACCTTGATGACCAGGAAGTAGTGGAAACACAACCGGAAAAGCACATGGTAATAGTATGCTATGGTCAAAATGTTATGACCTAGCAGAAAGTGTAGACATTTCTTCAATGTCCTATTGGAATACTCAACCTGCTACTGCGTAGCAGAACTTAACCATAGATATAAATATAACTAAAGACATACATTGACTGAAGAAACTATTGTCCCACCTGACTTTCACTCTCACATTACATTTTCAAATGTCCTTAAACCATAACACTGAATACATCACACCATAATTTAATTAATAATAGTCATTTGGGCTGGTGGTGCTTATATTTGTCTTAAGACAGCCCAGCAGAGGGGTTGGGTTAAAATGCAGAAGACACATTTCGGTTGAAAGCATTTGGTTGTACAACAGACTAGGTATTTGTGTGCTTGCAATGCAATAACCTTCAACAACCTACTTGCGGGAAGCTAAGCACATTTTTACGACAAGTTCAGTTTTGTATGAATGCCAACTTTTGCGTGAAAATTAGAGCACAAATGTTTTGGGGTATATTTTGAATGTACGCAATGTTTATAAATGAGGCCCTAGACTTTCATAGCTTCACTTATTCCAGCTGAAACTATTTCCCCAGCAAATAAGATCAACTACTCAAAAAGTTACACAAACTTTATACAAACTAAGTATATACAAATGATCTCTTAAGTTATCGGGAAAGCTGGTTGAGGATGCCCTTCCAAGGTGTTTGTTGTCTTCTTTACGACCCTCCCACATGATGTGGTTCGAGGACACTTCCAGGAGGCGGAGCCGGTGCACAGCTCTGGGAAGAGGTTGTCTTGGAGACAGTTGCCAGACAGCTGAGTGAGTCTGACTTGCAGTTTGGGGGAGAGGGAGGAGGCTTGTAGGCTGAGACCACACACTGACACGAAGGGACTGCCGTCCTGCACCTCAAACAGACGAAACACATGCTTGTTCTCCTCTGGACACACGACACACATCACACACAGAAACACACATAGAAGTACTGTGTTCTCCTGGACTGGCCATTGATGAATGAGTTCTCTGTGTAGAGCCCCACAGTGGAGGTGTCATAATACCCATAAAACCTAGCTGTCAAACAGTGAAATGGTTCCAATAGTTTTTCAGCTATTCATTTTTTTCCATAGGGGATTTTAGGAAGAATACAAATAAGGGCTGTGTTTTGTGTAAGCTTACCCTGGCGTGACGTTTTGATAAAAATGTTTTTTTTATCTCTCTTAGACAAGATAACATTCATTAATATATTAAGCTCCATTTCGGCTCAGATTCAAAAATGCTAATTTGCATCAAAGTAGACATCATGTAAAACTACAAATCCCTACAAGCTCCTGCACATCATCTCTAGCTGACACCTTTGCTAACAGGTATTGTGTCAATTTAAAATTGTGTTAATTTAGAATTTGCCCAAGACAGTTCACAGAATTGTCCAATTAAAGAAATGTATCCAATTGATGAATTACTACATTTCACTAACATTAGCTAGTCAATCCAGAGATCCATACCTTTGCCTCATTTAGGCAGTCTCGTCCAGATCATCATGGCATGTATAGTTCTTTATGATAGCCACATTGGCAGCTAATTAGTATTTCATTTTTTGGGGGTAAGTAAATACAGGGGCTAAATACAGGAGAATATATTGATAAGTCACCTTGTCCTGGAGATATTTACACGGTTATGAAAGTGTCAAGCCAGGGTAAGCCTACATAAAACACAGCCCTTATTTCATGTGTTTCTAAAATTCCCTATAGGAAAAATGAATGGTGGAAAAACAATTGGAAGAAATACCCTGTTTGACCACTAGGTTTTATGGGTATTACAACTCTGTGGTACTGTATCAAACAGCTGGCTGTCCTGCAGAGCTTCAAAGGGTGCAGAGTAGAGTAGAAACATTTAAAGAAATGTAGAACAGTTAATGTCATTACAGTAACAGACATTTATATGGAAATTAATCTGATTTTAACCTGAAAAACAGTGTGTGAGTGAGATGATGTATCCACATGTACCAGGTATAAACATCAGTGAAACTAAATTTGACACATTGAATATACAGCAGGGTTGGGATCAATTCCATTTTAATTCCTGTCAATTCAGGAAGTACACTGAAATTCCAATTCCAAAAACCCTGCTATACAGGCCAAATATTATTGCTCTGGGATTTGCTCTTTGCTTTCTGTAGTTCTGTGGGGAAACAGAGGGAAATATGTTGTGTATGATACGAGTGTGTGTACAAATGCCAATACGCTGAATGTCTTGCTATGATATTGTTTGGTCAACAACAACAGCAACCAGACAATCATAATAAAGAATGTTCTGGGGACTATTCATTAGTCGGTTTCCGTTACGTAACCTTTGGTCTGTTGCAAAACGTCCAGCTCATTCATTAAAGGAGTGATAACAGGGTTGGGATTAAGTGTTGAGGGGGATCAGATGAAATGGAAGATTCCTGGTGTCTGTGACGCCAGCCGTTTCGGTGTGATGCAGACCCGGTGGAGAGTGTGGTGAAACGGAGAAGGCATTGTCTGTCCTGCTGAGTTTTGATGCAGACTCTTTGCCCACCAAGGTGAAGTTAGGATGTGTTAGTTATCCCGTGGGAGCTTTTGTTCCTAAAATACTAATGTGTTTTAAGTGCCAAGTTTATGGTCATGTTGCAGCAGTGTGTAGGAGGGAGATTCCTAGATGGAATGTGTAGTATCGGTGAAGAACGTTGTGTGTGTAAACTGTGGGGGTGCCCATGGGGCTGAGATCGGAGGTGTCCGGTGAGAGAAAGGCAGGTTGAGGTTTCCAGGGTCAGTAGTACAGATTCATATGCTGTCGTATGCTGAAGCAGTGAAGAGAGGGCTAGAGGAAGATGGGTACAGGGTGAAGGATCCTATGAGGATTCCTGTGAGTAGCCAGAGACCAATAGAGAGGGATGGGAATAATATGTGCTTCAGTAAGGTGGGTTTCTTAGCATTCATATCCGTGGTTGACAACTGTACTGCAGAAATAGAATGCAAGTCACAGAAAAAAGAGGTTGTGGTGGCAGTTGCAGTTGCAGAGACGTAATTGGGATTGCAAGGTTTTACTGCAGAGGATTTGCAGGGGGTGTTAAGTGGTAGTGTTCTGTCCTGCCAGACCTTTGGCCTGGAGTAGGATTAGAAAGGGTTAAATAGTGGAATGTTTTTTTTTGTGAAGGCTAATAGTGTAGGGTATTTTCCTTTTTCCCAATTCTGTATTATCCGAAGTTAATGTAGGTAGGCCGTGACTGGCTTCACTCTCCAGTACAGTAGGTGGGGATGCATGCACCTAAATTGTGGACGTGATCCGCCAACCCAATCCCAAAGAACAAGAAGAACTCATTCATTGCGAGATCGAAGTAAGTGAACAACTTACGTTTTATCTCCCGGGCAGCGCTCATCTTGTCCCGTCAAAGTGTAGGCAGACCTGACAACCAAAAATAAATTGAAGATCTGCGAGCTAGCTATCTTTGACTGTAGCCTGGCTAACGATGAAGTGATTGTGAAGACACTAGTTAGCCAGCTAACGTTTTTCTTGTCTGTCTGCTATTAGACTTTACTGTCTAGCTACCTCATTATCCTATTTCTACACTTCATCTTATTCTTGGTCGTGATCCATAGTTCCCATATTATCCGATTATTAAAATTGAACCAGTTCTGTAGCTAAAATAACTTGTTATCCTCTCCATAACTTTCCATAAAGCCCAGCCAATGTTTACACCAATGACTGCTTTGGACGTTGTTTATTTGCTGATGACCTGGCGCTTGAACGTGACGTAAAAGTCCAAGCACATTGAGGAGTCCTTCTTGTTAAGGGAAAATATGAACACCCAATGTAAAGTGTTGGTCCCGTGTTTCATGAGCTGAAAAAAAATACTGACAAAATCGTATTTCTCTCAAAATATGTGGACACATTTGTTTACATCCCTGTTAGTGACCATTTATCCTTTGCCAAGATAATACATCCAACTGGTGTGGCATATCAAGAAACTGATTAAAGAGAATGATCATTACACAGGTGCACCTTGTGCTGGGGACAAAAAATGCCACTCTAAAATGTACAGTTTTGTCACAAAACAATGCCACAGTAGTCTCAAGTTTTGAGGGTGCATGCAATTTCTGACTGCAGGAATGTCCACCTGAGCTGTTGCCAGAGCATTGAATGTTAATGTCTCTACCATATGCCGCCTCCAAAGTTGTTTTACAGAATTTGGCACCATGTCCAACTGGCCTCACAACCATGGATCACATGTAACCACGCCAGCCCAGGACCTCCACACCAGGCTTCTTCACCTGCGGGATCTTCTTAGACCAGCCACCGGACAGCTGATGAAATTGTGGGTTTGCACAACTGAATAATTTCTGCACAAACTGTCAGAAACCGTCTCAGGTAAGCTCATCTGCATGCTTTTCGTCCTCTCCAGGGTCTCGACCTGACTGCAGTTCGGTGTTGTAACTGACTTTAGTGGGCAAATGCTCACCTTCGATTGCTACTTGCACGCTGGAGAAGTGTGCTCTTCAGGAATGAATCCCGGTTCCAACTGTACAGGGCAGATATCGTTTTGCTGATGTCAACATTGTGAACAGAGTGCCCCATGGTGGCGGTGGGATTATGGTATTAGCAGGCATAAACTACAGATAACAAATAAAATTGCATTTTACCGACTGCAATTTCAATACACAGAGATACCGTGACGAGATCTTAAGGCCCATTGTCGTGCCATTCAAACGCTTCCATCACCTCATGTTTCAGCATGATAATGCATGGCGCCATGTCGCAAGGATCTGTCCACAATTCCTGGAAGTCGACATGTCACCCATTGAGCATGTTTGGGATGCTCTGGATCAACGTGTACTGCAGTGTGTTTCAGTTCCCTCCAATATCCAGCAACTTTGCACAGCCATTGAAGAGGAGTGGGACAACATTCTACAGGCCGTAATCAACAGCCTGATCAACTCTATGCGAAGGAGATGTGTCGTGCTGCATGAGGCAAATGGTGATCACATCAGAAATTGACTGGTTTTCTGATCCAAGTGCCTATCTTTTTTTTTTACAGTGTTTGTGACCAACAGGTGCATATCTGTATTCCCAGCCTTGTGAAATCCATAGATTAGGGCCTAATGAATTTACTTAAATTGACTGATTTCCTTATATGAACAATAACTCAGTAAAATTGTTGAAATTGGTCTGATTATTTTCAGTCTTCAGATAACATTCTAATGTTATATTGATAATTTACAGTAGCAGCGGGGGCTGGTGGGATGAACTATAGGAGGACAGGCTCATTGTAATGGCTGGAATAGAGTAAATGCAACAGTATCATATACATCAAAGATATGGAAACCACATTTTTGACTCCGTCCCATTAATTTTATTCCAGTCATTACAATGACCCCGTCCTCCTATAGATCCTCCCACCAGCTTCCACTGTACAGTAGGCAGTCATCATATGTTGGGATCAGTCAGAGTAATGAGCTATGTGATTGTTTTGCTATTGCTGTCCGTTCTCTTCAAATAGGTCGCCAAGAATACAACAAAATATCAAACATAAAAGATGCCTAATATTACTTACACCAATACTCAAATTGACCTCCCATGGAACTATACCAAATTCATGATCTTTCAAACATTCAAGATGACTTTATTTACAAGGCTGGATTGATGTGCTGTTGATTATCAACAACAACACAGAAAGAACGCGGTCTTTATAAAAGAATGGATAACATCAGCGTAGGCTAGTATACTCTCTATATGATTCATTCATATTATCAAGGCTACTATTTGTTGAAATAGGTTAATCCTATCTAATAGTGACCAATCTCTTTGTGTATGTAGGCTAATCCCACATATCTATGTTTGTGAAACTCAGGCTGAAGCCGTATTTTAGCAGCCCTTGAAGATGTCTCAGCAAAATAGCACTGATAGGCACACAGCTGAGGGACTTCATAGTCTTCCACATCAGGGACTGTGTGAACCAGATCCTGTATCTATCTCCCACCATTTACCTCCCAAACGATCACGCTGCATCATTATGAGAATTGGTCTGGGCGGTACAGAGCAGAGTAGAGCAACAGGGCAGAGCGAATGAGCCACATCCGCCACTGGAGGGATCAAATCTGTGCCATCTGATGCTCAGGGATTTATAGGTTTAGTCAAAATTGCTTTTGCCCACTGTGGAGATTAAGCACCGTGGGATGTTTGTTGGTCAGGCCAGAGCTGCTGCTTCTTCCCCGGCCCCGATGTGGTTCTGCTGAAGACAATGTCCCAGGACCCACGAAGAAAGGTTTTAGCCCTGGTAGGGTGTGGAATTTGACTGGAGTTTGAGTGGTCTACTGGGGTATGTGCACCATGCAGGTGGATACTGTGTTGGTGCTGTTCTGCGTCTGCCTCATGGGGGTTTCTGGGAGATCAGCTCATCAAAGAGGTGACAAGCTGGAGACCTACAAACAGAGCAGGTAAATGCAAATTCCATCCCAGGATCTATACATAACATAGACTGGATGTATGGCATTGAATTTATCCTTTGATTGACATTTTATATCTAGACATGGGTTAAAATGTGAATCTGTATTGGTGATGGTAATGTTCTGTTGTCCTCACCTGTTCTGCTCCCCCACCAGGTGATTTCAGACTATTTCAGAAAGGGGATTTAGAGAGGGGGCCTATATTCCAGTATCTAATAATGTTCTATTGTTGGATGTTGTGGCTGTTGCTCCATGGGTGGCTGGACTGGATGTGGTGCTAATGGATGGAATGAATATCATTCTGATCAGTTTATGATACATATTTATGGAGCCCTAACTCAACCTAGCCTGGTCCTATCTGTTTTTGACATGTCAGCAACCACAGGAGGTGGCAAGACCGCACAAACAGACCTGGGACCAGGCTAGGGTCAACCAATACTTTGAAGTGCATACAGTTAACAACATATAGAACCAATTATGTGGAACTGATAGATTAAGTGGCAATGAGGCATACCGTATATGACATACAGTACAGTATGTTACAGCTGAATGGCACATCTACTACTTGCTTTTAACCTCTACAGGATCAATGTCTCTATACCGGGACGGTTGAGCTAATGTGATTAGCATGACAGTTGTAAATAGCAGCAAACTATCCAGGACATAGACATGTCTTATATGGGCAGAAAGCTTCAATTCTTTTTAATTTAACTGCACTGTCCGATTTACAGTAGCAATTACAGTGGAAAAATACCAGGCTATTGTTTGAGGAGATTGCACAACAACAAAAAACTTTTATCACGGCAACTGGTTTGATACATTCACCTCTGAAGGTAAATAATGTACTACATTCAGTAATCTTCCTCTGATTTGTCATCCTGAGGGTCCCAAAGATAAAATGTAGCATAGTTTTGTTTGATAAAATCTATTTTTATATTCAAATGTAGGAACTGGGTTCTCCAGTTTGAACCCCTGCTGTCTCTGGCTCCACACCCACCCCGCCCGGCCATCTAGATGTGTGATAGTTTGTGTATAAGCTAATGATCCATCATGTATGACATTCCTGGGAATGTGTAGACTTTTTGTATGTTCTCTATAGTTATGTACTTGAAAATGTATAAATTGACCAATTCGACACATTTGGGCAGACTTCATACAAAATACTGTCCAGTATTGCCATGCTTCACTGGATCAATCTGAAACTTTTCACACCCACTGCTTCCACCTAGTGGCCAAAATCTAAATTGCGCCTAAACAGCAATAATACATTATGGCCTTTCTCTTGCATTTCAAAGATGAAAATACAAAAAAGCGCATGTTTTTTTTCTTCGTGTTATCTTTTACCAGATGTGTTATATTCTCCTACATTCATTTAACATTTCCACAAGTTTCAAAGTGTTTCCTCTCAAATGGTATTAATAATATGCTTCAGGTCCTGAGCTACAGGCAGTTAGATTTGGGTATGTCATTTCAGGTGAAAATGTTAAAAAAAGAGTACGATCCTTAAGACCGACGATGTTGTCTCAATGTTATAGCTTTAGGACAGTACATTTTCTAGCCGAGATATATTTAACCGCAAATACCATAACATGTTGTCTGGCCATATTGCCCACGGATTCATGAAAAATTTAAATATTATTTTAGATAACCTTTATTTTGACAGGGAGTCAATGCTGAGACCAAGGTCTCTTTTTCAGATGAGCCCTCTATAGCACCACAATACACATACAATAAATACATCAAACTACACCTTCATATAGACCTACACATTAAAATGCACATTATTATACACAACAATAATAACCTGCAAAATATGAAATATTCCTAAAATGTAAGAGCTCTCGAGTCCTACAGTACAATGCTAAAAACAGAACTGTGCACCTGTTAATCTCTAGTGAAGATGATAATGATTTTTCCCATCCAAACTGCAGGGTGCCTTTGGACTACTATCAGCTTTGAGTGATTTATACCTACTTAGTGCATTCCAAAGGCCCTTTCATTTCCTAATCCCACAAACCATGTCTCCTTTAGACACAATGTCACTCTCATGTGATCAGGGCTCTTTGATCTATTTTTACAATCGCTAGTGAAAGTCTACCCACCCCTTGCACAGTCTTAAAATGTATTCTAAAAAGGAATTCAAACATGATGTTCCTCTACCAATCTACACAACCTACTCCAGATGTTCAAAATGAAAGAAAAATTATAGAACATTTTAAAAATGTATTAAAAATGTATAAAAAATTTAAAAAACAATGATGTCTTGAATGATTGCATATGTCTTCAAACCTGAGTTAATATTTGGTGGAAGCACCTTTGGTTGCCATTATAGCTGTGAATAATTCCGAATAAGATTCTACCAACTTTGCACAACTCTTAGGGCAACATACATGTACTGTATATCCATCGTTCTTTGTCAGAATTGCTTACGCTCATTGAATTTGGTTGGGAGTCATTAATGGACACCAATAGAATTAAACATTGTCTCTGATTTTCAAGCAAATTTAAGTCTGGACTGAGACTTGAACACTCAACACCTCTTGGAACACCATTCTGGTCTGTCTTTGGCATTAACATTTGTTGCATTGTGTTGATGAAAAATAAACCTCTATCCAATGGGTTAGGTTTTGAGAAGACTGAGGTGGGTTTTCCTTTAACAAAAAAATGTAATGTGTTAAGATATTCAATCACAATTATATTTTCAAGGAAAATTAAAAGTCCTTTATTTCAAAGTTACACATATTGTTGTAGATCACTACTTTTTCTCTCATGTAGATTGGAAATGTTATGGTCATGAACAGATGCCACACATTTTGTAACATTGGAACACAGTATATTGCTGTGAGTGAAACCAAAATGTTAGCGACACAACTTGAAACAGGCCCCATAAACATATAGGGCGACGGACTTGAACATGTGTTTATTTTCTCTCTTCAAAAAACAACAGGAGAACACAGTACATCAAAGCAGTAACAGACAGTCTTAGCTTAACAGACACTGATGGAAAACTAAACCCGACATCTCACCCCACAGTTGTTTCTCTAAAGTTCATATGAAAAGCATTCTCTGTCCTCTTGAATGGCATGAAAATAACAACAGTTAGTAGTACAATCAGCTTCTGAGAAACGCAACGTTTGGTTATGACTGGACTGCTGTGAATCCAGTCACGGAACTGGAGCAAACCGATATCCGGACAGAGCAATTCAAAAAATAATTGAGTTTAAATTGGCACCAGTGAACTGCGATGCACTTTCAACTGAGCTCTTCCTTGTTATGTGCCCTTAACAGGAGTTGATTAATGACCCTGTTGTTGACTCTGTTAGGCCAGAAAAGGCAGACAACTGTATAGCAACAGCAAAGCTATAGGAAGCCCCAAGGCAGTGTTCTACAGATAGACACACACACACACAGACAGACTTTTCTAGACTCTGGCCCTTGGAGGGGATTGGAGAGACATTTGTGCCAAGCGGATTATCAACCAGCTGCTGGGGAGGACAGAGAGGAATATCACCCATTACCCATCAGCCCACACCGGTTAGCGCCCAGCAGCGCTCTCTCTTGCTCTCTGTCTGATTGTCACGGTAGATAATATTGCTGTCTGCTCTTCTCCTCTCTCCATGCATGCCTGTGGGGCACTGTCACAGCATGCACTCACCCGCAGGCCACCCATTAATCCAGTTGAGGGTTTTTAGGGGAAAATCTATTTTTTAAATTATTTTTTATGTTTCTGCCGTGACCTGGATAACGCTATCAAAGCGACAAGCGTTCAGATGTAGGATCCCTTTGAGCATTGACAAGAGACGTTCTGAGCATTGACAAGAGACGTTCTCTTGAAATAGTGTTTTTCTGAATGCCCTCATGTCCTTCTTGTGTTTTGGGGATGAAAATGGTAACGAATCAGCCTGATTTGGCTCCTTGAGTCAAGTTGAGAGTAAAAGACACATTTCTGCTTTATAAAAAAACATGATAATGATAACAACAATTTCTACTGTCTTACACTGGTTGTTGCTTCTTTTCATTATTTATTTGTTGTTGTTGCTAAACTGCACAAAACTTGCTTTGTATTTCAGCCTGACAATGGTCTCAGTTAGATTAAAGGTTATCATTACAAGGTTACTTTATACTTATGTCGATGCTGTTATGCAGAGCAATGTACAGTAGTGAGTGCATGCATTTGAATTCATACTGGCCCCTTGAACCCTCAACTCTGGCATTGCAAGTGCCATGCGCTACCAACTGAGCCACTCCTGTGTCATTTATTGTATATCTATCACCTATACTGGAGTTCATCTTGCCATTTTGACCAGAAGCTGTTTGAAATCATTTTGTGATCTTTTCATTATGCCCAGGTTAATGTCACTATTCCTTTCCTAAAAACAATTTACAACGTTACAGGGCCTTTTTATTAAAAATGTTTGTTTGTTTTTTCATATGATTGTGTTTTTCTCTTCGTGTTTTATGGTTTCTTTTGATGTATAGTGTATTAATGTGTACTGTATATAGCTATGTATTGTGTAATTGATGTGTATATAGATATGTATAGTTTACTAGCTGTTGATTGATGTGTTCAAATATTTTTCATCAACAGATCCAGGAGAGAAACATCAAGAATGGATGATGGAGCAGCTCACAGCAAGACCGCAAGGTTAGAGTTCAATGTCATTGTACAAAACACTGATCTGCAAAAGTGGTTTGCCAACTTGAAGCATGACAGGAAAGGTTTTATCAATACATTTGATATTGTAAATATATCAAAGCTGATATTGTAAAATGCTACCGTACTTGACAGTGTACAACATGTCTTTGCCCATTGAAAAAAGAGATCCTCAACTTACAGCCTAACCCTAAAAAGACAACCTCTTTTCCTCACTACAGCCCAATCCTAAAACGAGGTCCAGACATGACAAAATCTCCCATGACAAAATCTGAGCAGCTCTTAAGAATAGATGACCATGACTTTACCATGAGACCAGCATTTGGAGGTAAGACTTTACAGGAGTCATATAATGTGTATATTTCTACCTAGTAAAATCATCAGATTTAGTATGTGAAAAACATGCTCCACATAAGCTTTGTACCTACCCTGCATCAACACGAATTACTTTGATGGTAATGCACAAATGGTCTTATCAGCTCAGCCCTCTAGAAGCCCTAATGACACCAATAACATGGCAAGCTGTATATTGTCATGCTAGTACAGATGTTGGATCTTATTAATTTGATCACTCTTTTGTTGCTAAGAATTTTCATGAACCCCTACAAAAAATGTCCATTCATTATAATCCACATAATAATTCACATTTCCTGTTGCTGCCGGACTATTTTCCTGCTGTAGCAAACTGTCTCAAATTAAGATCCTATATTTGTACTCTTTCTTTTAACACGGATGTTGACAGAGTGTTTGTGGTTTCATGGTCATCGTACAGGGGATTTACTGTTGTGGGATTACAGGACATATCCCACTGGGCACACACTGGTTGAATCAAAGTTGTTTAAAAATAATTTGTCAACATATTTTGATGTGGAACCAGTGTGAAAAATACATTGGATTTTTAAAAGTAATCAACCAGTTCTGTTTTCATTTCATTTCAACCAGCGTTTTAATCATTGAAATTAGGGTAAAACTAAAATGTAAATACATTGATTTACATAAATCTTCTGTAATTTCAACATAATAATTGGATCTATGCATTTGTTGAAATTTCACATGGAAACGTTCAAAATCTTTTCATCCTATATTCAATATACACTGATTATACAAAACATGCTCTTTCCATGACATAGATTGACCAGTTGAATCCAGGTGAAAGCTATGATCCCTTATTGACGTCAATTGTTAAATCCATTTCAATCAGTGTAGATGAAGGGGAGGAGACAGTTAAAGAATCATTTTAAAGCCATGAGACAGTTGAGACATGGATTGTGTATGTATGCCATTCAGAGGGTGAATGGGCGAGACACAAAATGTAAGTGCCTTCAAACAGGGTATGGTAGTAGTTGCCAGATGCACCAGTTTGTGTCAAGAACTGCAACGCTGCTGGGTTTTTCATGGGGGGTATACTCTATGTATATTGCGGGGTTGAACTTATGTAACATTTTATATTTGATTAGACATAGTTGATTTTATCTTGTTTCAATGTTGATAGCAAAATAATGTTTGAATCAAAGTAATTGTTTCAACGTAATGCCATCAACCTAAATAAAGAGATATGCTGAATCGCATCTCCGAGCTGACAAGGTAAAAAATCTGTTTTTCTGCCCCCGGGCAAGGCAGTTAACCCACTGTTCCCTCGGCGCTCGAAGACACGGAAGACACATTTCAGTTGAATGCATTCAGTTGTACAACTGACTAGGTATCCCCCTTTTGAAATAAAATATTAAGCCAAAATTACTGCCTGAACAGTGACTCCTACTGGTATATGAGCGGTAATGCACTTCGGTGAGAACAAATCACATTCCAGATACCTACCTCTACATGCCCTGTTTGGCTTTGGAAGTAAGCTGTGAACATTTCTGCCAAGCTATCACGTCAACACACTAGATACATCAGCTTCCATACTCATTCGCGTAAATCACATTGAATAGTTGAAAGTAACTCTTCTAACTTTTCTTACTTCACAAGCTGTATGTGAAAGTACATTTGGAGTGAGGTTGGGTTTATGTAGGCTACATTGAAATCTGATTTGCCCAACAGAGGACACCATCATTTCAACGTGTAGTTAGGTACGGTATATTATCATTCATCCATGGTTGATTGGATCCTAGTTACCATTAGCCCTATAAATAGGATGAATTCATAATATGAATAGAAAATGTTTACCTTAGGATATTGTCTTGTATGTGAAGGATGGTTGGCTGATTTCACATTTCGTCTACAAGTTATTAATATGTTGGATTCATGTCTCCATCTCAACCAAAAATCTAAGTTGAAGAATAGGACTAAATCAAATCAAACTTTATTTGAAGTGCATATAAAGTTTAATTTGATTTTGTGCTATTCTTTAACTTAGATTTTTGTTTGATATGGAGGTGTGAATCCAACAACATTAATAATTATTTTGTAGTCTAACTGGATATTGAATTGTCATTGTTCAGGCAGGAAGCGTTAGACTGTGGTTTGACATTTTCTTTCAATATACGTCTTTATTTAGGTTGATGGCATGACATACCATTTTACTATCATCATTGAAACACGGTTAAGTAACATACAATATGTCTAATCAAATATGAAATTCAAAATAGTTTAAATATACAGTATATTAAATACAGGATATTTTTTTATATTTTTTTATAACAACCTGTCAGTCCGGTTAAGTCAATGTATTTAAGTACAAGTTCTACCCTAATTTCAATGTTTACAATGCTGATTGAAATTAGATTAAATCAGTACTGGTTGATTGCTTTTCTGCAATCCAATGTATTTTCCATGTTGATTCCACATCACAATACGTTGACAAATTACATTGAAACAACGTTGATTCAAATAATGTGTGCCCAGTGGTCTCATGTGAAGGTTAAATGTACTTTTTGAGTTATTTACATGTTGGCAATCCATAATACCTTTAGGATGACCTTCTTAGTTCAAACATGGAGATACAATCATATTTGAGGCCAAATGACAAAATGTGTTTCAGAGCACCAACGCAAGCTCATGGATCAAGCAAAATGTGCATTGCTGTAGAATGCATGTGATATTCATTAACTAGAACAAGGGCCAAATATGTCTTTTTTTATGAATACATAAAAATAAACAGCTGTAAATGCAATCTGAGTCTAAAAAACATCACACTATGAATGACCCCTCTGGGCCTCCTTTAAAATGTATCCTATTAAGAAAGAAAATAGATCTAGGAAAGAGAGATTGGAAAGGCATCCAGATGTTTGCGGCTGCAACAACTGTGATCCATTGTGACCTAATTGTGTTCCTGTACTAAGGCGGATGATGGAGAGTGAAGGTTAAAACAGTTTAAAAAAAATACAATCCAGCCCGTCATGGCACAAGCAAATCCAGTTTATTGGCTGACAATGCAGCGCTGAATTTATTGTAGTGTATTTTTTGCATTAGGCTTATACTGACTGAATGAAACTACTGTATATTGTATTACACATAGTATAGTCACAATACATTACGTTATTTGTGATAGAATCAATGGTTAATGAAGCACTTGGCCAATGCTTTTGATACGGTAGACCATTCCATTCTTGTGGGCCAGCTAAGAAGTATTGGTGTCTCTAAGGGGTCTTTGGCCTGGTTTGATAATTACCTCTCTCAAAGAGTACAGTGTATAAAGTCAGAAAATCTGCTGTCTTAGCCACTGCCTGTCACCAAATCAAATCAAATGTTATTTGTCACATGCGCAGAACCTTACAGAGAAATGCTTACTTACAAGCCCTTAACCAACAATGCAGTTTAAAGTTCCTTGGTGTCCACATCACCAACAAACTAACATGGTCCAAGCACTCCATAGATCCCTAAAAAGGTAAGAGATAAGAATAACAAATAATTAAAGAGCAGCAGTAAATAACAATAGCGGGGCTATATACAGGGGGTACCGGTACAGAGTCAATGTGTCAATGTGTGGGGGTCGGAGAACGAGCAGTTGCCATATCAGGCAGTGATGCAACCCGTCAGGATTGCAGCTGTAAAACATTGCCAAATCTTTTCCGTCTCCTGATGGGGAATAGGTTTTGTCATGCCCTCTTCATGACTGTCTTGGTGTGCTTGGACCATGTTAGTGTCTTGGTGATGTGGAAGCCAAGGAACTTGAAGCTCTCAACCTGCTCTATTACAGCCCTGTCAATGAGAATGGGGGCGTGCTCAGTCCTCCTTTTCCTGTAGTCCACAATCATCTGCTTTGCCTTGAACACATTGAGGGAGAGGTTGTTGTCCTTGCACCACACAGTCAGGTCTCTGACCTCCTCCCTATAGGCTGTCGGTGATCAGCAAACTTAATGATGGTGTTGGAGTCGTGCCTGGCTGTGCAGTCATGAGTGAACAGGGAGTACAGGAGGGGACTGAGCACGCACCCCTGAGGGGACCCCGTGTTGAGCATCAGCGTGGTAAATGTGTTGCTTCCTACCCTTACCACCTGGGGGCGGTCAGTCAGGAAGTCAAGGATCCAGTTGCAGAGGGAGGTGTTTAGTCCCAGGGTCCATAGCTTAGCGATGAGCTGTGAGGGCACTATGGTGTTGAATGCTGAGCTGTGGTCAGTGAAGTGCAATATAGATTGCATCATCTGTAGATATGTTGGTACGGTATGCAAATTGGAGTGTGTCCAGGGTTTCTGGGATAATGGTGTTGATGTGAGCCATGACGAGCCTTTCAAAGCATTTCATGGCTACAGACATGAGTGCTACGGGTCAGTAGTCATTTAGGGAGGTTACTTTATTGTTCTTGGGCACAGGGACTATGGTGGTCTGCTTGAAACCTGTTGGTATTACAGACTCAGACAGGGAGAAGTAGTGCTTCCCTTTGTGGTCTAATAGTTTGCAAGCCCTGCCACAGCCGGCGAGCGTCGGAGCCGGTGTAGTTAGATTTAACCTTAGTCCTGTATTGATGCTTTGCCTGTTTTGATGGTTCATCGGAGGGCATAGCGGGATTTATTATCAGCTTCCTGGTTAGAGTCCCGCTCCTTGAAAGCGGCAGCTCTACCCGTAAGATCAGTGCGAATGTTGCCTATAATCCATGGCTTCTGGTTGGGGTATGTATGTATAGTCACTGTGGGGATGACATCCTCAATGCACTTATTGATAAAGCCAGTGACTGATGTGGTGTACTCCTCAATGCCATCGGAAGAATCCCGGAACATATTCCAGTCTGTGTTAGCATAGCAGTCATTGGGAGTACCCCAAGGCTCAATTTAGGCCTCACGCTCTTCACACTTTACATCAGCAACATAGCTCAGGCAGTAAGAAGCTCTCGCATCCATTTATATGCAGATGATACAGTCTTATACTCAGCTGGCCCCTCCCCGGATTTTGTGTTAAATGCTCTACAACAAAGCTTTCTTAGTGTCCAACAAGCTTTCTCTACCCTTAACCTTGTTCTGAACACCTCCAAAAACAAAGGTCATGTGGTTTGGTAAGAAGAATGACCTTCTCCCCACAGGTGTGATTACTACCTCCGAGGGCTTAGAGCTTGAGGTTGTCACCTCATACAAGTACTTCGGAGTATGGCTAGATGGTACACTGTCCTTCTCTCATCACATATCAAAGCTGCAGGCTAAAGTTAAATCTAGACTTGGTTTCCTCTTTCGTAATCGCTCCTCTTTCACCCTAGCTGCCAAACTAACCCTAATTCAGATGACCATCCTACCAATGCTAGATTACGGAGACATAATTTATAGATCGGCAGGTAAGGGTGCTCTCGAGCGACTAGATGTTCTTTACCATTCAGCCATCAGATTTACCTACAATGCTCCTTATAGGACAAATCACATTTATTTTTAAAGCCCTTCTTACATCAGCTGATATCTCAAAGTGCTGTACAGAAACCCAGCCTAAAACCCCAAACAGCAAGCAATGCAGATGTAGAAGCACGGTGACAAGGAAAAACTCTCTAGAAAGGCCAGAACCTAGGAAGAAACCTAGAGAGGAACCAGGCTAATAGGGGTGGCCGGGTGGAGACTATAACAGAACATGGCCAAAATGTTCAAATGTTCATAGATGACCAGCAGGGTCAAATAATAATAATCAGTGGTTGTAGAGGGTGCAACCGGTCAGCACCTCAGGAGTAAATGTCAGTTGGCTTTTCATAGCCGATCATTCAGAGTATCTCTACCGCCTCCGCTGTCTCTAGAGAGTTGAAAACAGCAGGTCTGGGACAGGTAGCACATCCGGGGAACAGGTCAGGACGTATCCCCCAGACAAGGACACACAGGCAGGATATAACCCCATACCACATTGCCAAAGCACAGCCTCCACAACACTAGAGGGATATCTTCAACCACCAATTTACCATCCTGAGACAAGGCCGAGTATAGCCCACAAAGATCTCTGCCACAGCACAACCCAAGGGTGCGCCAACCCAGACAGGAAGATCACGTCAGTGACTCAACCCACTCAAGTGACGCACCCCTCCTAAGGACGGCATGGAAGAGCACCAGTAAGCCAGTGACTCAGCCCCTGTAATAGGTTTAGAGGCAGAGAATCCCAGTGGAGAGAGGGGAACCGGCCAGGCAGAGACAACAAGGGCGGTTCTTTGCTCCAGTGCCTTTCCGTTCACCTTCACACTCCTGGGTCAGACTATACTCAATCGTAGGACCTACTGAAGAGATTAGTCTTCAGTAAAGACTTAAAGGTTGAGACCGAGTCTGCAGGGTAGGCAGACCATTCCATAAAAATGTAGCTCTATAGGAGAAAGCCCTGCCTCCAGCTGTTGGCTTAGAATTTCTAGGGACAGTTAGGAGGCCTGCGTCTTGTGACCGTAGCGTGTGTAGGTATGTACGGCAGGACCAAATAAAAAAGATGGGTAGGAGCAAGCCCATGTAATGCTTTGTAGGTTAGCAGTAAAACCTTGAAATCAGTCATTACCTTAACAGGAAGCCAGTGTAGAGAGGCTAGCACTGGAGTAATAGGATCAGATTTCTTGGTTCTAGTCAAAATTCTAGCAGCCGTGTTTAGCACTAACTGAAGTTTATTTAGAGCTTTATCCGGGTAGCCAGAAAGTAGAGCATTCCACCCTTACCATCACTGCATCACTGCACTCTATACTCCTCTGTAAACTGGTCATCTCTGTGTACCTGTCGCAAGACCCACTGGTTGATGCTCATTTATAAAGCCTCTTAGGCCTCACTCCCACCTATCTGAGATATCTACTGCAGCCCTCATCCTCCAAGTACAACATCCGTTCTGCCAGTCACATTCTGTTCAAGGTCCCCAAAGCACACACATCCCTGGGTCGCTCGTCTTTTCATTTCGCTGCAGCTAGCGACTGGAACGAGCTGCAACAAACACTCAAACTGGACAGTTTTATCTCAATCTCTTCATTCACTCAATCATGGGCACTCTTAATGACAGTTGTGGCTGCTTTGCATGATGTACTGTTGTCTCTACCTTCTTACCCTTTGTGCTGTTGTCTGTGCCCAATAATGTTTGTACCATGTTTTGTGCTGATACCATGATGTGTTGCTACCATGTTGTTGTCATGTTGTGTTGCTACCTTGGTGTGTTGTGTGTTGCTGACTTGCTATGTTGTTGTCTTAGGTCTCTCATTATGTAGTGTTGTGTTGTCTGTCTTGTCGTGATGTGTGTTTTGTTCTATATTTAAATCCCCGCAGGAGGCCTTTTGCCTTTTTTTGCCATCACTAAATAATCATTTGTTCTTAACTGACTTGTCTAGTTAAATAAAGGTTAAATAAAATGCATTTAATTAAATTAAAGTATCCATTATAGCAATGAAGGAAATGAAGGATAAATGGTACTGCACTTGTAATTACATGTTTAAATAGGTTTTTGAACAGAGGTCCAGGATAGTCAAATAATTCTGAAAATCTAACCTCTCATTGAAATGTCTATCAATGCAATTTAATTTAATTACAGGACCCCCTATTCCAGTTGGGGTAGATGTTCAGGTTGAAAGTCTGGACACAATCTCTGAAGTGGATATGGTGAGTGGGATTTCAGTATCTTTACACAGTGAAGGGTAATCTTTCCTAACCTGGTGGAACGAGACTGATCGCGCGATAGCTCACATTCTGTTTGTGAAACAGAAACGTGAGCACAGCCATCAGTCTGCTTGACCAGGCAAAATCTTTTCCCCAAATTTTTAAATAAGTATTCCACCATCTAGAAAAATGCTTTCAACCAGAGAAGCCTTTCATTAATATTACATAATGACAAAAGATGAAGTATACTCAACTCAGATACTGTACCTCACATGTAGAATCCTCCAAACACATACAGTACCTATGTTGCATCCAAATAGCATATTCATCAATAGGCATGATTGTCCTACAGCACTCCCACCACCACCACCACTACCAACACCACCAACACCACTACCACCACTCCCACCCCCACCACCGCTACCACCACCACCACCAACACCACCACCACCACCAACAACACTACCGCCACCAACACAGCCACCACCACCAACACAGCCACCACCGCCACACCCAACACCACCACCCCCACCATAATCTCTCCCACCACCAACACCCCCACTCCCACCACCCCCACCAACCTGCTGTGTTGTTTCAGGACTTCACCATGACCCTGTACCTGAGGCACTACTGGAAGGACGAGCGCCTGTCCTTCACCAGTACCAATAACCAGAGCATGACCTTTGACAGCAGGCTGGCCAAGAAGATCTGGGTTCCTGACATGTTCTTCGTCCACTCCAAGAGGTCCTTCATCCATGACACCACCACGGACAACGTCATGCTGAGGGTGTACCCTGACGGCAACGTGCTTTACAGTCTGAGGTAGCTCCACAGTGTTACGGCCCTGCTACACTATAGCCATCGGGCATCCAGCATTGCCAGGAGCCATCAGCCATTGAGGAAATACTTCCTTTGAAATCAATGAAAGCTGCTGTACTGCCTGTGTTGCGCACAAATTGCATCACGTCCAAAGGGGGCATCCAAGCTTAAGAATTGCAGAGGTTCAATTTTCGAATGTTCATTCTTTCTTGTGAATTGAAATAATGAGAAATAAAAACATGCTCTGATATTTACAACTTCGCGAAGAAAGTTAATCTGTGTCGTTTACAGTGGGTGCAAATAATGCATTGTGTGCAGAACAAGCAAGGAGGTAGGAAAAGCCAAGCACAAGCTAGCGAGATCCTATTGGTATGTTGTAGCATGTGTTCTTAATGGAGCTTTCTCTGCACCACTAATTGTAGAACCAGTGACCATTATTTTTTACCTGACTATTGTTTCTGGCGTTATCCCTAAGATCTGGAAAGCGGCTCATGTCCTCACCTTACATAAAGGTGGAGATCCTTCTGACTTAGATAACTACGGTCCAATTTCCAAATTCTTGCCTTTCCAAAGTTTTAGAATCTCTGACTAACTTTTCCCTAAGAACTTTTTTAAACTTCTCACTCTGTTCTTAATGTGCACAAATCCGGTTTTTGACCTGGACATAGCACGGTTTCAGCGGCTACACTTGTTTTAGATTATGTGTTAAACTGCTTGGATCATAAAAATCATTGTGCTGTCTTATTTATAGACCTTTCCAAGGCCTTCAATACCAATGACCATCACGTTCTTATTCAGAGGTTGACTGAAATAGGCCTGGATCAGGCTTCTTGCAAGTGGTTTGAAAAGTATCTGTCAGACAGGACTAAATGTGTGATCTTTGATAGCGTTAAGTCTAGTTTCCTGGTTATCACAAAAAGTGTACCAGAGGGGTCAGTACTCTTTATCATTGATATAAATTGATATAAATAATGTTGGTCTATCTGTTAAAACTTGTAATATTCATCTGAATGCAGACTACACTGTTATATATGCCATTGACCCAACTGCTGACCAGGCTATGTTAGAGCTGCAATCTGGTCTTGTTACTTTACAGAAAGCCCTGGTAGTTTAAAACTTGGACTTAATTCAGGCAAAACTAAATATATGTTTTTCTGTAGTCCTTCAATGTTTCAGATGGACTACATATGTATTCTATCAAGGCACAAGGCGAGACCCAGGTGCAGACACAGGAGGCAGATGGTTGGAGTCTTACAATGTTTATTAATCCAAAAAGGGGCAAGTAGGCAAGAATGGTCGCGTACAGGCAAAAGGTTGCAACCAGATCAGAGTCCAATAGGTACCGAAAAGCAGGCAGATTCAAGGTCAGGGCACGCAAGATGATCAGGCAGGCGGGAAAGTAGTCCAGAGTCAGGCAGTGGTTAAAACCGAGAAGACTAGCAAAGAGAATAGAAAAGGAGTACGGGGGAAAACACGCTAGTTGACTTGACTAAAGATACAAGACAAACTAGCACAGAGAGACAGGTAACACAGGGATAAATACACTGGGGAAAATAAGCGATACCTGGAGGGGGTGGAGACTATCACAGGGACAGGTGAAACAGATCAGGGCATGACATATTCATTGGATGGTTCTCCCATTGATCGGGTTCCCGCCTACAAATATCTGAGCATTTGGATTGACAAAGACTTCATGTTTAAAAAACATACTTTTGAACTAGTTAAAAAGCTAAGATTTAAAGTGGGCTTGTTTTTCCCTAAGTAGCAGAAAGCAGATTGCAGTCAACTTTCCTGCCAGTTCTTGATTATGATGACACCGTTTACCAGATTTCAGCAGCCACTACTCGTAAACCTTTGGATGCTGTAGTGCCATATGTTTTATCACTGGTGACAGGTTTAATACTCACCACTGCATTCTGTATCAAAAGGTTGGCTGATCCCCCATTAAAGTCCCATAGATCAATTAATTACTCCCTTTTTGTTTACAAAGCCCTACTACACAAGCTTACAACTTACCTAACTTCGTTGCTAATGTATAAAAGAATGAGCAACCTAACCCGCTCGCAGGATTTAACTCTTGAGGTCCCTCTGGTCTTGACCAATTTAGGTAAATCCTCTTTTAGTTTTAGTACCCTCCAGTGTTGGAATAACCTATAAAATTCCTTTCAAATTGATTCCTTGGTGCTACTAGGGCAGTTTAGTTGTTTCGATTGGTTGTAGTGGTTTATTTGTTAAAATAGTTGTGTTGAGGTTGTGCCTTGTGGTTATTTGTATTAATCTTGTTTTAATTGTAATGTAAATAGTTTTTCCTGTTATGAGAAAATGTTTGTACTCAGGGCACCATTGGGAATGCAACCATGGTCTCAATTGGGCTACCCTAAACAAATAAAAGTTAATAAAAATGTGAATATTTCTGTTATGGAACACCTCTGTGAAGTGTGCGTGTGTACAAATTGAATTTGGCATTGCACTCCTTTTAAAAAACAGCTTTTTAAAAACCTTTGGCAAAGCGTCAAGTGTATAAAACTATGTGCACTGGATTCGTAATATATTCTGGTTTTGGAAACATATATTTATTGAGATCAGATGTTTCATCGATGAGAAAATGTGCTAAATGTCGGGCCAGTTTTACCTACTTCCATCCTCTCCCACTGCCCATGACTGGTCTTCCTCTCACTACCATATTTGGTGGTGAGAAAACGTCTCTGTGTAGCATGTAGAATGTCACATTGACGCAACACTAATGGCAACGCAACGCGTACA
The DNA here is from genome assembly GCF_002021735.2 of Oncorhynchus kisutch. NCBI lineage: Eukaryota > Metazoa > Chordata > Actinopteri > Salmoniformes > Salmonidae > Oncorhynchus > Oncorhynchus kisutch. The sequence goes on along the minus strand of NC_034180.2, from coordinate 45,364,982 downwards.
ATGGAGCTGCAGTGTTGCCACAGACAGAAGGGTAAACACAGACACATTACAGGGGCTATAAAGCTGAAGTATCTATGCTTGTGTTGCCCAACAGCCCCCACCCACTTCGCTTCCCTTCATTGAAAATGAATGGGGCTCAGTTGTTTCATCGCCCCCCCAATACACCGCTGATTCAAATAACCAACTCAAACTTTGATCATTTGAATCAGCCGTGTAGTGCTAAGCTGGGGGGAAAAAACTAAATGTGCACCCAGGGGGGTCCCAGGACTGAGTTTGGTAAATCCTGCTTAAAGGGGAACACCATAGCAAAAGGTTTTGCAACGGAACACGGAAACAAGCGTTTCTTATTGGACAGGTACCGATAGCACCCCGTTTCGGAACGTTTTTGTGCTAGCTGAACACCACCTTGGTTTGATAACTAACCCTCAAGGGTGTTGGATTTAGTGCTGAAATCATTTTCCAGTTGACTTATCGAGGCATATGAAGGAGGCCTATTTGTTGGACAGCAAAACAAAGCTATTGAACATGCTACTTAGTAATTATAAATGTCAGATCCTGTGTGTGCAACTCTCCTTGGTTGTTAAATTGGACAATGAGTTCATTGAATGGATGATATAAAGATAGATCTGGTAGTGCATGACATAATTTGTCTGAGAAAGTTAGGACCTTTTAGTGACAGCCCTTTAATGAGACAGGTGGACAACACAGTTGTAATCAGGACTGTATGACAAACATTTTCCGTTCCCTTGCCAGTGTTCTTCATTGAACAGATTTAATCAACACCAGTCCAATTGTAAACAAGACAGCCGCCAAATAGAGACCTCATGTAACCTTCAGAGACATCGGATATAACATTCTGTAGACTCCTAGCAATTAGACCTAGATCACCTACATGGAGTTGACATTGGAAAAGCAGTCTCAATCCTCAACAACAATGTTCTGTTAAATTATTTGAACTACAAATACTTTTTGTTAAAGGCCCGGTAGATTCAAAATTCTGTTTTCCTGTGTTTTGTACCATATTTGTACACCAGCTGATGAAACTAACACTTTCAAAGTATGAAAAATGTAATCAGTGTTATTTCTACATAGGACATTCTAATCAGCAGGTTTTGCACGGGTGGAGTTTTGGCTATATTGGTGATAAATCATCAAGCGTCATAAATGAATAGACCAATAACAAAGAGAGTTCCAAACTTCTCTCCCAATAAAAGCTAGTTTTCAGGTTACATATCACTCCCATCAGGCTCCTCCACTCTGGTGAATTGATCTCCACACCACAATCCTAACTGTGGTTAATGCACTGCTTTGGTGCCCTTTCCCGCTCTGCTCAGACCTAGCAAAAGTATAGCTTAATAAGAAATATTTTTTTGCTCAAAAGCTATTTTCTTTCTTTTTTACCATTATTATGAAGAGCCTTTACAATAAGGTACTTAATTGTTGCCCAGAAATTATTTGATATTGAGATAAAAACTTCTGATACCTGGCATTTTCTGTTTCATACCCTATTCAAGTGAGCTTATGATAGTCATACTGATCCATTTCAGCTACAGCTCAACATAAAGGCAACAAAAACAATCAAAGCAATTCACAATTATAATCATCACTTTGTATCCATATTCAATTCTGGTCAGGCATAAGTCAGGCTCTGATGCCACTTTTGTTCTCACAGAGTCACTGTCACGGCCATGTGCAACATGGACCTGAGTCGCTTCCCTCTAGACACACAGACCTGCTCGCTGGAAATAGAGAGCTGTGAGTGCACCTCTCAACTTTACTATTTACCTACACATCTCTGATGACATTTGATTATGTTTTTATCACATGATCAAAGATAAGCAATCATGATTATATGAGGTATTCATTGGGGTTTTTGAACATTCTCTCGTCAGATGCATACACGGACGATGATCTCATGCTGTACTGGAAGAAAGGCAACGAGTCACTGAACACAGATGAGAGGATATCTTTATCCCAGTTCCTTATCCAGAAGTTTCACACCACTACAAAACTGGCCTTCTATAGCAGTACAGGTAACCCTGAAGTCACAGATTGAGTAGATATTACAAAGACACTTATAGCCCATAGTTGTATTTACAAAGACGACCGTGGGCCACATTAAACTGCCTTGCTGGCCACATTTGGCCCGCTGGTCGTGAGTTTCAGACCCCTGCACTATGGGAATGGAAACAGGTGAAAAGGACTGGATCTGTGTAGAATATCAGCTGTGATGCTTTTTTCTTCTCAGGCTGGTACAACCGTCTGTACATCCACTTCACCCTGCGACGTCACGTCTTCTTCTTCCTGCTCCAGACCTACTTCCCAGCCACCCTCATGGTCATGCTGTCCTGGGTCTCCTTCTGGATTGACCGCCGGGCCGTCCCCGCTAGGGTCCCTTTGGGTAGGAAAGGCCTTTGCCAGAAGGACCAGGATGTTTTATTGGCTCTAGGCTAAATTGATATTTCCATGTTTTATTTGAGATATAGTACAGTCTTGGTGTCTTTCCAACAGTGATTGTAAAGATTGACATCAACTGTAAAAGATCAAGCCAAGACCTGGACTAAAAAGCTATTTCAATGGAGATCTGTCTGGGTAACTGTCTCTAATGTCTTTTGACTCTGTCCAGGTATCACCACAGTGCTCACCATGTCCACCATCATCACTGGAGTCAACGCCTCCATGCCCAGAGTGTCCTACATCAAAGCAGTGGACATCTACCTGTGGGTCAGTTTCGTGTTTGTCTTCCTCTCGGTCATAGAGTATGCCGCGGTCAACTACCTCTCTACCGTGCAGGAAAGGAAAGAGAGGAAACTAAGAGAGAGGGTACAGTTTATTTAATTTCATTTACATAAAATGTTGTTCTGCTTTTCTGTGTACTTTTATTTTTAGGACTACCTCTGGTGAACAACTTTGCATGCTGTATATTTCTCTATTTGCCAAATGTTGTGGCATGTGGAAATGAAACTGCATAAGATGCCTCAGGAGGAAATCAAATCAAATCAAATTGTATTTGTCACATACACATGGTTAGCAGATGTTAATGCGAGTGTAGCGAAATGCTTGTGCTTCTAGTTCCGACCATGCAGTAATATTTAACAAGTAATCTAACCTCACAATTTCAAAACAACTACCTTATACACACAAGTGTAAAGGAAGGAATAAGAATATGTACATAAAAATATATGGATGAGTGATGGCTGAACGGCATAGGCAAGATGCAGTAGATGGTATAGAGTACAGTATATACATATGAGATGAGTAATGTAGGGTATGTAAACATTATATAAAGTGGCATTGTTTAAAGTGTTAAAGTGGCTAGTGATACATTTATTACATGAATTTTTCCATTATTAAAGTGGCTAGAGTTGAGTCAGTATGTTGGCAGCAGCCACTCAATGTTAGTGATGGCTGTTTAACAGTCTGATGGCCTATTTTAACTCACACAGCCCCTGAAAACTTTTCCTGCCACGAACAACCTTGTTGAGAAGCCCTAAGCTCGAAAATGACTAAATACATTAGACATCAGTAGATTTAAAGCCACTTAAGTTTTGCCGTTTCAAAGTATTGTCCTTTAATTCAACCTTTTTCTTTTTTACACCCCGCTATCTGCAGTTGCCGTGTACATGTGGCATCGGAAACCCTGACGACGCCATGTGCGACCCCCAGATCACTGGTTACACCACCATGGACGTCAACAGCATAGGGAACTATGGCACCGCAGGGAACTATGGGATGCCGGAGAACGGAGGCAGGCAGGAGAGGATGTTTGCCCAGGTGGTTCTGGGGGATCCCCAGCTCACGGGCCAGGTAAAGAGGCCAGGCTATGTGAACATTTGGATAGACACCCATGCCATAGACAAGTACTCACGGATGGTCTTCCCTGGTTCCTACGTCCTGTTCAACATCATCTACTGGTCCATCTACTCCTAACGCCTGGCAAATGGGGAAGGACCATACTACCCTAACACATCCACATGCTGCAGTTAGAGCACAACATGTTCGATTTCATTAGGCACCAAACGGCACAAAATTGACTGAAACAGGGATCGACTACCTGAACTTGTCCAATAAGAAACACAAGTTTTTGTTTTTCAGGGCAAAACGTTTGCTACATTTTGCAACAGTATACCCTCGTGAATATGAAACAGAACACCACTGTAACTCCATTAACAGGGATAGCGGCCACGCAGAGAGAAAATATGTAATTGTTTCTGTTTTCAAGACAACAGACTGAGATATGGATTATAAATTGTGAGGTGAACATTGCCTTCTTGACCCAGCCTCTTAAATGGACCTATTCATGTACAGTGCATTCAGAAAGATGGACCTATTCATGTACAGTACAGTGCATTTGGAAAGTATTCAGACGCCTTGACTTTTTCCACATTTAGTTACATTACAGCCTTATTCTAAAATGAATTAAACATAGTTTTTTTTCTTTCTCAATCTACACACAATACCCCATAATGATAAAGCAAAAGCTGGTTTGTAGAAAATGTTGCAAATTGAAAACCTTTGACACCTTTGACAGCGATTACAGCCTCTATTTGGGGAGTTTCTCCCATTCTTCTCTGCAGATCCTCTCAAGCTCTGTCAGGTTGGATGGGGAGCGTCACGGCACAGCTATTTTCAGGTTTCTCCAGAGATGTTCAATCGGGTTCAAGTTCGGGCTCCGTCTGGGTCACTCAAGGACATTCAAATACTTATCCTGGAGCCACTCCTGTGTTGTCTTGACTGTGTGCTGAAAAACACCCCTCCAGCGTGATGCTACCACCATATTGCTTCACAGTAGGGATGATGCAAGGTTTCTTCCAGAAGTGATGCTGGCATTCAGGCCAAATAATTGAATCTTGGTTTCATCAGACCAGAGAATCTTGTTTCTCATGTTCTGATAGTCCTTTAGTGCCTATTGGCAAATTCCAAGTGGGCTGTCATGTGCCTTTTACTGACGAGTGGCTTCCGTCTGGCCACTCTACCATAAAGGCCTGATTGGTGGAGTGCTGCAGAGATGGTTGTCCTTGGGAATGTTCTCCCATCTCCACAGAGGAACTCTGGAGCTCTGTCAGGGTGACCATCGGGTTCTTGGTCACCTGCCTGACCAAGGCCCTTCTCCCTCGATTGTTTGGCCGGGTGGCCAGCTCTAGGAAGTCTTGCTGGTTCCTAACTTCTTCTATTTCAGAATGATGGAGGCCACTGTGTTCTTGGGGACCTTCAATGCTGCAGACATTTTTTGTTGCCCTTCCCTAGATCTGTGCCTCGAAACAATCCTGTCTTGGAGCTCTATGGACAATTCCTTCGACCTCATGGCTTGGTTTTTGCTCTGAAATGCCTTGTCAACTGTGAGACCTAATATAGACAGGTGTGTGCCTTTCCAAATCATGTCCAATCAATTGAATTTACCACAGGTGGAGTCCAATGAAGTTGTCGAAACATCTCGAGAATCTTCAATGGAAACAGGATGCACCTGAGCTCAATTTCGAGTCTCATAGCAAAGGGTCTGAATACTTATGTAAATAAGGTATTTCTGTTTTTTATTTTTTTATAAAGTTGAAGGAAAAAAATTTTAAAACCTGTTTTCGCTTTGTCATTATGGGGTATTTTGTGTAGATTGATGAGGAAAATGATTCATTTAATCCATTTTAGAATAAGGCTGTAACATAACAAAATGTGGAAAACGGGAAGGGGTCTGAATACTTTCCTAATATGTACTCTTTCCATGTGTATTCAAGAAAAACATTATAAGGGTTTCTCATCATTTCCACTGAGCCACCGGGTCAAGTTAATTTGTAGATACTGTGGTTAGCTAGACGGTAAGGGTTTAGGATTGTGTACAATATTATCAATGACTCAGACGGACCAAAGGTAGACTGAGGTATTTATCCTCCTGGCTTGGAAACACTATATAAATTGGGTGCAGTATTTTTCGGTGAACATCCTCTGAGATATTTCAGTTGCACTATGATTGCTCAAACATTATGCATCAGATTAATTAGCAATGATAAACTGTTGCTTGGGGGCTGAAAAACCATTTGAGATAGCACAATGTTTTGGGAATGTCAAATTTTGAAATACAATGTTGTTTAGACATGATCATAATCTCTGAGACAGTTGTTTGACATTGCGACATCTATGACTACGACTATTAGCTAACTTGGCATGACTATGACTTTGTTAACTTGGCATAACTACGACTATTAGTTAACTTGGCATGACTATGACTATTGGTTAACTTGGCATGACTAGAGCTAGTGCCCAGGAGAATGCTAGCCTCTGTTAAACTCTAAATCTGGAATTTCCAGTGATATCTAGAATTTTATTTTCGTACTTGCAATTTTGTAATATCATATGAACACACTATTTGGATGTTTTGTAATGTTGCTTCTACTAGTTTGTTGCTAAGCAACTTTGTCACTTTTTCATTGTGCACTTGACAATAGCACAACTACATGTTACAGTAATAAATGAGCAATGCGATTCACTACTAGTGACTACTACAGTACTACATGTATGTTATTTGATGCCAAATCACAATCTTTTTCACTAATTTGATACTGTTGTCACGGTGAAACATACGAGATGGGAGGTGATCAAAAGACATCATTTTGAAGCTCATATTGTCTATTATATACTGAGGCTTTGAGATTCACTGTAGTAGTAGTAGTTTTAGGTTTTAGTATTTTTCCACTTTGATGCATTTGAATAAATAACCTATTAGATAACCTCTCATATGGCTACTGGATATTATTGTCTCCAAACAGGATGGATATATTATTGTCTTACTAGGAGAGATCGTGTCCCAAAGCACCCCTTCTTTTTACAAGTAATATCAGTATGATCACTCACACGGTCACACCTTTGGAAAGATATGTTATGAATGATCTGTTAAAAACATTTAGCTAATGTCATGTTTTCTGAGAAAGAGAAAGTCATTGAATCTGAAATGGAAGAACACATGTTGAACCAGGCTCCTGCATAGTTAAGACATTTAATTGCAATGGTGTAGTGTCTCATTAGAAACTTCGCTTGAAGTTTATAGCGTAGTGTCAGTGCATGGTTCAGTGCATCAGAGCCAATGTAAAAGAAAGGGTGGATCCCAAGGCATAGATTTTATAGACAAGACTACGTAGACAAGACTAGGTAGACAAGACGACATAGTCTGGTGCTCTTTCATGCCGTCCCTAGGAGGGGTGCGTCACTTGAGTGGGTTGAGTCACTGATGTGATCTTCCTGTCTGGGTTGGCACCCCCCCTTGGGTTGTGCCGTGGCGGAGATCTTTGTGGGCTATACTCGTCCTTGTCTCAGGATGGTAAATTGGTGGTTGAAGATATCCCTCTAGTGGTGTGGGGGCTGTGCTTTGGCAAAGTGGGTGGGGTTATATCCTTCCTGTTTGGCCCTGTCCGGGGGTATCATCGGATGGGGCCACAGTGTCTCCTGACCCCTCCTGTCTCAGCCTCCAGTATTTATGCTGCATTAGTTTATGTGTCGGGGGGCTAGGGTCAGTTTGTTATATCTGGAGTACTTCTCCTGTCTTATCTGGTGTCCTGTGTGAATTTAAGTATGAGCTCTCTAATTCTCTCTTTCTAGCCCTAGGACCATGCCTGAGGACTACCTGGCATGATGAAAATGAGAGATTTGGTTTTTCATAAGATAGGGCTGCTCAATCAGTGGCCCGCCCCTGTGAAGGGACATGGACTATAAAACTTTTCAAACACGCCTCTCCCTTCCTATATAAGTCCTTGACGACAATATAACCTCCTGTTCCGAAGATGTGAGGACGACGGTCTCATGTCAGAATGGTTCAGATAATAACTACAGAACGAATCCAACATCAGCGTGAGCTTTGGTGGTGAATGGTATGAACTTTGAACTCTTATTCACTACAGAAGTGATACCTCCTAGCCATTGAGTTAGCAACAGCAGATGCAAACGCAGGTTAGGAAGGAACAGACAGAGTATCCCGTCTACCACACAACGACATTACTACAACGTATCCAATTGACAACCAGAGACATTCTTCAAAGGACTCAGTTGGGCAACACGGCCTTCCATCTACCACCAACCTACCGAAGCACAGCTCAGAGTAAATATTTATTGCATTTTCCTTTCCCAAATGGGCGGTAATTTAGAATGCATAAGATACTGTATTTACGATAGCACAGCTTCGGCCTTTGTTCCTTAGTCTTCCCGCTCTTTCACTCAAACCCAGCCCTTTTTCTTTGTGTAACAAGCTGTCATATCTGTTCCGACTGTGGTGCCCGACTCTCTAGTTAATTACATTTACATGATTAGCTCAATCCGGTGATATTAATTACAGATAAATTATTTTATAGAATAGCATGTCATTTCACTTAATCCGGCATAGCCAAAGACACGACACAGTACTACATAGACAAGACTGTTACGTAGACAAGACTACATAGACAAGACTACGTAGACAAGACTACGTAGACACGACTACATAGACAAGACTACATAGACAAGACTATGTTACGTAGACAAGACTACATAGACAAGACTATGTAGACAAGACTACGTAGACACGACTATGTTACGTAGTCAAGACTACATAGATAAGACTACTTAGACAAGACTACATAGACAAGACTACGTAGACAAGACTACATAGACAAGACTATGTTACGTAGTCAAGACTACATAGATAAGACTACTTAGACAAGACTACATAGACAAGACTACATAGACAAGACTATGTTACGTAGACAAGACTACATAGACAAGACTACGTAGACAACACTATGTGGACAAGACTTCATAGACAAGACTTCATAGACAAGATCACGTAGACACGTGCTTATCGCCAGTAATATCATGACTACTCTATCTATCACTTTACATCTCTACAATTATTATTATTTCATTTTTGCTACCTGAGAAAGGGCTGGGCACCTCCTCAAACTCAATCCCTGGGGCTCTGCCATTCTCTTGATAGAGGTGTGCAAGGGTGGTTCTGGGAAGGATATTGGAGTATGTATGGTTTTGGATCAAATCTATCTGGATGAAAAATATTACACGAGTAACCCACCAATGTATTTCCATTGATCTTCATAGCTGTCCTTTAATAACGGAAACTGTCCTTAAATAACGGGACAATTTTGAGCATGCTTACTTGACAACCAGTTGCCATGGCATCTGACCTGAAGCCAGCCTCGGCCTTGGCTTAGAGGTCAGACAGGTCCCTGGCCAGTGGAGTGTGCAGATAGTACTCCAGCTCAGTGTAGGCTGAGATGATGTTGGGCTTCACTCCATCATGTCTGATGATGCCTGTAGAAGAAGACAGATAAGAAACCAACTGCATGTTTGAGTCTGGTAAGGAAGAGGTGTACACAGAGACTGTGGATCAGTCAGGTATGGTAGTGTGTTCCACAAGCTTGTTGCAGTACATGGAACCATCAATATCATCAACATCAACACAATGCCAAACTATAAAAGTATGAGCCTAATCAATGCAGATGCAGGGGTGAATGACATTTTACATTACATTTGAGTCATTTACCAGAAGCACTTATCCTTACAATGACTTACAATGAGTGTATTTATCTTAAGATAATCTATTTACACAGTAAAATTAACTCAGTATCTAATGTCCATGAACCTCTCATTTAGTACTTACCATGGAATCTCCAGTCTGGCTTCATCTGCTACCTCAAAACAGACAGGCTGTCGTACTGCAGCATGAGACGCCTTCCTATGGTACTTCACTGTCACACTGAGAATAGATTAACCAAAAGTGAACCAAAGTTGATACATATTATAGTCAATTACAATGTTGTTGACCTGAATTAGATACAGAGAGCCATGAAGACAACATCCTGTTGAGCAAAGTGAGCCATGAAGACAACATCATGTTGAGCGGAGTGAGCCACGAAGACAATATCCTGTTGAGCGGAGTGAGCCATGAAGACAATATCCTGTTGAGCAAAGTGAGCCATGAAGACAACATCATGTTGAGCAAGGTGAGCCATGAAGACAACATCCTGTTGAGCGGAGTGAGCCACGAAGACAACATCCTGTTGAGCGGAGTGAGCCATGAAGACAACATCCTGTTGAACGGGGTGAGGCATGGAGACAACATCCTGTTGAGCGGAGAGAGCCATGAAGACAACATCCTGTTGAGCGGAGTGAGCCATGAAGACAACATCCTGTTGAGCGGACTGAGTCATGAAGACAACATCCATGTCTTTAAATGGCCCAGTCAGGATAAGGTTGACCTTCCCTCCTCCATCCTCTTCTACTGGGGTCCCAAGTACTGTAACCTACATGGTATTGATAAATGGTTTTGTTTATATATTTATTCAAATGACAAAGAGTGACATTATCCATGCATGATAATTTAGTAAGTGGACAAATAGAGACATAGAGACCTGGCTATATTAAAGGGGAAAGAGGAAACCTAGTCAGTTGCACAGCTGAATGTATTAAACCGAAATGTGTCTTCTGCATTTAACCCAACCCCTTTGAATCAGATCTTATGTTGTGGCACAATATGCTTTAATATGCTTTACCTTTACACAGAGACGAGAGTCCGACAGCTCTCTTCCATAGCGATAGAGGACTCACCTTTGTATCTGTGCCATTATAGCTTCTATGACAGAATGGGCAGCGCCATTTTATTTATTTTATTTTATTTTATTTTATTTTATTTAACCTTTATTTAACTATGCAAGTCAGTTAATAACAAATTACTATTTACAATGATGGCCTACCCTGGCCAAACCTTAACCCGGATGACGCTGGGCCAATTGTGTGCCTATAGGACTCCAAATCATGGCCGGTTGTGATACAGCTTGGAATCGAACCAGGTTCTGTATTGACGCCTCTAGCACTGAGATACAGAGGCTTAGACCAATGCACCACTCGGGAGCCCAAAAGGCTCCCATTGAGGCTATCTCAATTTTAAAGTAGTACATTTTCTTCTTCTTCATTGGCTGATTTCTCCCAACTCATAGGAATCCCCACCCAGTTGACTACTTTAAAATGGTGTCAGAACAAGTGCAGCAGCCACACCGACTTTGTATATGAGGGTTTGTCAACATGCATGGTCAATACCTGGCGGCAACGCATCATACTTGCATAATTAAGAAGCCCACATTCTGTAACCAAAAATGCGGTAGGCAGTTTGACTTTTAATGTCCCATAAGTTATCATCAGAGAAAAACTCATGTGAATGTTTTTCTCCGTATGCAAACTCTGGGCAGACCCATATGGCTTAGATTTGAAAGGCCTAAACACCTCCCTCTGCAATTGGATCCTATACTTCCTGACGGGCCGTCCCCAGGTGGTGAGGGTAGGTAGCAACACATCTGCCACGCTGATCCTCAACACTGGAGACCCCCAGGTGTGCATGCTCAGTCCCTTCCTGTACTCCCTGTTCACCGACGACTGCGTGGCCAGGCACGACTCCAACACCATCATTAAGTTTGCAAACGACACAACAGTGGTAGGCCTGATCACCGACAATGACGAGACAACCTACAGGGAGGAGGTCAGAGACCTGGCTGTGTGGTGCAAGAATAACAACCTATCCCTCAACGTAACCAAGACTAAGGAGATGACTGTGGACTATAGGAAAAGGAGGACTGAGCATGCAGGTTGAGAGCTTCAAGTTCCTTGTTGTCCACATCACCAACAAACTAGAATGGTCCAAATACACCAAGACAGTCATGAAGAGGGCATGACAAAGCCTATTCCCCCTATTCCCCCCTATTTGCGTGGGTCCTCAGATACTCAAAAGGTTCTACAGCTGCAACATCGAAAGCATGGTTGCATCACTGCCTGGTACGGCAATTGCTCGGCCTCCGACCGCAAGGCACTACAGAGGGTGGACTTCAGGAAACAGCAGAGGGAACACCCCCCTATCCACATCGATGGAACAGTAGTGGAGAGGGTAGTAAGTTTTAAGTTCCTCGGCGTACACATCACAGACAAACTGAATTGGTCCACCCACACAGACAGCATCGTGAAGAAGGCGCAGCAGCGCCTCTTCAACCTCAGGAGGCTGAAGAAATTCGGCTTGTCACCAAAAGCACTCACAAACTTCTACAGATGCACAATCGAGAGCATCCTGTCGGGCTGTATCACCGCCTGGTACGGCAACTGCTCCGCCCACAACCGTAAGGCTCTCCAGAGGGTAGTGAGGTCTGCACAACGCATCACCGGGGGCAAACTACCTGCCCTCCAGGACACCTACACCACCCGATGTCACAGGAAGGCCATAAAGATCATCAAGGACAGCAACCACCCGAGCCACTGCCTGTTCACCCCGCTATCATCCAGAAGGCGAGGTCAGTACAGGTGCATCAAAGCTGGGACCGAGAGACTGAAAAACAGCTTCTATCTCAAGGCCATCAGACTGTTAAACAGCTACCACTAACATTGAGTGGCTGCTGCCAACACACTGACTCAACTCCAGCCACTTTAATAATGGGAATTGATGGGAATTGATGTAAAATATATCACTAGCCACTTTAAACAATGCTACCTAATATAATGTTTACATACCCTACATTATTCATCTCATATGTATACGTATATACTGTACTCTATATCATCTACTGCATCCTTATGTAATACATGTATCACTAGTCACTTTAACTATGCCACTTTGTTTACATACTCATCTCATATGTATATACTGCACTCAATACCATCTACTGTATCTTGCCTATGCCGCTCTGTACCATCACTCATTCATATATCTTTATTTACATATTCTTTATCCCCTTACACTTGTGTCTATAAGGTAGTAGCTTTGGAATTGTTAGCTAGATTACTTGTTGGTTATTACTGCATTGTCGGAACTAGAAGCACAAGCATTTCGCTACACTCGCACTAACATCTGCTAACCATGTGTATGTGACAAATAAAATCTGATTTGATTTGATTTGATTCGATTTGAGGGTAGTGCGTTTGGCCCAGTACATCACTGGGGAAAAGCTGCCTGCCATCCAGGACCTCTACACCAGGCGGTGTCAGAGGAAGGCCCTAAAAATTGTCAAAGACCCCAGCCACCCCAGTCATAGACGGTTCTCTCTGCTACCGCATGGCAAGCGGTACCGGAGTGCCAATTCTAGGACAAAAAGGCTTCTCAACAGTTTTTACCCCCAAGCCATCAGATTCCTTAACAGGTAATCAAATGGCTATCCGGACTATTTGCATTGTGTGTTTTATTTCTTTACTTATCTATTGTTCACCTAATACCTTTTTTGCAGTGTTGGTTAGAGCCTTTAAGTAAGCATTTCACTGTAAAGTCTACACCTGTTGTATTCAGTGTGAACAAATAAACTTTGATTTGATTTGAATAGAATGAACAGCTTGTCTTGAATTTTGTTTATGCAGAGTTCAATACTGTGTTTCAACTGCCTTCATTTTTCACGGGATTGAGAGCCTAGTGTCATCCTCTATTTAACTAGCAGTCCAGCAAGCTGGCAAAAATACCAGTTTTCAATGTGAGTTCTTTGAGGAAGGCAATATTTGAATCATTGTGAAATGGACTTGATTAGAATAAATAATTGAAGCCTGAAAAGCATTTGTCTTAGTCTATATTTGGTTTTAAGCAAAGTTGAGACTGTTTTGAATGGCTTTATTGCAATTTCACATATCTAGGCTACTTCAAGTGAAGTTCATCAACTTAAAAAATTTAAAATAACGAAAGCAATCATATCTTTCTTTTTCACTCTCACTACACTGGAGGGACCCAAAGGAACATGTTTGTGTCAATGCAACAAGCTCCACCATCGTCATTACATTCTCAATGCCCACATGCACTTAAAATCCTATTATTTTATAGATGAAGGTTTTGAAGCAATTATTACAGAATCCATTTTGTAAAAAAGACAGTACAGCATTTGTCTTTCCCCTTGAATTAATAATGACATTCAAACTGACAATATTAGTGTTAATAATAGGAAGGAATAAATTATTGCCTCCTCCATTGTCAAATGTCGAGAGACTTTTTTCATGGCCACTCGAATACTACAACACTCAAGCAGCAAACAATGAGGTACCTTGGGATAGGGCGAGACAACTGCGAGCAACGTCTGAACCAGCGGAACGAGCTCAATTTCGTGCCAAATTAATAAAGACACGGCCCTACAGCTGTCACGCCACTACACAGGACTCAAGTGTGTGTGTGTGTGTGTGTGTGTGTGTTTGAGAAAGTTTGAATCGGTGCGCTGTGTATGCATGCGCACACTCTGCGTGTGTGAGTGCGCGTGTATAGAGAGGGTGACTTGTAGGAGTTGGGGGGGTTAATTGGGGTCTTTGGCCCACCACAGGAGGAGATGTTGCTGGACAGCGCAGAGGAAGATGTCACCAGAACTTCTCTCTGACATAGTCTGTCACTCAGCTTACTTTACACACCACAGCTATCCCTCTCTATTGTGTGTAAATTAAGTAACATGGTAGAAATTACCTTTTTGCTTTCCTATCGTCTAAATCACTGATTTAGTTTGTGGACAGCTGTTTCATTTCACATGAATTCCTAGTTAGTACTTCATACCCTTTCATGTCTGTCCTGAGAGGATCAAGAGTGTCATACAGTTGGTGTTGTTCTGTCCTTGAGATGTTCTTGTCAATTCATGTTCTGTACTATGTCACGTTTCATGCTCTGTGTGGACCTCAGGAAGAGTAGCTGCTGCTTTCACAACAGCTAATGGAGATCCTAATAAAAAAATAAAAAATACCAAACAGTTTCTGTATATGAATGCCAGTCTCAATGATGGCCAAATAAAATCCTTGCCAAATCCCAAAAGTTTTGCAGAAACATAGAGACATTTTCTCTCGCAGAAAATGTTTCTCTCGCAGTTTCTCTCGCAGAAATATAGAGACATTTCCTATGTTCAATATTTCAAGTAACCTTTGACATGATGACTCAATCAGTGTAGTCCTTCAGTAACGGGCATCAATCCCTTTACTGATGTGTGTGCCTGCGTGCATGCGTGTGCGTGCGGGAGCGTCTGTGTGTGTGCACAACCTCAGCCAGGACATTGATGTCCTCAGTGACATACTCAGACAGTAGTGGTCAGCCCGTTTTAAAACATGAGGCTCCAGTCGGCTGAGGTGAACTGTCATTCAGTCATGATTCCTGGAGAGATGGGATATCATTAGCACTATGAAACAACGAGCACACCCCAGCATGCACTGCTCCTCAGGCCCTGCAGCCCACAGCAAGAGCTCTGTTAATTGGAGGAGAGGCCTCAGGGCCTCTTGAGTGTATCTGTTTGCATGCAGCTTGTCAGCCCTTCCTTACAATTATGTCACACCACTGCACACACAATCACAGCATTCCCATAGTGGTGAAAACATTGACGCCTTGGATACGAACATCTTCTTCCCTGTAGATCTAGGAGGGTGCGATTCTCTCATTGTCCTGGTTTTATGTAGACCAAAGGACAAACACTTTTACAAAATATTGTCCACTTACTTCTTTGTTTATAAGGGATATTTTTAATACATTAGACACTATATAAATGCTAGCTAGAACACACATTTTCCTTCCAAAAGCTCCTTGGCACTTGTTATACAAAACAATATCATAATGCATTTCTCTCCTCAATTAAAATGATGCAAGGGGGTCTTATTCTTCTGCCTTCTTTAGTTCTGTCAGGCAGTGGATTGTGGTTCTCAGGCTTCACACAGGAAGCCCATACAACTGCCCAGCTACTCCCGATATACCACTGTTAGGGCAAACTGTTTCTTTGTGACTGCTGCCAGTCTCAATAATGTCAGCCTTTGTTGTGAGTCTCGCTGAACAGAAAAGTGTAAGCTCTCCCTCCTACAGCAGAGTAGCCTATCAGCCGTGTGGGTGGAGAAGTCCAGATAATCATACTAGAAATGGTTACCACAATGTGTTGAACCGCATGTTGTGCTTAAGTCTGATGAGAGGGTAACGTGACATTGTAGTGTTACGATCATAGTTTGAGTGCAATGCAGGCACAACTGCATCCTGATCATGAGGAGAGAACAAATCCAGAGGAGGAAAGGTTGACATTTCTCAAACAGATGCATCCAATGCTACAAAAATACCAGCAATAAGAATGGAACTGGTCTAGATTGTCCGTCTGTCCGCATGTCTGTCAGTCCGTCTGTCTGTCCCCAGAATCAAACCTCCAGTCCACAAAACAAAGTGTCAGTGTTGTTGGATGTCACACAGTTCAATGCCGTCTATACAAACACCTACAGGATCTACAGTGCCTCTCAGTGAGAGGCCACTAGAATGTCTTCACCTGGCTTGAAAGTTCAAACACTGTCTGAACCCTGTATGTGTATTCACAAAGACGTCACAGTTACATGAGCTACGGTTGCAGTGTATTCCCCAATGGAAACGTCTTGGTTGGATATGTCCCCCTCTTGGTAAGGTGAGGAGAAAGGTGTTCAGATCTACTACTTTTCTCTCATATCTGTTCTCTTCCCTCCATTGCTATTTTCATCATGATGATGCCCTTGCCACATAACTTATTCACCAGTTGACATGGTACTTTGCCATGACCTTTGAATTACAGCAGTTGACTTATTACTATGTAAGGAGCAGAGATCATTTTACCTCACAGATACAGATATATTCATCGTCACAGGGCTTCTCAGGTGCATTCGTTGTTGAGATGATGGCTCATAATAGCTTTTTGAAAAGCGGTATAAATTGAACATGGTCTGGTGATGAGGGAAGGACTGGAGTGCACCTGTCATGTATAAAGACACATATCGGTATCACAAATATCAGTATCACAAATACTGAGAAGCCTGGTGTATTCCTCCTCACAGTCGTGGATATAAAATTGCTATGAAATGGATCCACCCGTGGTTTAGTGTAGCAGGCATGAGCTGGAGGATAAAGGAGGGGACGTGGATCAGATGGTACTGCCACTGTCCTCCGGTGAACTCTATCACGTTTATTGTCATGAGTTGTGTCCTAGGGACAGAACTGAGCGATTTCCCCTTAGATAGGCCAGCTGCACTGTCAAAATTGGCTATATTGTAAAAATGCATGAAAACAAAGATTTGCTTTTTGGCCTTAACTTAATGTTAGGGTTAGGCATAAGGTTAGCAGTGTGGTTAAGTTTAGGGTTAGGTTTAAAATGTGATTTTATGACTTTGTGCCTGTGCCAGCTGCCTCCAGAACAATATTCATAACGAAAAAACGCTAACCTGCTAACGTTACTGTCACAAACAGTATCATCCACTCCCTCAGTGATGACTGGTCGCAGCCACTTTGAGGATACGAGCATAAACAGGCTCTCTGGCCCACAGATGACATGAGGATTCATTTCATAATCTTAGTAGTATGTTTAAAATGTTTTCTGAATTATAAAAAAGAATTGCTTCCGACCATCTGGGGATTTCTAACTTCACAGAGTCACAAACACGCAGTCACTCAGTCAAGCAGTAACTTAGTCACTCAGTCACTCAGTCACTCAGTCACGCAGTCACGCAAACACACATTCACTCAGTCACGCAGTCAAGCATTCACACACTCACTCCCTCACTCACCTCAACACATCAGCTAGAGTGATAATTGGTAACTCTCCCATGGGACCTGTGAGGCTTCTTCCTTGCCCTTGGTGTTGATGAGCTAATGTGATTGGCCACAGCTTCCGTCGATTCAATCCCCTTGAATAATGCACATAGTTAGTATTCTTTCCTCAAAGAAAGGGTTTCATCATGACCTGTTGTGTATTTAAATCAAGTCCTGACAAATTTGAATATGGGAATTCCACGATAATGGAATGATGCTGAGTATGCCAAACATAAATCAATGATGGCAAAGTTAAACAAACCATACTACTCCATACACAAGGAATGCTTTTAACAATGTCCACTGAAAAACATTACAAAAACACATTTACTTGAAGAACAGTGCAGATGCAAAGTTTGGTAACAGAATAATGGTTTGTGCTGTTTGTTCCGTCATTCTGTTATTAAACTAGCATCTACACTGTTCTTCAAGTAAATGTGTTTTTGTAACATTTTCTGTGGAAATTGATATAAGTAGTCCTTGTGCATGGAGTTGTATTCAATAATTGATTTTTGTTTGACATACATTTTAAATAATGCAAAATAAATATCTGAGTCTCAGTATCACTCTGTTATGGTTGAATTGCCCATATCTGTTGTTGTAATACACCAGAGACCATTTCCACAAGGTTACTTGTGTTCACTGGACCTTTTGGCTGCCTTCCTTGTCTGGTAGTTTGATACGATTTTGAAATACTTCTACACTATGAAAAATTATGAGTATCCTACAAATTAATACTTTGATTCAATTACTATGTATGCTACTGAAATGTCCCAAAGAGCAATTTCAATTTATGATTTTCAAGTTCTTTGATAATCTTCGTTTAAACCTCTGGTAATGAGGCGCATATTTTTCTGACTGAACAATAATGTTTTTTTGTCTCTACATTGATTTGTCTTCTGCTCATAGATAATAAACATTATTTCAACAACAAAACACACTGAAAATCCAGTGTTTATATATCAAATGGTTTTGTTATATTTCAGTCTTCTTTGATGTACTGTATAGTACCAGTCAAAAGTTTGGACACACCTACTCATTCCAGGGTTTTTCTTTATTTGTACATTTCTACATTGTAGAATAAGAGTGAAGACATCAAAACTATGAAATAACACATATGGAATCATGTAGTAACCAAAAACGTGTTAAACAAATCTAAATATATTTTAGAATTAGATTCTTCAAAGTAGTCTTGATGACAACTTTGCAAACTTGACATTTGCTCAACCAGCTTCATGAGTGCCTTGTTAAAAGTTAATTTGTGGAATTTCTTTCCTTCTTAATATGTTTGAGCAAATCAGTTGTGTTGTGAAAAGGTAGAGGTGGTATACAGAAGATAGCCCTATTTGGTAAAATACCAAGTCCATATTATGGCAAGAACAGCTCAAATAAACTAATTGAAATGACAAAATAAACTAAGGTCAGAACGTGACAGTACCCCCCACAAAGGTGCGGACTCCGGCCCCAAACCTGAACCTATAGGGGAGGTTCTGGGTGGCGGCTCTGGCGCGGAACGTGGACCCCACTCCATCATAGTCTTTGCCCGCTTAAGTGGCGCCTTTGGAGCGGCGACCCTCGCCGCCCACCTCGGACTGGGGACCCTTGCAGCGGGTCCCGAATAGATGGGAGATTCCGGCAACACCGGACAGGGGGGAGACTCTGGCAGCACCGGCGTGAAGGGCAACTCCGGCAGCGCTTGGCTGACGGGCGGCTCTGGCAGCTCCTGGCTGACGGGCTGTGGGCGGCTCTGGCAGCTCCTGGCTGATGGGCGGCTCTGGCAGCTCAGGACAGATGGGCGGCTCTGGCAGCTCAGGACAGACGGGTGGCTCTGGAAGCTCAGGACAGACGGGTGGACATGGAGGGAGGAGACGAAGAGACAGCCTGGTGCGTGGGGCTGCCACAGGACCCACCAGGCTGGGGAGACCTACAGGAGGCCTGGTGACTGGAGGAGGCACCGGATGGACCGGGCTGTGGAGGAGCACTGGAGCTCTGGTGCGCAGCCTTGGCACCACTCCTCCAGGCTGGATGACCACTTTAGCCTGGACCCTCCAGAGTGCAGGCACAGGTTTAACCGGGCTGTGGGTGAGCACTGGAGATCTGGTGCATACCACTCACACCTCTCCCTTAGGCTCAACAGGCATAGGATGCACTGCACCCTCCCAGCACCCCAGCGACACAGCACGAAGCTCCGACGCAGGATACCCTGGGCCGAAACAGCGTACTGGAGACCAAACACGCTGGGCTGGCACAACACGCCCTGGCTGGATGCCCACTCTCGCTTGGCACTTGTGGGGGGCTGGCCTATAGCCCACAGGGCTATGAGCGCATACTGGCGACACCGTGCGCTTGACCGCATAACACGGTGCCTGACCAGTACTGCACATCTTACGGTGAGCACGAGGAGTGGGCTCAGGTCTCCAACCTGACTCTGCCACACTCCCCGTGTGCCCCCCCAAACATTTTTTGGGGGGCTGCCACTCGTGCCTGTCGCACTGCCGTGCTGCCTCCTCATATCGCCGCCAATCAGCTTTCGCTGCCTCCAGCTCTGCCTTGGGGCGGCGATATTCCCCAGCCTGTACCCAGGGTCCTTTTCCGTCCAAAATCTCCTCCCATGTCCATGAATCCGGAGATCGCTGCTGCCCGATACCACGCTGCTTGGTGATTCTGTAAAGATCGTAGTTGGAATGAGACCAAAGCGTAGCGTGGAAATTGTTCATATTTAATGTTCACAAAAAACACTCAAACAAAATGACAAACAGAGAAAACGAAAGCGCACAGTTCTGTCAGGGAAACAACCTAAACAGAAGACTATCACCCACAAAACACAGGTGGGAAAAGGCTACCTAAGTATGATTCTCAATCAGAGACAACGAACGACACCTGCCTCTGATTGAGAACCATACTAGGTCAAACACGTAGAAAATATAACATAGAAAAAGGAACATAGACAACCCACCCCAACTCACGCCCTGACCAACCTAACACAAAGACATGAAAAATAAACTAAGGTCAGACAAGGTGTATACACTGGTTTTAAAGTAGATTTGTTTAAGACTACCAAGAAAGACTCTGTGTGACCCTGATTCAGCCCACTGTAGTAAATTAAATTACTGCAGTGGGCTTAAAATAATTAATCAGCCAAGCATCATTGTGCACGTTACAAAATTAACATACATTTTGGAGGATTTCATGCACAATGCATCATACCCATTGGGTTACATGTGGTCCTTCAAAAGTAAAATATTTACATAATAAGTAGGGTGTGATTAAATTTTTAATCTTCCCATATGGAACGACAGAACAAATGATGAAACGACTATGTATTCACTTGATCCTGGTATCAGTAATACAATGTGTTCTCACAGTATTGTTCATGAAGTATTGATAGGAGGAGAATTTCTGAATATGAAGATTTTTTGGGAGGGAGAAAATCTAAATATCTGCATTTATTGCTTTACAAAGACTCCACAAATATGCTCCGATTTGATTACTATCGCAAAATCAGATAATAATTTCAGACGAAATGACCACGACTATCTTCTGCTCAGGCCTGTATTCACAGACTGATGAAAATGGAAATAGCAGTTTTTCAAATTGAGCCTATTGTGCTTTGTGCATCCTGCAGTCAGTGATTGCTGAAAAAATAGCTTAATAATAACTGAATTAAGTATTGAGCTACAGTCCCAGTCAGTATTCACATAATAATAAGGAATTCCCCTCGAACACTCCAACAAATTGGGGAACACCAATATTTACATTTCACACATGTTCTTATCCAGAGCGACTTACAGGAGCAGTTAGAATTAAGTGCCTTGCTTATTGACAGATTTCACCTAGTCAGCTCGGGATTCAAACTAGCAACCTTCTGTTTACTGACCCAATCCACTAGACCCAACATTATTTCCTATTGACCCACATTGTAAAAGAGGAATATATTTTTGTTTTACAGAAATAATAAAACATGCTGAAAAGCTACTGTTATATTTGTATTTTATATTTTGCTGTGTTGTACATGTGACCTACGGTTTGCAATGCTCCTACGTAGGGACTGCTATAAGAGCCCTGTGTTGTGGCTTCAGGCTATTTGGTGTGAGAGAGTGGGAAATGTGGGGACCCCGTGTCCAATAGGCGACATACAAAAAGAATGTGGACACCTGCTCGTCGAGAATCTCATTCCAAAATCATGGGCATTAATATGGAGTTGGTCCTTCCTTTGCTGGTATAACAGCCTCCACTCTTCTGGGAAAGCTTTCCACTAGATGTTGGAACATTGATGCGGGGACTTGCTTCCATTCAGCCATAAGAGCATTAGTGAGGTCGGCATTGATGCTAGGCGATTAGGCCTGGCTCGCAGTCGGCGTTCCAATTCATCCCAAAGGTGTTGAGTGGAGTTGAGGTCAGTTGACGTACAGGCCAGTCAAGTTCTTCCACAGCGATCTCGACAAATAACTTCTGTATGGACCTCGCTTTCATGCTGAAACAGGAATGGGCCTTCCCAAACTGTTGCCTCAAAGTTGGAAGCACAGAATTATGTAGAATGTCATTGTATGCTGTATCCTTAAGATTTACCTTCACTGGAACTAAGGGGCCCAGACCAGTATTCCTCCTCCACCAAACTTTACAGTTGGCACTATGCAATCGGGAAGGTAGCATTCTCATGGCATCCAGCAAAACTAGATTCATCCATCGGACTGCCAGATGGTGAAGCGTTATTCATCACTTCAGAGAACGCTTTTCCACTGCTCCAGAGTGCAATGGCAGCAAGCTTTACACTACTCCAGCAGACGCTTGGCATTGCGCATGGGGATCTTAGGCTCGTGTGCGGCTGCTCAGCCATGGAAACCCATGTCATGAAGCTCCCGACAAACAGTTTTTGTGATGACGTTGCTTCCAGAGGTAGTTTGGAACTAGGTAGTGAGTGTTGACCCCGAGGACAGATAAGTTTTACACGCTAAGTGCGTCAGCACTCGGCAGTCCCATTCTGTGAGGTTGTGTGGCCTACCACTTCGCTGCTGAGCCGTTGTTGCTCCTAGACATTTCCACTTCACAATAACAACACTTACAGTTGACCGGGGCAGCTCTAGCAGGACAGAAATTGGATTAAATTACTTGATTGAAGGTGGCATCCTATGACAGTGCCATGTTGAAAGTCACTGAGCTTTTCAGTAAGGCCATTCCACTGCCAATGTTTGTCTATGGAGACTGCATGGCGCTCTGCTCGATTTTATACACTTGTCAGCAAAGGGTGAGGCTGAAATAGCTGATTCGACTAATTTGAAGGGGTGTCCGCATACATTTGTATATATAGTGTATATGTGAGGAAAAACATTTCATCACAGCTAAGACATTTAACTTGTTTAGTATACTCCGTTTGTAACTCCACTCATTACTTTTAGCTGTATAGTCAGTTTGTTTGTGTTGTTGGTCTTGACTAGCTAGCTAGCACTCAATTACTCACGTGGCTACTAGCACTGTCATGAAAAGGGGCATTTATTTAACTAGGCACGACAGTTTAGAACCAATTCCTATTTACAATGACCTGTTGTTCTGCCCTGTTCACTGGCAGAACAACAGAGTTGTATCTTGCCAGCTCGTGGATTCGATCTAGCAACATTTTGGTTACTGGCCCAATGCTCTAACCACTAGGCTACCTTTTTCTAAGTAGTGAGAACGCTCAGGAGCAGGCAATGTCAGAAAAGTAATCTTTTGACATGTTGTAATTGACTAAAAACGGACAGACAACAAGAAAACTGCATTTGAAAAAGGTCAGGTTTTTGCTGTGTGCCAGTGGGGTAATTTAGGTAACCATGGGTTGTTTTCCCCCACATGTTTTCGTCACAGGGCCGCAACGTTCTAATACCCACTGGGACTATGCCATTTAGTTTAGTTTATTAATTCAACCATTTTAAAAAACAAGCACACATAAAACTGAAGCCATACATGCACATGAATAAAATCATCAAGGATAACACACAATAAAGTCTGGGACTTATTTCCATTATGGTCCTCTTGAGACAAGATGGCTAGACAAGATCGAACACAGTATGGCAGTCAAATAATAAAAATGGTATGGAATGTTAAGAAAAAGCAAATATGATGCATCGACAACATTATATGGCAACGGCTCTATTAACATACAGACGGGAATATCATGGGTGTGTTCGTAAATCCACTATGGAATGTCAGTGTGCCAGAGTGAGCTCTGGGCGTTGGTAAATTCAGAACTTTCAGATTGTCAGTTTGTAAATTCAGTACATTACGCTCCCGGAGCATTCAGAACTCTCACTGGACGCTCTGGCTGAGTAGAGTTAATCCAAGCCAAGTGTTCTGACCTCATAAGTCAAGCAGCCAAGTTAACTGACTAAAGTTGGCTAGCTTGCTAGCTACTTCCAGACACAAATGAGAAAACTATTTTACTCGCCCTAGCCGAGCTTGTTAGTGTTCTTATGTTATCAAAAGGGCTAGTGACTGTAACTGTGTTACTGGCCACACAACATTTTTTTGCCGATGTTTACTTACACCTGTCGTAACAAACCCAATGTCTAGAATGAGCAAATATGATGCATTTACATGACACTGCAACATTATATGGCAGCCATGTTAATGCTTATTTACATTATATTGTCACGGCCGTTGCTGGAAGAAGACCAAGGCACAGCGTGGTGAGCGTACATTTTCCTTTTTATTTCAAAATGTCACCAACAAATCAAAAACACAACCATGAAGCTTACAGGGCATTAGTGCCACAAACAAAGTTAACTTCCCACCACAAAAGGAGGGAAAAAGGGCTATCGAAGTATGGTTCCAAATCAGAGACAACGATAGACAGCTGTCCCTGATTGAGAACCATACCCAGCCAAAACATAGAAACGCAAAATCATAGAAAACAAAACATAGAATGCCCACCCCAAATCACACCCTGACCAAACCAAATAGAGACATAAAAAGGCTCTCTAAGGTCAGGTCGTGACATATATGGGGATTTTTTTTTTTTACTATGTAACAGAATGTCTAAAATTAGAATGATATTCAAAATTCTAAATGTTGCCCAATTCTTTAAATACATCATTCTAATAAATCTTACTATTTCCCTTTCCTCTTCCATAATGGTTGTTCTGTTCAACATGAACTCAAACCATGTCCACAATATTGGTCTCTAATACAGTATTTGGGAGCATGACCTCATTGACGAGATGACATCAATGTCAGTACTGAATCCGAACATTATATCCCTCTGCAGAGTCTGCACCCATACTCAGAGATGTTTGTAAGCTTTAGAACCTCATGTATCAGTGTTCTAAAACATGGAAAGATTGTGTTTCTATTAACCTAACGTAGCAGCTGTAAACGAAAAGCCTGAAACTAGATCCCCTACATACTGGCCTTGAAGGTTCTCTTCTGCACTGTTCAGCCAATCCAGTAAATGTGGAGGAGGAGATAAGACGGGGTGTCGCCTTGTTAAGATCCAAAAGCGGAAGTTGCGTTACAGGCTCTGTTCCATTTCCCCTGAAAACCGGAACATCCGGTCGTTGGGGACTCGGCATAGGCTAAATTATGTCCTAAAAGCATCAAACTACGGCAACAAAACTCTTCCTTTGATGAACTGAGGGGTATTGCTCTTCTTTGAAACCAGATAGGGAACAGTGGATTAGAAATAATGACACTCATTAGAGTGGAAGACAAGCTACTCTAATATCCTCTGATCACAGATGGAGATCTTAATGTCTACCTACTGTGACATTAGACTGACTTTGTCCCAGCCAGCCTGAACCAAATCTCATACATCAATGACATATGCAAAGCTCGTACAAGGCTCCCATTCTGAAATCACAGCTCCCATCAAACAGTCGGAAGACAGGCTGATAATGACCAGGCGGCCACACTGAAATAATATATTAGGACATCAACATTACATTTGGGCTTTTAATGAAAAGTATAATATGCTGACCTCCTTTTGGGAACAGGTGTCCTTGTTTGACAGTTCAATTAATCAATCAAAACCTAACAATGAACTCTGGGCTGAGGTAGCCTTGGCCCTTGACCTTGGGCATGGACACACATAGGAGTTAGAGAGATTCAATATAGTTAAGGTGTAAATCATTTAGATTTATTTAGATTTATGGGCTGGTACCATCCCTACTGTGAAGCATGGTGGTGGCAGCATCATGCTGTGGGCATGTTTTTCAGCGGCAGGGACTGGGAGACTAGTCATGATTGAGGCAAAGATAAACGGAGCAAAGTACAGAGAGACCCTTGTTGAAAGCTGCTCCAGAGCGCTCAGGACCTCAGACTGGGGCGAAGGTTCACCTTCCAACAGGACAACGACCCTAAGCACACAGCCAATACAACGCAGGAGTGGCTTCGGGAATAGACTAGCCCAGCCAGGGGACTTGAACCCAATCGAACATCTCTGGAGAGACCTGAAAATAGCTGTGCAACGATGCTCCCCATCCAACCTGACAGAACTTGAGATGATCTGCAAAGAAGAATGACGGCAACCCCCAAATACACGTGTGCCAAGCATGTAGCGTGATACCCAAGAAGAGTCGACGTTGTCTCTAACACAAAATATACACATTTGTATTTTACAATTATAAGAAGAGTAAAATCTTATAGTTAGTCATTTTAGAAGTTGATTATACTATTTGAAAAAATATATATATGTCATTTCAAGCCTTATTCATACCGTTTTGTTGAATAGGAAATTAATCTTAACATATTTCATATTTTCATATTTTATCAAATTTGTACTGTGTATTTGAGCTACTGTCCTCAAACGTGACCACACCTCAGCAATTTATAACTATTTTTACCAGGAAGATGAGATTTGACCCTTTCCTGGAGTATACAGCATTACTAGTTATTGTTTATGGTCTTCTTATGACACATTTCTTTTGGGGGGGGGGATTACAGATCGTAGATTACATTTTCGATTACATTTAGTTACATTTAAGATGTTTTGATACTCTTTGAAGAGGTAGGGTTTCAGAAGTTTTCGGAAGATGGACTGGGACTCTGCTGTCCTAGCTAGCTTCAAGGGGAATCTGATTCCACCATTCGGGTGCAAGGACAGAGAATAGCTTTGACTGGCCTAAGCGGGAGCTGCCCTCCCATTGGGGTGGGAGGGCCAACAGACCAGAGGTGGCAAAACGTAGTACTTGGAGTTGTCATCTGCATGAAATGCCATGGTATTGCCCCAAGAGATATATACAAATACTACCTCAGCCAATGACTGCTGTAGCTCTGTACTGTAGCCTATATGCCTCTTGGGGAGGTTTGCGCATGTGACATGTTGGGTATCAGAGTGTCTGTTACAATATGGCCAAAGAGCCATGGGGAAGTTGCTATGGTGATTTGCCCTCCAAAGCTAGTGCAAATGTATTAGTCATCCTCATAATCTCCCTAAATGTAATTTAAAATGGGGTTCGATAATTGCTTTGTCTTGATGTTGTTTGATTGGGGACATATAGTCTTAGAGTACGAGGGATAGAAGCAGTGAGAGTGTCTGAATTACTAAAGCACTGGGACAGCTATACAGACACATTGGATAATGTGATGAGATGGTAATCACCACAAAATATTTGTCTTTTGACCAGGCTCAAATATACGGCAAGAAAGGTCAAAGAATTCACTCTCATCACTCTCGTCTCAGGCTCAGCGTGAAAACAATTAGGTTACATGGAGTGAGCTGATCAGCGGTGCTGGGCTAGAAGCTGAGCTAGGTGCTGGGCTAGGTGCAGGGTTAGGTTTAAATTTAAGGGATCTCTCTAGCTTTAAAAAAGTCAACATGATCCTCAGCAAGGTTTCTAGTACAACAGCACTCCAGCCTCCATCCCCCCCTACCAGATTGATGTTCTGAGGCAGTTGAGGACATGGGACTCATGGGACACTGGTGAGAAAAACTGCGAAGCCTGTTGTCAAGGAGACCAACAACCCAAGCCTATCAGTAGAGAGGCTTTGTCCATTACTTATAAAAGCATTGTAGTGGCGTTGCACAAGTAGGGAATAGCTGTGGTCTCAGGCAAAGATGTGTCCTGATGG
The DNA here is from genome assembly GCF_002021735.2 of Oncorhynchus kisutch. Classification (NCBI taxonomy): domain Eukaryota; kingdom Metazoa; phylum Chordata; class Actinopteri; order Salmoniformes; family Salmonidae; genus Oncorhynchus; species Oncorhynchus kisutch. Next base: position 45,337,411 of record NC_034180.2, on the reverse strand, counting down.
CGACACATCCGTTGTAAGTGTGTGATGTTACCATGACAGTCAGAAATTAACGGAAGAGTCAAAGGAACACAGTGCACATAGAAAGAGTAGTCGTTGGAAGTTAGCCGTAATAGAATATGGGTCTAACAGTGAATGCAAAATCAAGGAGAATGCATGCATGCCACATTAGTGTGCTCCACCACTGAAACTGATGATAAATTAAATGATAATTACACTCCTGATGCACTCCTTTATTTAAAAAAATAAATTCATAAAAATAAATTCATAAAATAACAATGTGTATAGGAGACACTAGTAGTTTTAATACTGAACACAAGGTACTGTTCATCTGTTCCTTGTAAAGAATGGAAATGTACGGTAAAAGCCCTTGTTTCCAATTCACTTATTTTAAAATGAAAACCAAGATACACACTTAAAGAAAAGGGAGAAGGTAAGGAACTTGTCTGCATTAAAAAACAAAATTGGCTAAAGAAAATTGTGACAAATAAAAAGTATACCAGTTTCATTTAGGGACCAAAAACTTGACAGCTGCACCATGCAGGTCGCAAAATAGTTTGGTAGGAGATTTTCGATGTACCGATTCCATGGCACATGGTTTATGAACTGATACACAAAGCGATTCTGGGATTTTCTATTAAAATTATTAAACAAAATTCTTGCAACTAATAGAATGTTAAATATATGGAAGATACAACCATCCCAGCTCTGCAGATTTTGCTGAAAAGAGATCACTTGGCAGCTCGAAATCAAAACTGGATGGTCTTCAGAGATACACTACACGACCAAAAGTATGTGGACACCTGCTCGTGGAACATCTCATTCCAAGATCATGGGCATTAATATGGAGATCTTTCAACAAGATGTTGCAACATTGGTGCGGGGACTATCTTCCATTCAGCCACAAGAGCATTAGTGAGGTCGGGCACTGATGTTGGGCAAATATGTCTGGCTCGCAGTCAGCGTTCCAAATGTGTTCAATGGAGATGACGTCAGGGCTCTGTGCAGGCCAGTCAAGTTCTTCCACACCGATCTTGACAAAGCATTTCTGTATGGACCTCGCTTTGTGCACGGGTGCATTGTTATAATGAAACAGGAAAGGGCCTTCCCCAAACTGTTTCCACAAAAATTGAAGCACAGAATCATCTTGAATGTCATTGTATGCTGTAGTGTTAAGATTTTCCTTCACTGGAACTAAGTGGCCTAGCCCAAACCATGAAAAACAGCCCTAGACCAATATTCCTTTGGAATCTGCCAAAACAAGAATTGTCAGTCGGACTGGCAGATGGTGAAGCGTGATTCACCACTCCACCACTCCAGCCGATGCTTGACATGATCTTAGGGTTGTGTGCGGCTGCTCGGCCATGGAAACCCATTTCATGAAGCTCCAGACTAACAGTTTTTGTGCTGATGTTGCTTCCTGAGGCAGTTTGGAACTCGGTTGAGAGTGTTACAACCGAGGACATGCAATTTTAACGCGCTATGCGCTTCAGCACTCGGCGGGCCGGTTCTGTGCGTTTGGTGGCCTATCACTTCATGGCTTAGCAGTTGTTGCTTTGCTCCGAGAAGTTTCCACTTCACAATAACAGCACTTATAGTTGACCGGGGCAGCTCTAGCAGGACAGAAATTTGACTAACTGACTTGTTGGAAAGGTGGCATCCTATGACAGTGTCATGTTGAAAGTCACTGAGTTCTTCAGTAAGGCCATTCTACTGCCAATGTTTGTCTCTGGAGATTGCATGTCTGTTTGCTCAATTTTACACACCGGTCAACAACGGATAAAGCTGAAATAGCCGAATCCACGAATTTGAAGGGATGTCCACATAGTGTATTTACCCCCCCGAAAAAATTATATACAGTATATACAGTTGAAGTTGGAAGTTTACAAACACTTAGGTTGGAGTCATTAAAACTTGTTTTTCAACCACTCCACACATTTCTTATTAACAAACTATAGTTTTGGCAAGTCAGTTAGGACATCTACTTTGTGCATGACACAAGTAATTTTTCCAACAATTGTTTACAGACAGATTATTTATCTTATAATTCACTGTATCATAATTCCAATGGGTCAGAAGTTTACATACGCTAAGTTGAGTATGCCTTTAAACAGCTTGGAAAATTCCAGAAAATTATGTCATGGCTTTAGAAGCTTCTGATAGGCTAATTGAAACAATTGGAGTCAATTGGAGGTGTACCTGTAGATATATTTCAAAGCCTCCCTTCAAACTCAGTGCCTCTTTGCTTGACATCATGGGAAAATTTAAAGAAAAATTGTAGACCTACACAAGTCTGGTTCATCCTTGGGAGAAATTTCCAAACACCTGAAGGTACCACGTTCATCTGTACAAACAATACTACAAAAGTATAAACATCATGGGACCACGCAGCCATCATACCTCTCAGGAAGGAGACGCGTTCTGTCTCCTAGAGATGAACGTACTTTGGTGCGAAAGTGGAAATGAATCCCAGAACAACAGCAAAGGACCTTGTGAAGACACAGGAGGAAACAGGTACAAAGTATCTATATCCACAGTAAAACGAGTCCTATATCGACATAACATGAAAGGTCGCTCAGCAAGAAAGAAGCCACTGCTCCAAAACCACCATAAAAAAGCCAGACTACGGTTGGCAACTGCACATGATGACAAAGATCATACTTTTTGGAGAAATGTCCTCTGGTCTGATGGAACAAAAATAGAACTGTTTGGCCATAATGACCATTGTTATGTTAGAAGGAAAAAGGGGGAGGCTTGCAAGCCATAGAACACAAACCCAACCGTGAAGCACGGGGGTGGCAACATCATGTTGTGGGCGTGCTTGCCTCCCCCTTTTTCCTTCTAACATAACAATGGTCATTATGGCCAAACAGTTGTATTTTGCACTTCACAAAATAGATGGCATCATGAGGCAGAAAAATTATGTGGATATGTTGAAGTAACATCTAAAGACATCAGTCAGGAAGTTAAAACTTGGTTCCAAATGGGTCTTCCAAATGGACAATGACTCCAAGCATACTTCCAAAGTTGTGGCAAAATGGCTTAAGGATAACAAAGTCAATGTATTGGGGTGGCCATCACAAAGCCCTGACCTCAATCCCATAGAAAATCTGTGGGCAGAACTAAAAAAGCGAAAGCTAGCAAGGAAGCCTACAAACCTGACTCAGTTACACCCGACTTATTGTGGGCAGCTTGTGGAAGGCTACCCGAAACGTTTGACCCAAGTTAAACAATTTAAAGGCAATGCTAACAAATAGTAATTGAGTGTATGTAAACTTCTGACCCACTGGGAATGTGATGAAAGAAATAAAAGCTGAAATAAATCAATCTCTCTACTATTATTCTGACCTTTCACATTCTTAAAGTAAAGTGGTGATCCTAACTGACCCAAGGGAATTCTCACTAGGATTAAATGTCAGGAATTGTGGAAAAACTGAGTTTAAATGTTTTTGGCTAAGGTGTATGTAAACTTCCTACTTCAACTGTATACACTCCGTTAAAATATTTTGGGTCATTTAGAAATGTCATTGTCTTTGAAAGAAAAGCGCATTTTTTGTCCATTAAAATAACATAACATTTATCAAAAATAAAGGTAGATATTGTTAATGTTTTTACTGATTATTGTTGCTGAAAATGGCAGATTTGTTTTATGGAATATCTACATAGTCATACAGAGGCCCATTATCAGCAATCATCACTCCTGTGTCCCAATGGCAAGTTGTGTTAGCTATTCCAAGTTTATCATTTTAAAAGGCTAATTGATCATTAGAAAACACTTTTGCAATTACGTTAGCACTGTTGAAAATTGTTGTGCTGATCAAAGAAGCAATAAAACTGGCCTTCTTTAGACTAGTTGAGTATCTGGAGCGTCAGCATTTGTGGGTTCGATTACAGGCTTAAAATGGCCAGAAACAAAGACTCTTTCTTATGAAACTCGTCAGTCTATTCTTGTTCTGAGAAATGAAGGCTATTCCATGCGAGACATTGCCAAGAAACTGAACATCTCATACAACACTGTGAACTACTCCATTTACAGAACAGCGCAAACTGGCCCTAACCAGAATAGAAAGAGTGGTGAGAGGCCCCGGTGCACAACTGAGCAAGAGGACAAGTACATTAGAGAGTCTAGTTTGAGAAACAGACGCCTCACAAGTCCTCAACTGGCAGATTCATTCAATTGTATCCGCAAAACACCAGTCTCAACGTCAACAGTGAAGAGGCAACTCCGGGATGCTGGCCTTCTCGGCAGAGTTGCAATGAAAAGCCATATCTCAGACTGGCCAATAAAAGGAAAGTTTGAGATGGGCAAAAGAACACAGACACTGGACAGAGGAACTCTGCCTAGAAGGCCAGCATCCCGAGTAACTGAGACTGGTGTTTTGCGGGTGATGAGCTAACGTTAACTAGCTGGCTAGCTAGCTCACTAAGGACTTGTGGGCTCAATGTTTTCCTAAACAAAACACAACCGGTGTTGTGACCTCACTGCTGAGGGTTTTAACTTTCCTCTTGACAATTCTAATCAGAAGTACAGTCGTATAGCTCATCGCAATACTTCACCTCTTCGATCAAATAGTACCCTAGACTGTCCTGATCAATATATTTGAGCATTTCAGATAATTCCTCCATCCCAGTAGAAATGTCCCATCCATGATGCAATATTGTGTAAAACATTGAAATTGTATATGCATCTTCATTTCTTACTTCATGTCCCCTTTACCCCATGTTTAAGACATGAGGCGTGACATGCGGAACATCAGGCTCACCCCACAAGAAGTGGTGCATTATCAATGCCACCCTCAGCAAGGAGATCTGATTTGAAGTGATGTACTCACTCTCTCTCACTCTGGAGGTAAAACATAATTTAAACATCACAGATATACATTTCCACTGTGCCCGTGATAAAATACAATGTGAATTGTGTTGTACTACTGAATGAAACTGTGAGGAGATGCACTCAGATCAGCCTTTGTGATTGAATTTACGTTAACTCCATTACTTTGAGCAAAACTTTAATGTAATATAACCTATTCTAGGGGCATAGTGTGTGTATGAACTATGTGGAATATGCTTGCCTGAAAACAGGTACTGACAGGAGGAGCTATATGAGTCTGCAAGAGGTCGTCATGCTGGATGGTGATGGAGGCTTTGGTGGTCCACACAATGAAGAAGCAGGTGTCCCATCCAGTTGTGTGGTGTTGACCTTGGACCTGGTGGCAGTAAGGATGGTCTTCACGGAGGCGGTAAGACCCTCTCTCCTTGATATAGAACTCCTACGACTTCACTGCCTCTTCAATGGTAAGATCCCTTGCACCATAGGGACACCTGACCTCCATCAGTGCTTTGGCACCCACCAGACCATCCGGTGAGGCACCCAGGATCACAGACCCCTTGACCCAAAGCCCTGACTCCTGCACTTCCATCTCTGTAGACATTTTGAATGACTTGATACCCTTCAAAACAAAGATATCTGTGCCCCACTTTATGCTGGCCGTCAACCTTCCTCTCCTCGTGGTGTGTCAGTTGGGGTTGGTGCGCTGTCCAACTGTTGCCTGCTGTTTAGCCTCCTGCTGCTCCACCGACAGCGCCATGCCAGCCAGGATGCCTGCATGCCCCAGGTGCTCTTGTTTTTTAATAATGTTCAGTACAGACAGGGATGACAGGGAGGGTAGCAGTTGTTCTGGCTCAGGTTCAGGAAGACACTGAACCTGCCCCGGAGACAGTTCATTAGTCACTGAACATTGTCTGTGTGCTCTCGGGACAGAGCGTTGTAGTCTTTGGCTGGGTACAAGTCCTCCACTGACTGCATTTTGTTGGGCACGGCTAGCTTCCTCCACTCGCATTCCACACATATGGCCAATATTATGAACTGCCAAAATCAGGAAAAAAGGACAAATTAAGTCACACAATTAAATCTTGACACACAATTCTGAATGTCAATAGATTCTTGTATTCATTTTCATCAATGACAACATTCTAGAACTGAGTCATCACTTATCTAAGTTTGGTATCTGGGGTAATCTGGTAAATGATGATATAATTGAGTGGCTCTTTTCTGAATGTTGACAGCAGTATAGAACACATTGTATTGCTAAGATTCTCAAACTTAACTCAACAGCTACACTCACCGACACAGGATAAACTTTATCCCTCATGCTGGCCCTGACCAAACCGGTAAGTTGCCCCTCACTATAGCTGCACTTTTCCACATGACCAGACTTATAGTGGTCTTCTCCCATTTTAATGCTCTTATGCTCATCCTTGAAAAATGCCATGAGATCTGAAACAGACACCAAAGTTGACATACTGTACAAGCTAGTATCTAGGCTTGATCTACTGTTCTGCTAATTAGCTAGATAAAGTGTAGTCAGTGGTTAGCTAAGACAGAGAAAGGGGATGGAAGAAGTTCAACACTTTATTCAATTAATTTCAATACAGCACATGGATTCATCATGGATTGGGCACAGGTCTCTGATTGAGCTGGTGAACGGTAACTGACAGTGTCGGCTAGAGATGACTTGCAGGAGCTTCCTGGAGGAATTTGTAGTTATCTCTGTTGCTAGTTAGGATTTTGAAAATGTTTTAGAGTAAATTGAGGCTAAATATATTGATAAAACTCACCTTGTCTGAGAGAGAATTACACAGTTATCAAAATGTCACACCAAACACACACTTAGTTTGAAGTGTTTGTAAAATTCACTATGTGAAAAATGAATAGTGAAAAAACTATTGGAACCCTTTTCGTGTTTGACCACCAGGTTTTATGGGTATTATGATGCGTCCAATGTTCCAGAATATTATAAATATCAAGAGTGTAATCGGATTGCTGCACTGTAGGAAACAAATGCTTATGAATGTGAGTTTATGATGAGAGGCTATGAATCCACCCCCAGAACCATGAGGATTCCCCTAGCACCTTCTCTCTTTGGTCCTGACAGATTTCTAAGTTTGATAAAAATGTCATCTCTGACATCTCTGGTTGAGCTGCATGAGAATAGATGGAATAGATGTCTGCAAAAAATATCAAAGATGTGGTTATGAAACAGGTTACTGGCCCAACGCTCTAACCACTAGGCTACCTGCCACACCAGTAGAATACAATTAGTATGTTTTTGCAAGGAAGTATTAATCCTCTTAATACTAACCAAATTAATTAAATTAACTAAATTAATCCTAACCAAATATCTGAGGAAGACATTTGCTGGATTGGTATGACATAGATAGTGACATATCCCTAAGTCATACAATATTAGTCACAAGTTAACTGACACACTTTTTCCATTCAAAACATCTTAATGCATGATTTACAATAGGTTAAAGAAAATACCATGGGGAAACAAATGGTTTCCTAAGTTTGGTTCAATATGCAATAAACTCATTTACAACAAAAGAGTCAAAACTCAGAGTGAAGTTCAATTGTTTAATACCAAAAGACGCAACAACTGTAATGCACGTTCCTTGAGTAGTGTAGCTGAATACGTACCTCTCGAGTGGCGCAACACTCTCTTATATCTAAGCAAAGCTCCCCCACTCCAATACAATGTTATCCTTCAGCAGTTTTCTGCTGTGGTTAACTTAGACCCTTTTCCTCTATTTAAGTCCTTTTCAGACCATTTCAATAGTTTCAATATCCCTTCCTCTTCCCCTTCTTCTACTGTGGCTCCAGATTACCAGTTGGATGTCTCTGGTCACAGGGAGTACATAGACACTTCTTCAAACCCACACAGCATAACCATTTTCTCTACTTTCACTATGACTTTTTAAGGCAAAACATCCCAGAGACTTAAGGCCTCATTCTACTTCTCATTAATCACACAAAAGCCATTAATCATACAAACAGCAATTATTTACAATCTATCAGTCACCCATTTTAAACTCAATTCCCTATTGTTTAAACTTTCTTACGGTTGACATTGACATTTTAAATGGAGCTCCTGACTCACTCTTCATCCTTCAATCGCGGTCCTGAGGGTATGATAGTAAAATACTTAAGAAAATATAAAAAACATAATAACAATGATTAGCAATGCGTGCGTGTACATATTGAAGGTGAAGTTTGAAAACATGACACTCCCCACTCTCTCTCCAACCTGACTCTATGCTTTTGGCATTGTTTCTGCTGCGGTCTGCAAAAATAAAGCCTCTATATACCTCCTCATGCTTGTACACAGACTTCATCCTTAAGCTGCATGTCTACAGGAGGTGTTCCAACACCATATCCTCCTCACCTCCATAACCACACGGTACACTAGGGCTGTGGCCTTAATCAGTTTCACCTTGTCTTGGGGGAAATCTGCACTATATACATGTTTTAGCATCAAGGCCTTCAATGAGTGATAGGCCAGGCATGCTGCCCATGCAGCATATTCAGAATACTCTGCATCTGTCACTAGAGCATTCGGGACCACACCTGCTGCCCCTTCTGTTGCCACTCCTAATGCTACCACAAGTATAGCTTCCGCTCCGAATTTGTCCCCCGCTGTGGGTTCTACTCTGGCTACTACAGAGAGGTCGAGAATCAGGTCTTTCAGATATTCTCTGCCTGTTTCCCATTCACTTCACAGTTACTTACCAGCTAAGGCTTCTATCAAACCCCTTGTGCTGGGTCACAGTTGGTATTTGTGGATATTATTTACCCATACTCAGGTCTAGGGCATACCGCTGATCCCAAGGCCATCCTAAACACCTCCCCTTGGTGAAAACCCTATGGGCCGTATAGACCTTAGCATCTAATGGTTGATATTCAGCAATGTTCTGACTGTTTCCTTTTACATTAGCTTGTTCCCAGTCCTCTGAGAGGTACGTAAAATGTTTGCTCGGCAGCAGGAATGGTGGAGAGAGTAATGGCATTGAGAGAGTGTCTAATCATACAAAACTCTGAGTTACATGCTTACTAATTGCACCCTGCAGCAGATGAGCTGCCTCTAACACAGACAACTTCCCCTCTGGGGACATGGCTTCCTGTATACAGGGGTCTGTGGCTAGATGGTCAAGGGTTGTACCTTCCTTGGTGAATCCCTCACCGTAATACTATCTCTGCGACTACTTTCATTATTCTCCTATGAGTGGCATTCTGCTTATCTTTATAGTGCTTACGACACTGTTAACATCACAGCCCCTCCCCTACTATGATTTATCCCCTGTATTAACTACACAGAGAGGTGATGTCATTTTCTAGACTCTTAAAACTGACTTCTACATTATATGCGCTAAGTATGTCTTTGTCTTTTTCACATTTATTTAACTCTTTCCAGTCCTAATTAAAACTAAAGCTTTTGTTTTTTGGAACCCCACAGACTAAACTTACATTTGTTCTACCAGAATCTGCTGCTAACACACCATAAGACTGTCCTGTGCTACCCCCACTATGCCATTTGTACTGATGGATCTCTGTCTCATTAAACCAGAGTGGTTCCTAAACACGCCTGTAGGTAGGTTTTCATCTGCTCATATCATTCCTCTTCCTCGTGATGTTTCATTAACAGAACTTTCTGATTACCATACTCTCTCTGCATAATAGTGTTCAGCGCATGATTTCCCCTGCAAGCTATTTTCCCCAGGGTCTGTTGCTGTCCAGAACCTTCCCTGACCACCTCACTCCCTTAGTTACTGTTCTATATGGCACAACGCATGTGGAATACCACCTTCTATGAGATAGCCTTCTCCCACATTATCCCTTGATTCATCAACCTTAGCATGAGGTGTTTCAGAACTTTCGGAATCTCTGTGGTTAATGATTGACCCTCTTCCAATCGAAAGCCCCAACACAAAAGTAAGAATCTGGTTTTGTTCTTCAAACTGTCTGTTCCATTTCATTCTTTCCATACCACTGTCTAAACTAATACCACGTCTAATGTACTATTCCTGTTTTTGTAGCTAGCCATGTCACCTTTCCCCTGTGTTTGACAACCAACACTGCTGCAACAGATTTTCTTCTGACTCTCTCTTCGTACTTGGCAACCCACTCTACCCACCCAATTCCACTCATGTGGAATACACACTTCCTCTTCCATGGGCATCAGTGTAGCTGGGTTAAGCCCCACTACTATGTGAAAGGTGCTCCCCATTCAGCACTACTTCCCATTTATGCCATCTGCGTGCAGTTACATGCTGGGTCTTTGCTAAGTTGACTAGAATGTCAAATGCATGAGGTGAATACTGCATACTGACAGTGGCAGTCAGGGCCGTTTAAGATGAGGGAGGACACGTTTTTTTCATGAACATGGTCTTATTTCTATTACAGCATATTGGATGACTCTCGTTCATATTCCATTCACCCAGTTCAATGTACTGTAACCTCGATAGGTTTAGGCTACAACATGATACTCAAATTTTCCCGATACCCATCATGAGGTTGCTACAGCCCATGAATGAAGGTTTACAACGTAGGTGCACACAGATCGAGAGACAAATTTGAGGCAACAGACAGTGACACATTGACAGACAGTGACATTTAATACTGCCTTGCACACTCGTGCTGATATAGGGTGTAATCATTAGTCCAACAGTTGCAAACAAGAGTTTCTGTTGGACAAATTCAGGTTAGTTTATTGCTGTTTTGATCCGTTTACTTCTGTTCAAGAAAAGTTTTTCAACAGAATCTGCGGAATGAGTACACACCTGATCACGTGTAAACACAGTTCACTTTCATAGCAGCCACGTTGTAATCCTTCTATGCGCTCTCCTCCTCTCACCTTGTCCCTTTGCTTGTAGATCTCAATGCACAACACATCAGCTGTATGTGACCAGGCGAAAAAACCTTTCCAAGCCAAACCACTACACACAGCCTACATCGTTGTCACCATGTTAGCTAAAGTAACTTCATAGTCAGCATAGCTAATAGAACTAATGCGTTAGAAAACCCGCTACAATCATGCAGTAATGTTAGTGTGCAGTCAGAAAGCAGTTATACCAGTGGGCCCCGGTGGCAATAAATTAGTAATACCAAAAGCTTACCTTGACTTGGAAGAGTTCCAGTGTTGTTGGATAGTCATAGCCAGCTAGCTAACATAGCATCCCACTGTTTGAGCAGACTGTTTCAGTAGGCTAAACTAACTAGCTGCAATTGCTAGCTCTGTAAGTGAAACTGAAAAAAATGGCAATCTCTCTCTCAATTTCTCTCTTGCTTCTTTTTCATTTTGGAAAAAAATGTATTTGTTCAAAGCTGTTCAACTATTGTCTTTCTCTCTTTGTGAGTCAACTACTCACCACATTTTATACACTGCAGTGCAAGCTAGCTGCAGTTTATGCTTTCAGTACTAGATTCATTCTCTAATCCTTTGCTTAGGTGGACAACATGTCAGTTCATGCTGCAAGAGCTCTGATAGGCTGGAGGATGTCCTCCAGAAGTTGTCATAATTACTGTTTAAGTCTATGGAAGGGGGTGAGAACCATGAGCCTCCAAGGTTTAATATTGAAGTCAATGTTCCCAGCGGAGGACGGAAGCTAGCTGTCCTCCGGCTACACCATGGTGCTACCCTACAGAGTGCTGTGAAGGCTACTGTAGATCTTCTTTGCAAAATAGTGTGTTTTAATCAATTGTTTGGTGATGGGATTATATTTAGTATAGTTTTATCTAAAAAGGGTAACTTTTTTAATGTTTTACAATTTACCTTTTTCTGAAATTCCCTGAGGAGGATGGTCCTCCCCTTTCTCCTCTGAGAAGCCTTCACTGGTACATGAATCATTCCCCCCATTGTCACAGCAGTTGCAGATCTTACTGCCAGAACCGTTGTCTGTACCTCCCTTGACCCCCCTTGACATGATCTTACTGCCAGAACCGTTGTCTGTACCCCCCTTGACATGACAGCATTCCTGCCGCTATTGGATCAGGTTTTGTACTATAATACATCACTGGGCATCGCTTTCCCATTTTTGTAACAATTTTTTGTAATTTAGCAGACGTTCTTATCCAGAGCGAGTTCATGCATTTCCCCCATGTTTCTGTGTGATTACTGCATTACAGTGTCCCCTGTCCTCATGTACAAACATTGCAAACTCTTTCTTTATATATGTTATTCCCAGCGTGCGAGCTTCACATAGCGCTTGTTTCAATTTGTCAAACGCCTTTTAATGCACTCCCAATCAGCAGCCAAACACTAACGTTGAATAACCACTTCCTCTTCCATGAGCATCAGTGTAGCTGGGTAAAGTCCCACTGCTCTGTGAAAGGTTAGGTGCTGCCCATTGAGCACTACTTCCCATTTGTGCCATCTGCGTCTGGTTACATGCTGGGTCTTTGCTGAGTTGACTAGAATGGCAACTGCATGAGGCACACATACATTAATCATTCCCCCAATTGTAAAAACGTATCAAAGTGATTTGCATGTTTTACAGATACAGATATTCTGAATAATGTCAATTTGCATGGCATATAATTGTTTTTTTACAGAGAAATCTACATTTTCCAGCTGGCTGGCAAAACTTTTTAAAAATTAAGAAGAGGTTGCCATGCCCTTAATGCCATCACTGCATTCTCTATTACGTCTGGTTTAAACCTGAATGTTTCTAAATGTGAAATCTTGTGTTAATATGTTAAGATAATAAAGAAATAGAAAATATTCCTATAAAGGACTGTGTTAAATATTTAGGAATACATCTAAAAAATAACTCAATCAGATAATATATGAATTTCTCTCCTACAATTAAGAAAACCAATAATATATTGAATATTTTGCTACAAAGGGGTCTTTCTATACTTGGGAGAGTGCTTCTGTCCAAGGCAGAGGGACTGTCTCACTTTGTGTACCTCTCGTTATCTTTATTTGTAAATCCCTCTACCTGTAAAGAGATCAACAAGACCTTTCTTGACTTCATCTGAACAAATTATTCTCACAAACTAAAAAAGTCAGTCCTCTTGAAGGAGGTCTGGAAGTGTTCGATTTTGTTGATATACAAAACTCTTTCAAAATCAATTGGTCGAAAAGATGCTTGGTCAATACAGAATAAATTGGGTATATAATTCCAAACCATGTGTTTAATAAGTTGGGAGACCTTCAATTTTTACTGAAATGTAATTATCTTCCCAAAAGATTACCCGCTAAATTGGCTAGGTTTCACCAACAAGCATTAATGTTCTGGAAATGTTTCCTGCACAACTTTTCCCTGCATGAGGCTCTTTTGTGAAATAGGACAAAACTGTAAGGAATAAGTCATTGTTCTACCCTAGCTGACATGATATTAACTCTGTTATTGATATATTTGACAACAGGGTTAATATTATTTCATATGAACAATTTATAACAATGAATGAGTTTCCAATACCTTGCAGAGAGTTTATTTCTGTAATCAAAGCCATTCCCAGTGGTCTAACTACACTAATGAAAAATCATTTTAGCTTTGATGATGATCACAGAACTTATCCAGAACACAGCCAGGAAGGCGTGGTCTGACTTGAGAAATCTTGTTGTAACAAATACATAAGACAAATGTTCCATTCAAGGAACCAATTTACGCCTAGAGGTAAAACATTTTAGAACATGTTTATTCCTGACATTGTTGGGGAAAAAGCTTAGTTATTGCATTACAAATACTCTACACCAAACACATTTAAGGAAGTGCACTTTAAGATTCTACATAAGATATATCCATGTAATTCCATTTGTCCAAATTTGTTGATGTTGATGACATCTGGGTTTCCTGCGAAAAGGTGAAAATCTGTGAATGTAATTCAGTGATAGATTTTTGGGAAAATTTTGCAGAATAAATATTTTGATTTTGAATGCTATACATGTTTTGACATGAAGGATGTACTGCAATATGTTACTATTACAATGATGATAAGACCATTGAAAGTATTGGAAATTGTTTTTTTCTTGTTGCCAAATAAAAATTCCAGAATTCTATACCAAAATTACATATAGACTATATATACAAAAGTATGTGGACACCCCTACAAATTAGTGGATTCAGCTATTTCAGTCACACCCGTTGCTGACTGGTGTATAAAATCGAGCACACAGTCATGCAATAAACATTGGCAGTAGAAATGGCCTTACTGAAGAGCTCAGTGACTTTCAACGTGGCACCGTCAAAGGATGCCACCTTTCCCATAAGTCAGTTAGTCAAATTTCTGCTAGTGTTGCCCCGGTCAACTGTAAGTGCTGTTATTGTGGAAACATCTAGGAGCAACAACGGCTCAGCTGCAAGACCACTAAGCAAGGGGCACCACCAAGCAAGAGGCACCATGAAGGCCAAGGAGCTTTCCAAACAGGTCAGGACCAAAGTTTTGGAGAAGTACAGATCAGGGCTGGGTTATAAATATCTGAAACTTTGAACACCCTACGGAGCACCATTAAATCCATTATTAAAAAATGGAAAGAATATGGCACCACAACAAACCTGGCAAGAGAGTGCTGCCCACCAAAACTCACGGACCAGGCAAGGAGGACATTAATCAGAGAGGCAACAAAGAGACCAAAAATAACCCTGATGGATCTGCAAAGCTTAGAGTATCTGTCCATAGGACCACTTTAAGCCATACACTCCACAGAGCTGGGCTTTACGGAAGAGGGGCCAGAAAAAAGCCATTGCTTAAAGAAAATAATAAGCAAACACGTTTGGTGTTTGCCAAAAGGAGACTGGGAGACTCCCCAAACATATGGAAGGAGGTACTATGGTCAGATATGACAAAAATTGAGATTTTTGGCCATCAAGGAAAATGCTATGTCTGGCGCAAACCTAACACCTCTCATCACCCACAGAAAACCATCCCCACAGTGAAACATGGTGGTGGCAGCATCATGCTGTGGAGATGTTTTTCATCGTCAGGGACTGGGAAACTGGTCAGAATTGAAGGAATGATGAATGGCGCTAAATTCAGGGAAATTCTTGAGGGAAAACTGTTTCAGTCCTCCAGAGATTTGAGACTGGGACGGAGGTTCACCTTCCAGCAGGACGATGCCCCTAAGTATACTGCTAAAGCAACACTCAAGTTGTTAAAGGGGAAACGTTTAAATGTCTTGGAATGGCCTAGTCAAACCCAGACCTCAATCCAATTGAGAATCTGTGGTATGACTTATAGATTGCCGTACACCAGCGGAACCCATCCAACTTGAAGGAGCTGGAGCAGTTTTGCCTTGAAGAATGGTCAAAACTCCCAGTGGCTAGATGTGCCAAGCTTGTAGAGACATACCCCAAGAGATTTGCAGCTGTAATTGCTGCAAAAGGTGGCTCTACAAAGTATTGACTTTGAATCATTGTAATTAGATTTTTTCTGAGTGAATACAATTACAATTTACTCTTTCTTTTGTCTATGTATATATTTCATGTTCATGTTTTTACCTGTGAGTTTTGTTTTGGTTTAGACATGTTTGATGTAGTGATGTAAATTGTTGATTGTTAATATTTGCGCATGATATTTGTAATTTGTACTGGGAATTAAAAAAATATAGTAAGATGCAGATATTATTTGTATTGTGCTAATTAGATTTCAGTGGGGGTACGGACATCAACTCTATGGGATTAGTAAAAATGACTGTATGAAACTATGATCATAGCCAAACAGACCTAGTGTTTTACTAACCCCCGTGACTGTTGGGATTGACAACTGTTTAATCACATCTACTCGGCCAACTGTCAGAGATTTTCTGCACTGAGTGATGGTATGGCCTAGATATGTTACCTCAGGTAGTGCTATTTGTGCCCTTTGATGGGAGGCTTTCAGACCAACTTTGGTTACGTAAGAGGATAAGAAGGTCCTCGTTGTGCACCGTCTGTAAGTCTGAGCACAGTAGGAGATTGTCTATGAACTGGATCAAAGAGGAGCCTCCCATGAAATGACAGCTTTTCAGCGTCTTTTTAGTGGCCAGGTGACAGATCGTCACAGAGAAAATGCGGGATGGGTGGGATGGCGGAAAGCAAGGTTGAAGGATCGGTCACAATTGGTGCTAGTCTTTTAGCGCTACTGTTAAATGTAGCATTAGACTCCCATTGTCACCCCTAGAAACAGAAACATAGGACTATTACACCCGTTGGTGATCACTCTTTCCACTGGTACTGCCACATCCTTAGCCCTCTTTCCACTGGTACTGCCACATCCTTAGCCCTCTTTCCACTGCTACTGCCACATCCCTAGCCCTCTTTCCACTGGTACCACCACATCCTTAGCCACTGCTTCCTCTGCATCCTTCCCAGTGGTGCACCGTCTCACCGGATCTGGAGGGGACACTTCTATTACCACTGGCTCCATGCCTATCAATTTTCCACAATCCAATGTCAGTCACCCAACAGTCATAATTTTTTCCATTTAGAATCCAAATGTGTCTCTACCTTTCATACTCGTGTTAGATTAAACATCACACCTTCAGAACATACTGAAGCTCTAGGGAAAATTGACAACATAACCATTCCCAAAATATCTTCTTGAAATGAAGCTACACTTAATTTGACGCGAACAGTGACGTGTGCCTTTTGTGACATTTCTGAAACTCCACCATATAGTGCTTGAGCTTCAAATTCTACATCTTCTGTGATGGAATTAACTTGTCCAGCACCTTTAGCAACCTTATAGTTTCTTTCTCACTTTCTCCTGACACTTTCTGAGTCGTTTTCAGCTTTTTTCTGGAACGTCCTTTTCTGTCTCTGGAAACGCCCTAAACTTACTTTGACAACTCTTATAGACAACTCTTTATTCCTCGTCTGCTTCTACATCCAATCGTGTCACTGCCTGTGTTCACCGGCTGGTAGCCTAAGAGAGGGAAGTATCCCTGTCGCCACAAGTCTCTGTTCCCTTGCCTCCACCCATTCCTTACAAAAAGTGCCTCTCTTTGACTTACAGTATAGGTTCGGTAGGCTGAGTATGTATAGGCTAAATAGTTCTACCTCCTTACCGACTCTACACACTTCTCTCATTTCTTCATTCATACTCGTAGTTTGGATTCCAATTCTTAAACATGGAGGCTCCTTCTTTTAACTTTAATACCCAAATGTTGATTAAAATGCACTACTTTTATGGTGTATCCTGTCACGTTCTGACCTTTATTTCCTTTGTTTTGTATTTATTTAGTATGGTCAGGGCGTGAGTTGGGTGGGCAGTCTGTTTGTTTTTCTATGATTTGGGTATTTCTATGTTTCGGCCTAGTATGGTTCTCAATCAGAGGCAGGTGTCATTAGTTGTCTCTGATTGAGAATCATACTTAGGTAGCCTGGGTTGCACTGTTTGTTTGTGGGTGATTGTCTATGTTGATGGCTTGTTTCAGCGCAGCTCGCATTAGCTTCACGGTTGTTATTTTGTTTACTGTTTTTGTATAGTGTTTCAGTGTTCAGTGTTTTCTTTATTAAAATTCATGATGAACACATATCACGCCGCATTTTGGTCCTCCGATCCTTCTCGCCTCTCCAGATGAAGAGGAGGACGACCGTGACATATCCTTTAATAATACTCGGATCATCATTCATTCATTCTGTTAATTTACCAGTCTGGACATCTGCATCCATCCACTACTGCAGGAAAAAACAGTAACATATACACATTCAGTATATACACAGCAAAGCTCCCACATAGCATAGCAAAGCACCCCCACTCCCATACAATGTTATATTTAAGCAGTTTTCCACTGTGGTTGACTTAAACACTTTCACCCCGATTAAAGACCTTTTCAGACATTTCAGGGTCAGTGACGAATATACAGTGCATTGGGAAAGTTTTTAGACCCATTGACTTTTTCCACATTTTTGTTACATTACAGGCTTATTCTAAAATTGATTAAATAAATTGTTTTCTTCATCAATCTACAAAGAATACCCCATGATGGCAATGCGAAAACAGATTTTTAGAATTTTTTGCAAGTGTATAATTTTTTTTTTTTTTAAATACAGTTGAAGTCGGAAGTTTACATACACTTAGGTTGGAGTCATTAAAAATTGTTTTTCAACCACTCCACAAATTTCTTGTTATTAACAAACTATAGTTTTGGCAAGTCGGTTAGGACATCTACTTTGTGCATGACAAAAGTAATTTTTCCAAAAATTGTTTACAGACAGATTATTTCACTTATAATTAACTCTATCACAATTCCAGTGGGTCAGAAGTTTACGTATACAGTGCCTTGCGAAAGTATTCGGCCCCCTTGAACTTTGCGACCTTTTGCCACATTTCAGGCTTCAAACATAAAGATATAAAACTGTATTTTTTTGTTTAAGAATCAACAACAAGTGGGACACAATCATGAAGTGGAAGGACATTTATTGGATATTTCAAACTTTTTTAACAAATCAAAAACTGAAAAATTGGGCGTGCAAAATTATTCAGCCCCTCCCTGTACTTTCAGTGCAGCAAACTCTCTCCAGAAGTTCAGTGAGGATCTCTGAATGATCCAATGTTGACCTAAATGACTAATGATGATAAATACAATCCACCTGTGTGTAATCAAGTCTCCGTATAAATGCACCTGCACTGTGATAGTCTCAGAGGTCCGTTAAAAGCGCAGAGAGCATCATTAAGAACAAGGAACACACCAGGCAGGTCCGATATACTGTTGTGAAGAAGTTTAAAGCCGGATTTGGATACAAAAAGATTTCCCAAGCTTTAAACATCCCAAGGAGCACTGTGCAAGCGATAATATTGAAATGGAAGGAGTATCAGACCACTGCAAATCTACCAAGACCTGGCCGTCCCTCTAAACTTTCAGCTCATACAAGGAGAAGACTGATCAGAGATGCAGCCAAGAGGCCCATGATCACTCTGGATGAACTGCAGAGATCTACAGCTGAGGTGGGAGACTCTGTCCATAGGACAACAATCAGTCGTATATTGCACAAATCTGGCCTTTATGGAAGAGTGGCAAGAAGAAAGCCATTTCTTAAAGATATCCATAAAAAGTGTTGTTTAAAGTTTGCCACAAGCCACCTGGGAGACACACCAAACATGTGGAAGAAGGTGCTCTGGTCAGATGAAACCAAAATTGAACTTTTTGGCAACAATACAGTAAAACGAGTCCTATATCGACATAAGCTGAAAGGTCGCTCAGCAAGAAAGAAGCCACTGCTCCAAAACCGCCATAAAAAAGCCAGACTACGGTTTGCAACTGCACATGGGGACAAAGATCATACTTTTTGGAGAAATGTCCTCTGGTCTGATGAAACAAAAATAGAACTGTATGGCCATAATGACCATCGTTATGTTAGGAAGAAAAAGGGGGAGGCTTGCAAGCCAAAGAACACCATCCCAACCGTGAAGCACGGGGGTGGCAACATCATGTTGTGGGCGTGCTTTGCTGCAGGAGGGACTGGTGCACTTCACAAAATAGATGGCATCATGAGGCAGAAAAATTATGTGGATATATTGAAGCAACATCTCAAGACATCAGTCAGGAAGTTAAAGCTTGGTCAAAAATGGGTCTTCCAAATGAACAATGACCCCAAGCATACTTCCAAAGTTGTGGCAAAATAGTTTAAGGACACAAACTCAAGGTATTGGAGTGGCCATCACAAAGCCCTGACCTCAATCCCTGACCTCAAAATTTGTGGGCAGAACTGAAAAAGCGTGTGTGAGCAAGGATGCCTACAAGCCTGATTCAGTTACACCAGCTCTGTCAGGAGGAATGGGCCAAAATTCACCCAATCTATTGTGGGAAGCTTGTGGAAGGCTACCCGAGACGTTTGACCCAAGTTAAACAATTTAAAGGCAATGCTAACAAATACTAATTGAGTGTATGTAAATTTCTGACCCACTGGGAATGTGATGAAAGAAATAAAAGCTGATAAATCATTCTCTCTATTGTTCTGACATTTCACATTCTTAAAATAAAGTGGTGATCCCAACTGACCTAAAACAGGGAATCTGTACTAGGATTAAATGTCAGGAATTGTGAAAAACCAATGTTTTGGCTAAGGTGTATGTAAACTTCAAACTTCAACTGTACCTTATTTACAGAATGTGGAAAAAGTTGGTGTCTGAGTGCTTTCCCGAATGCACTGTATATGGAAATTAAAGCTATTTTTACCTTTATTAGAGTGTTGTGTATATTTCAACAAGTTTTAGTCACCAAGAATGTAATTCATGCATTTTAATTATGAATCATATGATTTCTCCCATGAAAAATGTCATTCGGTGTAACAGGGACAATGGATTTAGAAATTATTTGATTTGCTATCATTATTAGAAGCCAGTTTTTTATAGATATTCCTAGTTTGATCTCTACCAACATGTACTGCTCAGGAATTCTAAATTGCATCACAATTAATATCACAAATTTTGGCTTTTGTACCCGAAATTAGCTAATTTTTTTATGATTATCACCCAAAATGTCACATTGAAAGGTGAAAAATGCTGGAAAAAGTTGTTTTAAAAAAATCCTCTAAAGAAGTTCAGATTGTTGTTCTATCCTCATCTTCACAAAACTGAATTAGTGACATGAAAAGCCTGTTACACCATCTGACTGTGACATCACTACACCAAATAACACAGTACAGTGAGATTCCATATTGGCTGATCATAAAAGATTATCTCAGCAACAAAGATGCACTTAAAGCACAACTGAAGGCATCTTCCCTGATAAAAGTGGCCTATGTGGCATCGATATTAGTCAGAAACATTTATTTTATGGTCAAAATGGACTACAAAGTATAAATAGGATAATTTTGGTCATAAAGTAAATCTCTTCCAAAACAGTTTGACTTATGTCACGAACCGGCTCAAAGCCCGTAACAAAGGGTGACAACGTAGAGATAAGGAGTAACAAAATATATATTTATTAACTAAAGCAACTAAGGAAAATATACAATGGTGTGTGTAATCAGTAATCAGTAGTGTAAGTGAGTGTTTTGCATGCATGAATGTGATAATGCAGGGTGTTGAACGGTACCAAAGCAAACAAACGGCCACCAAGAACCACAACACAATCTACAAAGGTGTCTGCATGGAGAGAGTCTCTTCCATGAATGTGGAAGAGGTCTATTTATCCTGGGAGACACCTGGCCCAGGTGTTTCCCATGAAGCTGACGACCCTCTCAACTCCGCCCACCGGCATCCTAATAAGGAGACAAGAACAAAGACATAATACGGCAGACAGAGTGGGAGGGTCGTCACACTTACTTGAGGGTTGGGTTTTGACAGCGGATCAGACTTTCTTTGCACAAGACTACTCGTCACAATTTATCTGACTTGGGAAGTACTGCACCAAACACCTTGACTAGATAGATATTTTCACAACTAAAACCTCCTCCGCAAAAACGGCAAAATGAATTACCTTTTTTTTGTTATCTTTGCTTCATTCAGACTATTTTGAGGAGGTGATACTTGTATAATATGATGCAAAACTCATCATACCGATGGTATTTCTGCCTGCTTGAACAGGGAATAGCTCAGATACACATGAAAACATGAAATGACTACGTGAATCGATAGAACATCGCTCAGAGACACACAAAAACAATATAACATTAAAAATCTGTGAATCTTTCCTTTAACTATTCTATAACTATAATACCTAGCTCTCCTCGCAAGCCACTGCTGCCTAGATAGAGGTTCTGCATTCTTCCGGGCCATGAACCACACAGACCTCTCTTTGTTGGATAGAGGCATCTGGAAGGACAGAATTTCCCCTAAAACATCGAAACTGGACTTTAAAAGCATTGGTAAAAAAAAATGATATTAATTTAACACAACGAAATAATAATGACCATGTTGTCATCTCTTTTGTTAAATAAGAACATAAATAAGGATAATATGCCTTAAAACATCAAAATAAATAAATAAATATGTTATTAATAAAACATAATATCAATTCCATTCCCTAAAAACTTGAGGATAGTCATGAAAATAATGAAACTGTACGTGTCATTCAGAGTAATGAATTACATTGTGGTATAATTTTTATCAAATGACAAAACCGTTACTCGTAAACAACAACAAAAACAGTTTGAACTTATAAAAAAGGCAATTGCTTGGCCACCTATGGAAAACTATGACCTTGACCTACAGCTTTTTAATGTCATCTTTCACATCAAATATAGTTTTTGAAATAAAACATAATTTTACTAATTATGCGTATGACAAAGGATTTTGTATCATAGTACACCAGTGACCGAATAGGTCAAATTACTTAAAAAATTAGGAGTGTCACGTTCTGACCTTTATTTCCTTTGTTTTGTATTTATTTAGTATGGTCAGGGCGTGAGTTGGGTGGGCAGTCTATGTTTGTTTTTCTATGATTTGGGTATTTCTATGTTTCGGCCTAGTATGGTTCTCAATCAGAGGCAGGTGTCATTAGTTGTCTCTGATTGAGAATCATACTTAGGTAGCCTGGGTTTCACTGTGTGTTTGTGGGTGATTGTTCCTGTCTCTGTGTTTTACACCAGATAGGACTGTTTTAGGTTTTCTCACGTTTGTTGTTTTTGTTAGTTATCTCATGTGTAGTGTCTTTATAAATGAAAGAACATGAACAACCACGCTGCATTTTGGTCCGCCTCTACTTCACCTAAAGAAAACCATTACAAGGAGAGACTTACTAACCTTGTTGTTCCTGGCTAGGGGTCCTTCAGAATCTTCTTTCTGATGCAATGACCTGCCATATGACTATCGCAATATATTATGGTCTGTCAAACTGAATGACATTGTATGAAATCCCAATGTAGAGACAAAAGTCCTTGAAGCATACAAATATGGTGAGCATTGCTTCATTACATTTGTTATATTGACACAAACACCCACACAATTATGCCCAAGGGGTTGATTGAATTGTCTTTGGGCTGGTTGACATTTCTTTAGCATTTTTGCGGCTGTGATTATAATCAAAGAGAATTCTCTTGGTAGATAATGTGAGCCATGTTTCAGTGAAGAAAATAATGTTACAGTCTCTTATGTCTCTCTGGAATGCTACCCTTGCTCGGATTTCATCAACTTGTTGTCAAGAGACTGGACATTGGCGAGTAGTATGCTCGGGAGCGGTGCGCGATGTGCCCGTCTCCGGAGCCTGACCAGAAGACCGCTTCATTTGCCCCTTTTACGGCGCCTTTATATTGGCTCGCCGACTGGGATCCGATCCATTGTCCCGGGTGGTGGGCAAAACGCAGGATCCGCTTCGGGAAAGTCGTATTCCTGGTCGTAATGATGGTGAGTTGACGTTGCTCTTATATCCAGTAGTTCCACCCGACTCTATGTCATAAAACCTAAGATTACCTGGGGTACCAATGTAATAAATAATATGTAAAAAAAACAAAATACTCTGTTGGCGCCGGAAGTCTATAAGTCGATAAAGTGGGGAGACTTGAGTCACATAATATGGTGTTTATAAAAATGTATGTATTTTAATATTATAAACATGCTTCGGACACCAAAATCAGCACATCACTTCATTGACCTTTCAAAAGTTTCAACATCCCTTGGCCCACTTATTTACAATATTTTATAAGGGTCCCCATTAGCTACTGCTAAAGCAGTAGCTACTCTTCCTGGGGTCCACACAAAACATGACATCATACATAACATTAATATACAAAGTACATCACAAGGACAGAACTACATACATTTTAAGTATACAATTATGCCGTCGTAATCATGCAATTCATAGACGGTACTGTATGCAAGTGCAAAACACAAACACAAAAAATGGAAATGCAAAAAGGTGGTGTTACAAATAGGCTGGCACTTTTCGCTAAATTCCACTGAAGTGAATAAAGCATAGACCTTTTACAGTTACCACCTGCAAGGGGTTTCCCGGTGTAACATGTAACAAGGTAGTTAACCCACTGTTCCTAGGCTGTCTTGTAAATAAGAATTTGTTCTTAACATGCCTAGTTAAATAAAGGTTAAATAAACATTTGGTAAATGCAACATGAACATGAAATAACCAGGCCTTGAATCTTGAGCCTTCTTACAGCCTATCGCCCTTAACTGGTTAGCTAAAATATAGTATAATGTGTTACAGGAGGCTCATAATAGCTAAGTTTCTTTAACTTTTGGCATAATTAAGGTGTATCATCTCTCCCAGCTCAAAGTAATACTTAGAGACAACAACAATATTGTTAATGTATGCCTAATACTGGCTGGAATTAATGTAATTTAAGCAGGTTATATCAGGTATGAAGGGAAGATGATATGCAGACCACGTCAAATAAATAATAGTTTAATGTTCCAAACAGGGCCAGGCAAAAGACAGGTCAAGGCAGACAGGGGTCAGAAAACCAGAGGTGGAGCAACAGTACTGGACGGCTGGCAGGTTCAGGGTAAGGCAGGGTGGTCAGGCAGGTGGGCTCAGAGTCAGGACAGGCATGGGTCAAAACCGTGAGGGCGAGAAAAGAGAGACTGGAAAAAGCAGGAGCTGAGACACAAAACGCTGGTTGACTTGAACAAACAAGATGAACTGGCACAGACAGACATAAAACACAGGTATAAATACACAGGGGATAACAGGAGACAAAGGGCTGTGACACATGAAAGGTGGGGTGTATACGAAAGGTACTGGGCAGCAGAAGACGAACAGCAGAGGAACTAATCATTTTAGAGATGGGAAATGGGCCAATAAACCATGGAGAGTTTGCCGGATTCCACCCAGGGAACATTCAACTTCCTCCTACTCGGGGAAGAGCAGGGGCTGATACCCCAGGGAACATGCAAAGGGCGATAGGCCCGTGGTATAGCAGGGAAGGGTGTTGCTTGCATATTCCATCCACACAAGATGCTAGCTCCAGGTGGTGGGGTTGGCGGAGACCAGGCAGCGTAGAGTTGTCTCAAGGTCCTTGTTGGCTTGCTCCCACTGGCCATTGGACTGGGGGTGGAACCCAGAGGACAGCCGACAACCCAATGAGGGTGCAGAACACCGTCCAGACCGGGACGAGAACTGAGGGCCTCGGTCGGAAACCATGTCCACGGGCAGTCCATGGATCCAGAAGAAGTGCTGCACCATAAGCTGGGCCGTCTCCTTGGCCGAGGGTACTTTGGGGAGAGAAATTAAAGTGGACAGCCTTGGAAAACCGGTCGACCACCGTCAGGAAGGCAGTGTTGCCTTCAGAAGGGATACATGGGATATATGGGATATATGGGACCAGGGACGGCGAGGGACAGGCAGAGGTTGCAGAAGGCCAGCCCAGAGCTTGCCGAGGAGTCTTGTTCTGAGCACATGGTGCAAGCGGCAACAAATGCGGAGACATCAGGAACCATGGTGGGCCACCAAAAGAGTCATCGCACAAACACCAGGGTCCTCCGGGAGCCCAAGTGGCTGGCAAGCATGGAGGAATGGGTCCACTCCTGGACTGCGGAGCGGACAGCGTCAGGCATGAACATCCGAAGCCCCAGGGCTTTGCTGGGACCACTGCGCCTCCCGGACCCGTTTCCCGATAATCCAGCTGAGTGCCATCTCCAGGCACGAGGTGGTGAGGATGGTCACGGGCTCCAGGGTGGTAGCCGTAGAGTTATAGCGGTGAGACAGGGCATCCGGCTTGATGGACCCGGCCGGTAGGATGGGGAGAAGTTGAACCGGGTAAACAGCAGGGCCCATCTTGCCTCCCTGGAGCGGAGGCGCTTGGTGGTGCGGAGATACTCCAGGTTTTTGTGGTTGGCCCACACAATGAACAGATGTTCCACCCACTCGAGCAAATGCCTCCTTTCCTTCAATGCCATCTTCATGGCGAGATGCTCCCAATTCCCCACATCATAATTCCTCTCTGTGGCTTTGAGGCGGTAGGAGAAGAAGGTGCAGAGATGCAGCTTAAGGTCCAGAGCAGAATGTTGGGACAGAACAGCCCCCATTCCGACATCCGAAGCATCAGCCTACACCACGAAACTGACGGGAAGGGTCCGGATGAACCAGGATCGGAGCCGTGGTGAAGCGGTGTTTAAGGTCCCGGAATGCCCGGTCAGCGGCAGTGAACCACGTGAACAGAACCTTGTTAGAGGTTAGGGCAGATGGGGGCGGCCAGGGTGCTGTAACCCCGGATAAAGCGTCAATAGAAGTTCGCGAACCCCAGGAAGCGGTGCAGCTGCACCCTGGACGTAGGCTGGTACCAATCCACCACTGTTTTCACCTTCTCGGGATCCATCTTGACGCTCCCAGCAGAGATGATGTAGCCCAGAAAGGGAATGGTGGAGCGATGGAACTCGTACTTTTTCGCCTAAATGAACAGCTGATTCTCCAGAAGGCGCTGGAGAGCATGCCGGACATGGAGCATGTGTTCTTGGGGGGAGCGGGAGAAGACGAGGATGTCGTCAATGTAGACAAAGATGAACCGGTTCAGCATGTCACGGAGAACGCCATTCACTAGAGACTGGAACACGGCAGAGGCATTGGTGAGGCTAAAGGGCATGACCAGATATTCGTAGTGGCCTCTGGCTGTGTTGAAGGCGGTCTTCCACTCGTCCCCCTCTCGTATCTGCACCAGGTGCTAGGCTCTGCATAGATCCAGCTTGGAGAACACAGTGGCCCCCTGGAGCGGCTCAAAGGCAGAGGAAGTGAGTGGTAGCGGATAACGGTTGTTTACCTTGATGTCGTTGAATCACCGGTAGTCAATGCACGGGCGCAGGGTCTTGTCCTTCTTCTCCACGAAGAAGAACCCTGCGCCAGCGAGAGAGGGATGGATAAATCTAGTAGCTAGAGATTCCCCAATGTAGTCCTCTATAGCCTTGGATTCAGGTCCCAACAGCAAGTACAGACACCCCTGGGCGGCAAGCTGCTAGGCAGAAGGTCAATCCCGCAGTCATAGGGGTGGTGTGGCGGAAGAGAAGTGGCCTAGGACTTGCTAAACACCTCCCAGAGATCCTGATACTCTGCAGGAACGGTAGAGAGATCGGAACCACCTCCGAGGACCCAGGAAGACGTCCCGGGACAGGTTGCGCCAACTTCAGACAATGGGTGAGGCAGAATAGACTCCAGCCCATGATGGCACTCATAGACCAGTTGATAAGTTGTGTCTCTGGAGCTAGAAGAATCACAAAACCACGAGAATCTGCGGGAGCTTGATGAGCAGGAACTGAATGGTCTCGTTGTGATTCCCTGACACACGTAGGTTGATGGATGTGGTGGTTTGGGTGACCCGGGAGTGAGGTGGAATCCCTGGATATGCGGGGGAAATAAAAGTCTCTCCAGTTGTCGCTCCCACAAACACCCATCGATGCGGATGGTCAGAGCGATGAGGAAGTCAAAATTCTTGGGTAACTCCTGAGCCGTAAGCTCATCCTTAACCTCCTCTGAGACGCCGTGCAGGAACATGTCGAACAGTGCTTCCGGGTTCCATGCACAATCCGCTGCCAACATACGGAAATCCACCGCATAGTCGGCCACAGTGCGGGAGTCCTGCCGGAGCTGGAGTAGCTTCCGGGCAGCTTCTCTCCCGGAGAACGGGGCATCAAAAACTTTCCTCACCTCTCCCATGAACCCCTCCAGGCTCATGCATATGGACGGCTGCTGTTCCCATACAGCGGTAGCCCCTTCCAGACATCTGTGTGATGAGAGGCTATTTTGGAGCAATCTGAGAAGGAGGGCTGAAGTAAAAAAATTAGGGCAAACTGAGCTAAAAACGCCGGACAGGTGCTCAGCTCTCCATTGAAGCATTCCAGAGAAGGTAACTGGGGTTCCCGGAAGGTGGAGTGGCCGGTGGAGCGATGCTGCTAACCGCCGAGTTGCTGAGGGGCGGTGGGGTTACCACCGTGGCAGGCTGCCCCCCAGACGATCCGCAGATTTGCTCCAGCAGCATGTCCAATGCCTGGTCATGGTGCTCAGCCAACGATTGGACCCTCTCCATCAGTAATTTCTTGTGCCTGCCAATGGGGGCTCTTTGGGTGGAGATGGCATTGCGCAGCTGGCCCGGGTATGCTGGGTCAGTCATTGGCCAGTTTGTGCTATCAGGTATGAAGGGAAGACTCCGATGCAGACCACGTCGATTAAACAATAGTTTAATGTTCCAAATAGTGGCAGGCAAAAGACAGGTCAAGGCAGGCAGGGATCAGAAAACCAGAGGTGGGACAACTGTACCGGACGGCAGGCAGGCTCAGGGTAAGGCAGAGATTGGTAATCCAGAGGGGGGTAAAGGTACCGGTCGGCAGGGTCAGGGACAGGCAGAGTGGTCAGGCATGTGGGCTCGGAGTCAGGACAGGCAAGGGTCAAAACTGTGAGGTTGAGAAAAGAGAGACTGGAAAAAGCAGGTGCTGAGACACAAAACGCCAGTTGACTTGAACAAACAAGACAAACTGGCACGACAGACAGAAAACACAGGTATAAATACACAGGGGATAATGGGGAGGATGGGTGACAGCTGGAGGGGATGGAGACAATCACAAAGACAGGTGAAACCTGAAACACAGATGAGGGTGACAAGTCAACCCCTTGGGTATAATTGTGTGGGTGTTTGCATCAATATAACAAATATTGTGGCATTACATTTGTATGCTTCAAGGACTTTTGTTGCTACATTGGGATTTCATACAATGTCATTCAGTATAACAGACAGACCATAATGCACTGCCATAGTCATATGGCAGGTCATTGCATCCGAAAGAAGATACTGAAGGACCCCCAGCCAGGAACAGCAAGGTTAGTAAGTCTCTCCTAAAAATGTTTATAATTTGACCTATTCGGTCACTGGTGCGCTATGATACAAAATCCTTTGTAATATGCATAATTTGTCAAATAATGTTTTATTTCAAAATGTATATTTGATGTGAAAGATTACATTAAAAAGCTGTAGGTCAAGGTCATAGTTTTCCATAGGTGGTCAAGCAGTTGCCTTTTTTTTAAGTTCTAACAGTTTTTGTCTATGCTAGTGTAAATTTTCATCCCTCATCAAACACCAGGCAAAGTTTTAGAAGTGTCTCACAGCTCATCGAAAAACACTGCAAAAGTAATATATTGGGAAACAGATTTCAAAAGCAAAATTAAGGCATGTTAATTAAAAACTTCTGTTCTCTCCCAATATCTTTTGTTCTTTGTGCATTACTAGTACATTCAAGAGGTTTCAAAGTCATTGAATTGATCACATTTTAGACTGACAAAATTTCCCCTTTTCCACATGAAACACAAAATCATAAAATTATTAATTTTCAGTGGCTGAAAACGGTGTAAAAGGTACTCATTCCGCAGACAGAGGCAAGTGATTGGACGTAAAAATTACTTTTTGTACATTCTGCCAGTCAAGGCCATTTGGTTCGCAGTCAATCTTTCCAACCTTACAGCTGGGTGTGGAGCTAATTAATAAATCTGAACATGTGAATCAGTGGCCTGCAAGGAGTGAAAGAAAATTACAATATGCACAAACCCTCTGGGTGTGTTTGGATAATTATATTAACTGCCGTGACCTGTGTATATGCACTGAGTTTACAAAACATTAGGAACACTTTCCTAATATTACGTTCCCCCCCCACCCTCCATCCACCCTTTTCCCCTCAGAACAGCCTCAATTCGTCAGGGCATGGAATCTACAAGGTGTCAAAAGCGTTACACAGGGATGCTGGCCCAAGTTGATTCCAATGCCTACCACAGTTGTTGGCTGGATTTCTTTGTGTGGTGGACCATTCTTGATACACATGGGAAACTGTTGAGCGTGAAAATCTCAGCAGCTTTGCAGTTCTTGACACAAACCAGTGCGCCTGGCACTTACTAACACCACGTTCAAAGGCACATACAGTACCTGTTTTGTCTTGCCCATTAACCCTCTGAATGGCACACATACACAATCCATGTCTCAATTGTCTCAAGGCTTGAAAATCCTTCTTTAGTGACATCAATAAGGGATCATAGATTTCACCTGGATTCACCTGGCCAGTCTATGTAATGTTTTGTACACTCAGTGTATATTACCTGACAGGTAAGACTGTAAGCTCAGTTTGGACAACTCCAAGGGACTTTTTGGCATTGCACTAGGTTTGCTTTAGTTTGGGTTATGTGGCGGCCACATAGCTAGATATTTCATATGATGTGCCTCTCTGCTTACATGACACACATAGTTTGCCCTCCAACATGAAACTAGAGAGACTCAAGGCACTATCCATTTCTCTGCTCACTGTCCTGTATGCTCAGAGCGCTTTCTCTCTGGAGTAGATTCTAACAGCATGTTTCAGAATGTTCCATCAACCGATCCTCTGTCGGCTCTAGCAATGTCCACAATACTGTGTCTCCTCCCTGGGCTCAGGCCCTGTCGGGAGCACTCTCGCTCTCTAAGCTCTCAGGAGTCTGGGTTACACAGAAATCTGCTACTGTTTACAGTTGTATATCTCCTGTCATCTGCTGTTTAGCCTAAAGTCTGTGACACACTTCCAGTACATGAGGGACTCAGAGACAGTGTATATCTCTAAGCTGAGTGTAGTCATGGGGAAAATCATTGATGTCTGCAAAGTGTAACACAGAAGAATATGTCTGAGAGAGAGATTAATTTTTCTCTGTAGAAGAAAAACATTAAAGGAAAGATTCACCTATTTTGAATGTTAACAAGTTTGGGTGGATTTTTCCTTTAACTTGGCTGATTCAAGGAATGGACAGTCTGCTCAAATGGATTGTGGAGATTTTCAGGCATAGTGTTATGTGCTTTCATGCAGCTCGGTTGAGCAGACCAGCAATATCACCCCACTGCCAGCATTCACACTGTCTATCAAGTCTGACACAAGCAGGGAGTGGTGCCTCACCCTGACTCAGGGTCATACATCTTGAGACCCAGGCCATTCCTATTCTGCTGGATGAGGATATAGCAACCTCCTAGACAGGGGCTCAGGGAGGCTCTCTCACTTCATCACTGTCCCTGCTGTCAGAACCTCATCTCTGGGGTTATTAGCTATGAGCTGAGTCCTCAGTCTGGAGCAACTTCCCATGCATCTCTCACTCACTTATGGAAGGAAATGCATCAACAAAGTTGTCCCCACAGTGAAGGTTCACTGCTTCCCCAATCAAAAGCCCTGGATGAACACAGAGGTTGGCGGTAAACTAAATGATAGGGCTACTGTACACCGGGCTATCGCAGCCAACCCTGAGGCTATGGTTGAGGACACAAACAAGTACAAGAATTCCAGCAACGACCTCCACAGAGCCGTCAGACAAGCAAAATGACAATATAGGATCAAGGTGGATTGAATCCTATTACACAGGCTCCAACGCCCTTCGCATGTGGTAGAGGCTATAGTCCATTACAGATTACAAAGGAAGACCCAGCTGTGATCCGCCCAACGATGCCTCTCTACCAGACGAACTTAGTGCATTTTATGCACGCTTTGACAAAAACAACACCGAGCCCTACACGAGGGCCCCCGCTGACCCAGTGGACTGGGTGAGATGACTTTCTGAGGCCGTGAGAAAGGTTTTTAAACAGGTCAACACTGGTAAGGCCACGGGGCCGGACGGTATTCCAGGTCGCGTTCTCAGAGCATGCGCAAAACAGCTGGCAGGCATAGTCACGGTCATTTTCAATCACTCCTTGTCCCAGTCTGTAATCTCCATGTCTCAAGCTGACCACAAACATTCCTGTTCCCGAGAACTCTAAGGCTACCTGCCACAATGACTACCGCCCTGTAGCACTCACATCTGTAATCATTAAGTGCTTTGAAAGACTCGTTATAGCACACATATTCTCCATCATCACAGACACCTTAGACCCACTCCAATTTGCATACCAACAGATCCATGGACGATACAATCTCAATTGCACTCCACACTTCCCTCACCCACCTACATAATAGGAATACCTATGTGAGAATGCTGTTCATTGAATACAGCTCTGCATTCAACACCATAGTCCCCTCCAATCTTGTCACCAAGCGTGGGACACTGGGACTGAATACCTCCCTCTGCCGCTGGATGCTGGACTTCCTAAAGGGCCGACCCCAGGTGGTGAGGGTAGGCAACATTACCTCGACCATGCTGACTCTCAACACGGGGGACCCACAGGGGTGTGTGCTTAGTCCCCATCCACATCAATGGGGCTGTCCACACACATGCGCAAAGTCGCGAAGAAGGCGAGACAGCGCCTCTTCCCCCTCAGGAGGTTGAAAAACTTTGGCACGGGCCCTTTAATTCTCAAAAAGTTCTACAGCTGCACCATTGAGAGCATCTTGATTCTGAGATATTACATTTGCGCTGCCTGAGCGAGCACTTATGAGGTGAACTAGAACTAGAACTGCCTGTGTCCTCTGTCCTCTACGACCGCTACAAGGTAAAATAGAGCCAAGCAACCAGCATAGCAACGGACGCTTTGGTTCATTACGTAGACCGGTCAGAATTGTGCAAGTTCTAGCAACAACCCTGGCAATGGAACCTAGAGCTCATCAAATCCCATTGTGACGCAGCGGGGTACACTATTTGGCAGGGGTACACTATTTAGCATGACAGGCCCTCAAATCCTCAGAAAGTTATACAGCTGCACCATTGAGAGCATCATCACTGGCTTTATCACTGCTTGGTATGGCAACTGCACCGCCCTCGATCACATGACGACCCTGGAACTGACCCTGTATATAGCTACTGACCCTGGAACTGACGCTGTATATACCTACTTACCCTGGAACTGACCCTGTATATAGCTACTGACCCTGGAACTGACCCTGTATATAGCTATTTCACTGTGCAAGTGACAATAAAAACTTGAAACTTGGTCATAGAACTACCTTCGTTTTTGTTATATTCTTTATTGTGTTTACTTCTCATTCTTGTGTGGTTGCATAGAAAAAAGGGGTGACTCAACTAAATCAAATCAAAATCAAATCAAATCGAATCAAAAACGAACCCTTTGGCTCAACTTACCCCACCCTCCCCTACGGTAAGAGGAGCTATAAAATCACTAGTTGAAGTATATACTGGTGCTTCTATAACCATCACACTTCTATGGTTATATATATCTCACAAAGTACTGCAAAGTACTTCTACCAGTGTGTCAAGTGCAACAGCTGTTTATAAAAGTTACCTCAGATCTACTCTGTTTATAGCCCATTGCTGAGAAGCCCAGGAATGCGGACATAAACAATTGACAATGTGGGACTTCTTGATCTGTTAACTTATCAGATAATACCATATAGGTCATTTTGATGTCATGAATCAATAAGGCAAACATTTCTATGGACTGTTCCAGCCCCAGAGAATAAGAAACGTGTGGGGCTTTGTGGAGTCTTCAGCGGACTGTGGAGTCCAAACCCATCCGATCCCACTCCACCAAGTTTCACATGAACTCTTTCTAATAAACATAATCTACTAGGTAGAGGGCAAATTCACAAGTTGTTAGTTCAGATTAATTAAATATGTGGTTTTACTCCAAATCAAAGCAAATCAAAAAGCTAATCAAATTGTATTTGTCACATGCGCTGAATACAACAGGTGAAATGCTTACTTACAAGCCCTTAATCAACAATGCAGTTTTAAGAAAAATAATAGTTTAGAAAAATATTTACTAAATAAACTAAAGTAAAAAATAAATGTAACAATAACGAGGCTATGTACAGGGGGTACCGGTACAGAGTCAATGTGTGGGGGTACAGGTTAGTCAAGGTAATTGAGGTCATATGTACATGTAGGTAGGCGTGCATAGATAATAAACAGCAAGTTTATTGTCATCCAGTGATGAAAGGAGCGTTCATATAGAATAAGGAGATATTGCAATTGTTAGCCATCAACAATGTCTACAGGAAGTTGAAAAAAAAGTCCAGTTCTTTTGCTTTTCATTTAAATGTATAAAAAATCAAAGTGTATTTTCAGGTGTTTGTATTGGTGGTTTTCAGAGACATGCCTGTCCTCCTAATCTAGTCGAATCTCTGTGTGATTCACTGCATCAGGTTTCATTATACGATGTGTCATAGCTGGAGCAGTCGCCTTATTAAAGAGCTCAGCAGGTGGTTCAGTCCCAGCATATATCGATGGCGTGGCGTTGCGCCACACTCCATGTCATCTTCCCCACTTTTTGGCAAAGTATCAGTATCAGTATCAGTTTTATATCAGTATCAGTTTTATATTGTATCACATCAAGGAACATGTTTTTACACCCTCAAGCCTCCTTTGTCTGAGCTACCCATGATGAACTGTATCAAGTGGGATCAAACAGCACTGTTTTACAGAGTGATGGCAGTGAATGTATTGATCGTTATGTAAGTCTAAAACTGCAGGGAGCACTTGAGACAGAAATTACTCCCACAAAATGTTCATGTGTGCATGTGATCACACATTGTAAGTGGGAGCAGTTTAGTCAGATGAAGTCTTCACTCGCTTCGTGTTACTATGGCATTGTCACGTTGCATTCATTTGCTTGTTTTTGTATGAAGATGGAAAGAGTATATTTCTGTTACACACTTGTTACCAGGGTTGGAATGAACGGATTGAAATGGAATTGACCCCAACTCTGCTTGTTACACATACTACCCACGCTGTACAGTTATAACCTGTCAAAATGTTGTGATTTGGGGACACCTCATCATGACACGACGTGATTTACACAACGATGCACTGAGTAGATATCTGATGCTCTTCAGGGTATGTGCGATAGCAGTAATGCTGTACAGTATGACACTAATAACAGAATCACTTTCTCACTGCTGACATGTAACAACCTTTGTGTCATTTCTTCCTCTCTGAGGCAAATGTGGCTTCTCCATTACTGAGGGACAAGAGAAATACACTACTACCCTATGTAGGAAAAGCAATGATCCTTTGGCTAATTATCTTAAATAGCAATAGTACTCTTCTGCTGGTATAGGAAAAGGGGATAAGGAAACGGATGTAGTGCCATGTCGCAGGGGGTTTGTACGGCACCCTCTGGGAGGCTCAGATTAATCCTAGGAATGACACGACTCTTAAGCATATCGTGGTGACTATACTGTCACTTCAGCCAAACTGTAGAGACAAGGAATACCCCATACCTATATGTTATGTCGAGTGAAACAACTGACAGAGAACTCCCTGTGATTTCAACTTTGTAATGCATTTATAGCTACTGACAACATCAACCAGGAATATTTAACCTTTATTTAACTAGGCAAGTCAGTTAAGAACAAATTCTTATTTACAATTACGGCCTTTATAGAACTATAGTTTGCACAAAGTCATGACTATTATCATAATGGCATTCATCTGATCAGACAAAGCTGGATCTGAATGCTACTCTGAGTGAAAAGCCAGAGTTGGTTGTTCAGTCCAGGGCCCACAGAAGTAGGTCACGGCTGACAAACACCTCTAATTAGCCTAATGAAGCCAGTGGCTCAGGTTGAGTCACATAATTGGTCTCTGAAGTGGATGATGAGACTGGATGGTCGATCATGCGTAGGTTTTAGGGCAGAAAAAATATATGAGTGCTAGCTGGATTCTTGAAATGAGCTCATTCAACCCATTGCTCATAATTATTGCATGATAGTTGTATTACCTCATCATCTAAAAAGCATGTTTTTCTTTAGGTCAAGGTCACAGAAGAAAAAAAACATTATTCCTCCTCTCCCTCCTTCCTCCCTCTTCCTCCTCCTCTCCTTCCTCTCCCCCTCAATCAATCAAATGTATTAATAAAGACCTTTTTACATCAGCCGATGTCACAAAGTGCTATGCCGAAACGCAGCCTAAAACCCCAAACAGAAAGCAATGCAGATGTAGAAGCACGCTGGCTAGGAAAAACTCCATAGAAAGGCAGGAACCTAGGAAGAAACCTAGAGAGGAGCCAGGCTCTGGGGGGTGGCCAATACTCTTCTGGCTGTGCCGGGTGGAGATTATAACAGTACATGGCCAAGATGTTCAAACATTCATAGATGACCAGCAGGGCCAAATAATAATAATCACAGTGGTTGTAGAGGGTGCAACAGGTCAGTTGGCTTTTCATAGCCGATCGTTCAGAGTGAGAGACAGCAGGTGCGTTAGAGAGTGACAGAGTTGAAAACAGCAGGTCCGGGACAAGGTAGCACGTCCGGTGAACAGGTCAGGGTTCCATAGCCGCAGGCAGAACAGTTCAAACTGGAGCAGCAGCATGACCAGGTGGACTGAGGCATGGTCCTAGGGCTCAGGTCCTCCGAGAGAAAGAGAGAGTTAAAGGGAGCATACTTAAATTCACACAGGACACTGGATAAGACAGGAGAAATACTCCAGATATAACAGACTGACCCTAACCCCCCAAACACATAAACTATTGCAGCATAAATACTGGAGGCTGAAACAGGAGAGGTCGGGAGACACTGTGGCCCCGTCCGACGATACCCCCGGAGAGGGCCAACCAGGCAGGATATTACCCCACCCTCTTGAAGGATATCTTCAACCTCCAACTTACTACCCTAAGACAAGGCCGAGTATAGCCCACGAAGATCTCCTCCACGGCACGAACTCGAGGGGGGTGCCTCCCTCCTTCTGCCATCTTCCTCCTCCTTTCCTTCCTCCATCTTCCTCCTCTCCTTCCTCCCCCTCCCCCTTCCTCCCTCTCCCTCCTTACTCCCTCAGCCTCCCTCTTCCTCCTTACTTCCTCTTCCTCCATCTGAAAACGATGTTAATGATGTTATTTAAGACACAGTGCTGATTAGTTGTTTTCCAATATGATAAGTATACCCCCATCGTTTCAACAAATTCTTTGCCCATCTTGTTTACCCAAATTGTTAACCCATTTGCTTTCATTTGGCCAACATTTCTCAAAGATAACAATTATCTGGTGAAACATAACTCATGATGTGCACGCTGCTTAGGACCGAACATCACCGTCCACAGACTGTGTCTGTCTCTCCCACCTCTTTCTGTCAGCCCAGGGAGATAATGTCTGTTTGGTGTGCACAGAGAGATTAATTGTAATGTGAGACCACAAAATGAATAATAAATGTTTTGCTGTGGGCTTTTTAAAATATTGTGCATAGAAGCTCCCAGTCCCCTGTCAACATTCTCACCGTACAGATATATAGTGGTAAGATTATTTTCCTCCCCTTGTCCCCTGGCCTTCCACAAGCAACCTGCAACTGGAACCATTAGCCTACTAGCTAAAGACAACCGTTTTCATGGCAATAATCATCAATCATCTTTTGTTCTGTGCTGCCTGTTTCCAATTATCATGCAAAGGCAGTGAGCCCAATACAAATAGGATAGCTAATGATATACATAGAATGGGTGTCAGAGGCAACATGGATGACTTTTATATCCTCCATGGAGTCCATTGAAACATCCATATTTGGACTATGAAGACAATGAAGTGTTATTTTATGTTTACGTCAACATTTTCTCATAACTAATAATAAATGGAAACATTTTCAGCTCTATCACCCTATAATCCATTTGAGACAGAAAATATCTGCAGGTACATTGAGCTGGAACAAGAAAATTATGCAGGTTAACATTTTTCCTCGTAAATCTTGTTCTGGAGCCAGCTCTACAGAGTGGTCACTAGATGGCACAGAAACAAAGTCCTGAAATCTGATTTTAAACCTAACCCTAACCTTAACCACATTGCTAACCCTAATGCCTAACCCTAATCTTAAATTAAGACTAAAAAGCAATTTTACCATTTTCAACTGGCCCATCTAACTGAAATCTTGCAGTTCTGCCTCCAGGACAAGACTCATCCCCAGGGCCGGTTCCAGGCATAACCAACATAAGTGGTTGCTTAGGGCCCCCTGGCTGCTGCAGATCCCCTGGCAACTAGAGGTGTAACCAGGTGCAATTTCCAAATTTGGCTGTGCATCAGCAGTTTTTCTCTTGTTATGTCAGTCATTCAATAAGCTGTGTCAGCTAACAATTTTTAGATTGGTAGTTAGCTGTCTAGACTATCTAATCTTGCAGTAATCATGGCCGAATACCTACCGGGCGCTTGTCCAGGGGCCCTGACCTCCAGGGGGACTCATACATTTTGTTAGTCAGCTATCATGTTAACATGGCATAAGTCAGTACAAAATGTGTAGAATTGCAGGAAATGTCTCTTTACCCCATGTAAAAATGGGTAGAATTAGCTGTAAAACTTCAGATTTTTTTCTCTCCCGCCCCATGGCAAAAAGAGTAGAATTGCTGAAAAATTGCTTTAAACTGAATTATTTTCTCTACCCTTCCCCATGGCAAAATGTGTAGAACTGCAGGAAATTAAATTTTAATAATGACATTTTTCTCTCAACTGTCAAGAGGGGGGCCACTGAAATGTTTTGGCGTGAGGTGGGGGGCCCCCCCAACCAAAGGTTAGAGCCGGCCCTGCTCATCCCAATAAACGTACACCTGACAAATGTACTCTGCTCATCCCAATAATCTTCAACCTGACAAATTTACAGGCAGCCACAAAATACCAGAGAAGGGAAAGAGTGTTGTGCCCCTGCAAATATACAGTATCACTCACTAACACTGGAAAACAATGGAAAATGAATGCCTCACAGATCACTCAGCACTTGCACACATCAAAAACAGCAAAAGTCTCACATCTAACCATATCTACAATGGAGGCTATCTGTGTGGTATGATAGCTTTTCTATTGAAGAAATGGCACTTGTTGTCATGACAGCCATCTGTATGAGCCCTTTGTAATTTGGGAGCATCACAGAAAGCACTCTGTTTGTTTGAAGTCCCTATGCATTTTGGTGCTTTTTCTTTGTTGATGACACCTCAAATGATGGCCATAATTGAGCTAGATGGAACAG
Organism: Oncorhynchus kisutch; assembly: GCF_002021735.2. Classification (NCBI taxonomy): domain Eukaryota; kingdom Metazoa; phylum Chordata; class Actinopteri; order Salmoniformes; family Salmonidae; genus Oncorhynchus; species Oncorhynchus kisutch. Next base: position 45,298,956 of record NC_034180.2, on the reverse strand, counting down.
ATTGGCATATTGTGTCTCATATTGTTTCATATGACGGGAGAGACAGCACGTTTCATCAACACTGTTACTCCACTGCTTCTCTATGTCTAACAGGCTTATACATGAAGCAAAAAAAGACAAGCAGAAACTATAAATGAATGCATTCCTACATTCATAACACCTGACCTTTTACAGTCTAAAAATACAGTGACATGGAACAGAGGATACTTAATGGACCTGATAACGTGTTTTGATTACATTATCATTGGCATCTGAATACAGTGTTGCCTTTGGACACATTTTATGTGCCAGTCCAAGAGTAAGTGCTGAATTCCACCTTTGCTGTGTTGGAGAGGTCACAAAATAGCATGTTATTATCCCTAAAATATGTTTGTAATTTGGTGCTGGGGGTATTTGGGTTGCATGGAGGTGGAAGTAATTTTGCAGCTATGCAACACATAGAAGAACTACTCCAGTCTTCACACATTATTTCATTATTTTTATGGGTGAAATGTGAGAAAAGGCACACAAAACACACAAATAATACTCGCAAAAATAGCCACCATAACAAAATACATAAAACCCTGTGTAAACAAAGACTGGTCCAGCATGGTAGAGCCAGAGTCACTCTAATATCCTTAATTTCCTTCTTCATAGCAAAGTCCTCCTCAGACTGAATCTACATGGGGCCTGATTCTGACCCGAGTTAAGCATGCATAAATGGAACATTATTCCTTTTTTATGCACTTTTCTCTCAATGCGTATTCTGACCTTGAACTTAAGCAGGAGAATAGCATGCTATTCATTTTGGGTGGAGATGGAATAAATGAAGCAGAGGCGGAGGTCTGTCTACAGATAAACCATATTCTGATCTTGACTTAATTGCCTCATAATTCCACCACCATTACACATGAGGAAACCATGAATACAGTGGAACAAACATCTACTTTGGTGTTATATCTGAAAAAACATTCTGCACGCACTGCAATTTACCACGTGATAAGAGCTATGGATGAGAGCTAGGGAAATGAGCAATCCTTTTGGATAAGGGAATTGTAACTGATAAATTACACTTGTTTAGATATACAGTGGGGCAAAAAAGTATTTAGTCAGCCGCCAATTGTGCAAGTTCTCCCACTTAAAAAGATGAGAGAGGCCTGTAATTTTTATCATAGGTACACTTCAACTATGACAGACAAAATGAGAAAAAAATTCCAGAAAATCACATTGTAGGATTTTTAATGAATTTATTTGCAAATTATGGTGGGAAATAAGTATTTAGTCAATAACAAAAGTTGATCTCAATACTTTGTTATATACCCTTTGTTAGCAATGACAGAGGTCAAACGTTTTCTGTAGGTCTTCACAAGGTTTTCACACACTGTTGCTGGTATTTTGGCCCATTCCTCCATGCAGATCTCCTCTAGAGCAGTGATGTTTTGGGGCTGTTGCTGGGCAACACGGACTTTCAACTCCCTCCAAAGATTTTCTATGGGGTTGAGATCTGGAGACTGGCTAGGCCACTCCAGGACCTTGAAATGCTTCGTACGAAGCCACTCCTTCGTTGCCCGGGCGGTGTGTTTGGGATCATTGTCATGCTGAAAGACCCAGCCACATTTCATCTTCAATGCCCTTGCTGATGGAAGGCCCCATTCATTCTTTCCTTTACACAGATCAGTCGTCCTGGTCCCTTTGCAGAAAAACAGCCCCAAAGCATGATGTTTCCACCCCCATGCTTTACAGTAGGTATGGTGTTTTTTGGATGCAACTCAGCATTATTTGTCCTCCAAAGACGATGAGTTGAGTTTTTACCAAAAAGTTATATTTTGGTTTCATCTGACCATATGACATTCTCACAATCTTCTTCTGGATCATCCAAATGCTCTCTAGCAAACTTCAGACGGGCCTGGACATGTACTGGCTTAAGCAGGGGGACACGTCTGGAACTGCAGGATTTGAGTCTCTGCGGCGTAGTGTGTTACTGATGGTAGGCTTTGTTACTTTGGTCCCAGCTCTCTGCAGGTCATTCACTAGGTCCCCCCGTGTGGTTCTGGTATTTTTGCTCACCGTTCTTGTGATCATTTTGACCCCACGGGATGAGATCTTGCGTGGAGCCCCAGATCGAGGGAGATTATCAGTGGTCTTGTAACGGCGTTCTTCGTTTGTTGAAAGAGAGGACCGAAATGCAGCGTGGTGGTTACTCATGTTCTTTAATGAATGAATGGTGACGATACATGAAATAACTAATAAATACAAAAACAACAAACGGAACGTGAAACCTAATTACAGCCTATCTGGTGAAACTACACAGAGACAGGAACAATCACCCACGAAAGACAAAGCGAAACTCAGGCTACCTGAATACGGTTCCCAATCAGAGGCAAAGAGAATCACCTGACTGCTGATTGAGAACCGCCTCAGGCAGCCAAGCCTATACAACACCCCTAATCAGCCGCGATCCCAAATACTACAAACCCCAATACGAAAATACAATAACATAAACCCCTGTCACACCCTGGCCTGACCAAATATATAACGAAAACACAAAATACAATGACCAAGGCGTGACAGAACCCCCCCCCCCCCCCCCCCCCAAGGTGCGGACTCCCGGACGCACCTCAAAACCATAGGGAGGGTCCGGGTGGGCGTCTGTCCATGGTGGCGGCTCCGGCTCGGGACGTGGACCCCACTCCATAAATGTCATAGTTCCTCCCCTTCGCGTCCTGAGATAATCCACCCTCGCCGCCGACCATGGCCTAATAGTCCTCACCCAGAACCCCACAGAACTGAGGGGCAGCCCGGAACTGAGGGGCAGCCCGGAACTGAGGGGAAGCCCAGTACTGAGAGGAAGCCCAGTACTGAGAGGAAGCCCAGTACTGAGATGAAGCTCAGGTAGGTAGTAGGCTCCGGTAGATCCTGGCTGGCTGGCGGATCTGGAAGATTCAGGTTGACTAGCAGATCTGGAAGATTCTGGTTGACTGGCGGATCTAGCTGCTCTATGCAGACTGACAGCTCTGACTGCTCCATGCAGGCTGACAGCTCCTTGCAGACTGGCAGCTCTTTGCAGACTGACAGCTCTGACTGCTCCATGCAGGCTGACAGCTCCTTGCAGACTGACAGCTCCTTGCAGACTGACCGCTCCTTGCAGACTGACAGCTCTGACTGCTCCATGCAGGCTGACAGCTCCTTGCAGACTGGCAGCTCCTTGCAGACTGGCAGCTCCTTGCAGACTGGCAGCTCCTTGCAGACTGGCAGCTCCCTGCAGACTGGCAGCTCCCTGCAGACTGGCAGCTCCTTGCAGACTGGCGGCTCCTTGCAGACTGGCAGCTCCTTGCAGACTGACAGCTCTGGCTGCTTCATGCAGACTGACAGCTCTGACTGCTCCATGCAGGCTGACAGCTCCTTGCAGACTGGCAGCTCCTTGCAGACTGACAGCTCCTTGCAGACTGACAGCTCCCTGCAGACTGGCAGCTCCTTGCAGACTGACAGCTCTGACTGCTCCATGCAGGCTGACAGCTCCTTGCAGGCTGACAGCTCCTTGCAGACTGGCAGCTCCTTGCAGACTGGCAGCTCCTTGCAGACTGACAGCTCCTTGCAGACTGACAGCTCCCTGCAGACTGGCAGGTCCTTGCAGACTGACAGCACCCTGCAGACTGGCAGCTCAGGCTGCTTCAAACAGGCAGGAGGCTCCGGCAGCGCAGGAGAGGAGGAAAACGCTGGCTGCGCTGAACAGGCGGGAGACTCCGACAGCGCAGGAGAGGAGGAAAACGCTGGCTGCGCTGAACAGGCGGGAGACTCCGACAGAGCAGGAGAGGCGAGGCGCACTGTAGGCCTGATGCGTGGTGCGGGCACTGGTGATACTGGAGCGAGGACACGCACAGGAAGCCTGGTGCGGGGAGCTGCTACCGGAGGACTGGTGTGTGGAGGTGGCTCTGGATAGACCGGACCGTGCAGGCGCACTGGAGCTCTTGAGCACCGAGCCTGCCCAAGCTTACCTGGCTCGATGTCCACTCTAGCCCGGCCAATACGAAGTGCTGGTATGAACCGTACCGGGCTATGCACCCGCACTGGAGACACCGTGCGCTCACTAGCATAACACGGTGCCTGCCCGGTCTCTTTAGCCCCCCGGTAAGCACAGGGAGTTTGCGCAGGTCTCCTACCTGGTATAGCCATACTCCCTGTAAGCCCCCCCCCAATAATTTTTTGGGGTTGCTTTTCGGGCTTCCTTGCCAACCGTGTTCCCTCGTATCGTCGGCTCCTATCTCCTGCTGCCTCTGCTTCCTCCTTGGGGCGGCGATATTCACCAGGCTGAGCCCAGGGTCCTCTTCCGTCTAATATCATCTCCCAAGACCAGAAGTCCTTATATCGCTGCTCCACATGATTAACAGGGAGAGTTGGCTCAGGTCTGACTCCTGACTCTGCCACTCTCTCCCTGAGCCCCCCCCCAATACATTTTTGGGGGTGACTTTCGGGTTTCGCTCTGCGCCGCCGTGTTTTCCTTTTTGACTCCATTCGCCTATAGCCTTCTTCGCACTGCTCTAGCGAATCCCATGCGGGCTCCTGCACTCTCTCTGGGTCGGCCGCCCACCTGTCGATTTCTTCCCACGTCGTATACTCCATACCATTGCTGTCCATAACGTCCTCCTTTCGCTTTTCCTGCCTGTTACCACGCCGCTCGGTCCGTATGTGGTGGGTGATTCTGTAACGGCGTTCTTCGTTTGTTGAAAGAGAGGACCGAAATGCAGCGTGGTGGTTACTCATGTTCTTTAATGAATGAATGGTGACGATACATGAAATAACTAATAAATACAAAAACAACAAACGGAACATGAAACCTAATTACAGCCTATCTGGTGAAACTACACAGAGACAGGAACAATCACCCATGAAAGACAAAGCGAAACTCAGGCTACCTAAATACGGTTCCCAATCAGAGGCAACGAGAATCACCTGACTGCTGATTGAGAACCGCCTCAGGCAGCCAAGCCTATACAACACCCCTAATCAGCCGCGATCCCAAATACTACAAACCCCAATACGAAAATACAATAACATAAACCCCTGTCACACCCTGGCCTGACCAAATATATAACGAAAACACAAAATACAATGACCAAGGCGTGACAGGTCTTGTATGTCTTCCATTTCCTAATAATTGCTCCCACAGTTGATTTCTTCAAACCAAGCTGCTTACCTATTGCAGATTCAGTCTTCCCAGCCTGGTGCAGGTCTACAATTTTGTTTCTGGTGTCCTTTGACAGCTCTTTAATCTTGGCCATAGTGGAGTTTGGAGTGTGACTGTTTGAGGTTGTGGACAGGTATCTTTTATACTGATAACAAGTTCAAACAGGTGCCATTAATACAGGTAACGAGTGGAGGACAGAGGAGCCTCTTAAAGAAGAAGATACAGGTCTGTGAGAGCCAGAAATCTTGCTTGTTTGTAGGTGACCAAATACTTATTTTCCACCATAATTTGCAAATAAATTCATTAAAAATCCTACAATGTGATTTTCTGGATTTTTTTCTCTCATTTTGTCTGTCATAGTTGAAGTGTACCTATGATGAAAATTACAGGCCTCTCTCATCTTTTTAAGTGGGAGAACTTGCACAATTGGTGGCTGACTAAATACTTTTTTGCCCCATTGTAATTTACCTTATAATCGCTGGAGACAACTGTGAAAGCATCCATATAGCAGCATAACTGAAGCATATCAACACAGTAAGGTTTATGGAATGACATATGCAGAATTTAAATTGTATGGCCTTTTAACTAGCAGGGATAGGCACTCTGGATTGTCTTAATTATAAACTACCCTGACTGTCTCTGCTGTTTCTTATTTCTATCATAATTAATTTTAGCCACTCTCAGCATTGACCATCAGTAAGGCCTAATGGCCTTACTTTAAATAACTGAATGTGACAAGTGAATTTAAGTGAATCAAACCACCGTAAAGGCTTTCCAAACCAGTTTTTATGATTCATAAATACTTTCCTAACCCTAAATAATCTACAAGATTACAGAGTATTTTAAAACCTACAAATTGGTGCTGAAAAGAAGACATATGTCTTTCCCTAACTGATCCCTAACTAATGAACCTGAACCTATTTTATTGATATATTCTATTCCGTCTGTCTTCAAAATTCAAACTAAAAAGTACTCCATATTAAAAGGGATGGCTAAAGATAAATGTACTAAAAACCCTATTGAAGGATAAATATGTTGGCCAGCATGTGGGAGGGTTTTCAGCAGTTGAATTAAATTGATTCAGTGTGCCAAGGGAACCACGCCTGCAAAGCCCTTTATGCACCTTCATAGGGTACTGTAAGTCTGAATACCAACTACTGAGAAGTCTGTAGGAAAGGTGTGAATAAGGAAAGGCATCATTTCCTAAATTGGAATTGGGCACATGATGATAGGCAGCTGACTCAGATAACCCACTTACCAGAGACATAGCCTATTCTCTGCTATTGTCCCACTACACACCTCACCCACCTTCATTCGACACCTCTGCAGCTCCTACTATTTCTATACACTGGCAAGATATACAAGGCATTTCATCCTATGCTACATGTGGTTAAATATATAAAACACTGGCTGGATATTGCTTAGCCCTTAATGGTTACCTTTCCTTCCAGGCTATTAGGCATCATGCATTTCTGCCAGTCAAAATAAATGGTATACTCTCACATCAGTGACATTTGCATGCATACAATAACATACGTACATCATACATACACACACAGCCTAACCCTGAGAAGCTGGGAGGAGGTTATAATTGCTTATAGGTTGAAGTGAGAGTCTAAACTACAATAGTAATGAAAATAGGTCTACGAAATAAATTATAGTGTTTTAACATTAAATAGAATAATAGTTTCGTTTTCCTGAATCACGCTGGTCGATGATGATGGGGTGTGGGTTCAAAATGATGGAGTGTCTCGTTACTGAGTGAGCGTGAATGTAGGATGCGACGCGAGCGCACTACTCTGGTCCAAGGCGCTGTGGCACCTCGGAGCACGTGACACAGAAGCGCACAAAGCGAATCCTTATAAAAAAAAATAATTGCGTAGCTCAGACAGACAGACAGACACATCTCTGTTACTATACAGGGATGCGAGGCTCATTATGACACGTTCACTCTGCTAAAAATCATTTTAAACGATTTGATACACTTTGATAAAAGCAACTGTTGACATCAATATAATACAATTCCTGAGGTTGGATTAGTGGACACACTTCCTCTTGTCTTTATGTCATAAATTAAATCTGGCATATGGAACAACGCAAATTCATTGTGCAAAGAATATGAAGGTAAGAACTATTTTTTGTTTACTCAAATGGAATACAAATGTGCCATTAATGCATAATCTAATAATGTGTTGTTTTTACTGTACCCTTAGTGAGATTTTATCAAGTCTAATTACTTGCTTGCAGCCTCTCCATTACCTTCCTTGTTGTTGGTCTGTTTTATTAATTCATAAACGGGACAGGGGGCATCGTCACATTGTTGTATAGCCTACATCACTACCAGAATTCTTTTTGCCTATCTATAAACATCCGCATGACAATGTTTTATCAAATATTCTCATTAGTCTACTTGTTTTTATGAATGAAAAACATATGTAGGTTATTGTAATTTTTCCTAACAAAATGTACAGATCTAGTCCTATTCATGATCAAATGGCAGGGTTATGTGCCGCTTATCTATGTGTTTTACGTTTCGTTAGTCGTATGGACGGGATACGCATGGTATACATCGTCCAACGAAATGCTTACTTGCAGGTTCCTTTTCGACAATGCAAAAACAATAAGAAATAATAAAAGATACGAATACGAACAAAAAGTAAATAGCTCAGTAGAATAGGATAAACATTTTAGCATACGTATAATAGACTACAGGAAGGTTATAGTTATAGTCCAATATTTACTCTTGTATTGGGGATGGGGGCAGTGTATAAACTGAGCCATATAATAAGAGTCTGAGAGAAAAAAGTCGTCCTGTAAAAATCTATAGATTGATTCTACAAAATCAATTCACTCTTCTCTTGAGAGATTATAACTACCTCCTTTGATGCATCATTCATTGAATCATTATTTTTTTAAACCTAATCCTGTATTACCCCTTAATTAATAGGAAAGATTAACCTACATTGGCATCTTAATGCAATGTTTTTGTTCTGGGGGCAGCACCGAAGGTTAGATATGGGTCTCAATCATTTGCCATTGACTGTTAATTCTCTCACTATTGTCTGAGACACATCTGCTGTAGAGTCAGCTGGCTGGTACAGGGATACCAATAATGTCACCCAGCAACATTCCTATATCACCCACAGTTAAAATCCCCCACAGTTAAATACATACACATTTGCCTACCCCCACATTTGTCACAATTAAACTGACCAAATAATAGAAAGTATTAATGATTTCAAAATGTTCTTGAACTCTCTTTTCTGTCTAGACATGCATCTAATGCTACATAATTTACCAGTCAGCTGAGTAGCCATGAAGTCTGCTCTGGATGGAATAGCTGACACCACTTTCCGAACAATGACTACTGGTTTGCAGTATCTTGGCTCCAACGATGTGAGCTATGATGACCCGTCCATTGATTCTGGCTTCGCCAAGACTGGATTCCACTTACAGAAGACTCACTCTGCCCCACTTAGTAACTCCTTCCCTGTACAAGTACCTGGGGACAAGGAGCTCATCTATAATGGCAACTCCATTTACCCGACCAACTTCTCTGAAATGCTTGGCAATGGGACCCGATGGGAGGTCGGGGGTTCTCTCCAATGCGGGGAGAACATTGTAGACATGGAGTGCTTCATGATTCTGACCCCCAGCCAGCAGTTAGTAGTAGCGGTCATGGCACTCACCCTGGGAACCTTCACAGTGCTGGAGAACCTTATCGTATTGTGTGTGATCCTCCAGTCCCACATCCTGCGCTGTCGGCCCTCATACCACTTCATAGGAAGCCTGGCTGTAGCCGACCTTCTGGGCAGTGTCATATTTGTGTACAGTTTCTTGGACTTCCATGTGCTGCACCGGAAGGACAGTCCCAATGTGTTTCTATTTAAACTCAGTGGAGTCATCGCCTCTTTCACTGCCTCTGTGGGCAGTCTCTTTCTCACGGCCATCGACCGCTATATCTCTATCCACAGGCCGATGGCTTACAAGCGGATTGTCACCAAGAACAAGGCTGTCATTGCCTTCTGCATGATGTGGACTATCTCCATCATCATTGCGATTCTCCCCCTACTGGGCTGGAACTGTAAGCAACTGAACTCGGTGTGCTCAGACATTTTCCCGCTCATCGACGAGAAGTACCTGATGTTCTGGATAGGGATGACCAGTGTGCTGCTTCTGTTCATCATCTACGCCTACATGTTCATCCTGTGGAAGGCCCACCACCACACTGTGCGCATGATGAGCCGCAGCTCCCAGAAGAGCATCATTGTCTACACGGCAGATGGAACCAAGGCTCAGACCATGCGACCCGAGCAGACTCGCATGGACATCCGCCTGGCCAAGACCTTGGTGCTGATCCTGGTGGTCCTCATCATCTGCTGGGGCCCTGTGCTAGCCATCATGGTCTACGACCTCTTCTGGAAGATGAACAACGTTATCAAGACGGTCTTTGCCTTCTGCAGCATGCTCTGCCTGCTCAACTCCACCGTCAACCCCGTCATCTATGCACTGAGGAGTAAGGACCTGCGCCGGGCCTTCCTTAACATCTGCCGGACGTGCAGGGGATCTTCTCAACCACTGGACAACAGTGCTGAATCTGATTGCCATAGCAGGAGCATCAAAGGCACAGCCTACAAATCCACGGCTAGCTATGCAAACACCACTGTAAAAGTGGCCAAAGTCACCCTGTCGGTCTCCGCAGAGATGGTCTGAGAACCTTTCTGCCATCATGTGACTGTGAAGGTATCAACTGTGAAGAATTAATCTAGAATAGACACTACCCCAATTAGCGCTGCCCAGAAAGTTTGCCAACCATGAACTTTAAATTGAGCTTTGAAGTCTATGTAGCTGTAGCATAAAATAATGTCGATTATTATACTGAACAAAAATATAAATGCAACATGTAAAGTGTTGGCCCCATGTTTTATGAGCTGAAATAAAAAATCCCAGACATTTTCCATACACACAAAAACCTTATTTCTCTCAAATTTAGTGCACAAATTTGTTTACATCCCTGTTAGTAAGCATTTCTCCATTGCCAAGATAATCCATCCACTTGACAGGTGTGGCATATCAAGAAGCTGATTAAACAGCATGATCATTACACAGGTGCACCTTGTACTGGCGACAATAAAAGGCCACTCTAAAATGTGCAGTTTTGTCACACAACACAATGCCACAGATGCCTCCATTTTTGAGGAAGCGTGCAATTGGCATTCCGACTGTAGGAATGTCCACCAGAGCTGTTGCCAGTAAGCTGCCTCCAACGTTGTTTTAGAGAATTTGTCAGTACTTCCAACAGCCTCACAACCGCAGACCACGTGTAACCACGCAAGCCCAGGACCTCCACATCCGGCTTCTTTGATGGCCACTGGCACGCTGGAGAAGTGTGCTCTTCGCGGATGAATCCCGGTTTCAACTTTACCAGGCAGATGGCGTTGTGTGGGAGAGCGGTTTGCTGATGTCAACGTTGTGAACAGAGTGCCCCATGGTGGCAGTGGGGTTATGGTATGGGCAGGCATACGCTACGGACAACAAACACAATGGCATTTTATCGAAGGGAATTTCAATGCACAGAGATACCGTGACGAGATCCTGAGGCCCATTGTCGTGCCAGTCATCATTACCTCATGTTTCAGCATGATAATGCACGGCCCCATGTCGCAAGGATCTGTACACATTTCCTGGAAGCTGAAAATGTCCCAGTTCTTCCATGGCCTGCATACTCACCAGACATGTCACCCATTGAGCATGTTTTGGACGATCTGGATCGACATCGTGTTCCAGTTCCTGCCAATATCTAGCAACTTCGCACAGCCATTGAAGAGGAGTGAGACAACATTCCACAGGACACAATCAACAGCCTGATAAACTCTATGCGAAGGAGATGTGTCGCTCTACACGAGGCAAATGGTGGTCACAGCAGATACTGACTGGTTTTCTGATCCAGACCCCTACCTTTTTTTTTAAAGCATCTGTGACAAACAGATGCATATCTGTATTCCCAGTCATGTGAAATCCATAGATTAGAGCCTCATTTATTTATTTCAATTGACTGATTTCCTTATATGACCTGTAACTTCGTAAAATCTTTGAAATTGTTGTATGTTGTATTTATATTTTTGTTCAGCGTAATTCAATGTTTTCAGAACCACTTCATTAATTTATTTTCATAGGGAAATAGTGACAATAAGCATTGTTTAACTGTACAGTTGTGTATTTAGTGTCATGCTGATCTGCCCTGACTGTATGGTTTGAGGCGTTAAAATGCTTCTAGGTGAAATTGGCTGCTCTTTCAACTGTAAATTATACTATAAATTATTACATTGTGATGGTTTGTAGTTCTTGTCATAAAGTATGTTTTGTGAAACTGTTTTGATAGCCTTATTTTTTAAATGATGTATAATTGAGGGTCATGTTATTCCATACAAGAGTAGATAATGTACATCTTTTCAATGAGTCACATTATTTCAACTAACTGGGAGACAGATTTCCCCAAAGAAGAACCACAACCATAAAGACATGTAATGTATTAATTACGCCCCCCCCACCTCCATCTCTTCATATATGTTAAGTATTTTTCTGTGAATGAACATCTTAATTTCTGTTTTGATTCAATAAAAATATTCAGGAAAGCACCTTGTGAACTTATCTCATGACACTCCAGAGAGAGAAAAAACATTTTGTATTTGTGTAGTTACTCATCTTATTTAAGACCAGACTAATTTAGTAATAAGCAATGTATGTATATCATGTACACAAATGCTTTCATCTGAACACATCAATAGAAAAACAATAGCCGTCTTCTATTGCAGCTGTACTTATAGCAAAAATGTCATCATCTACACTACATTACCAAAAGTATGTGGACAACTGCTCGTCGAACATCCAAGATCATGGGTATTAATATTTAGTTGGTCCCCCCCTCTGCTGCTATAACAGCCTCCACTAGATGTTGGAACATTCCTGAGGGGACTTGCTTCCATTCAGCCATAAGAGCATTAGTGAGGTCGTTACTGATGTTGGGCGATTAGGCCTGGCTTGCAGTCAGCGTTACAATTTATCCCAAAGGTGTTTGATGGGGTTGAGGTCAGGGCTCTGTGCAGGCCAGTCAAGCTCTTCCACACCGATCTCAACAAACCATTTTACTGTATGGACCTCGATTTGTGCATGGGGGCATTGCCATGCTGAAACAGGAAAGAGCCTTCCCCAAACTGATGCCACAAAGTTGGAAGCACAGAATCATCTAGAATTGTATTGCAGTATAAAGATTTCCCATCACTGGAACTAAGGGACCTAGCCCGAACCATGAAAAACAGCCCGAGAACATTATTCCTCTTCCACCAAAATGTACAGCTGGCACTATGCATTCGGGCAGGTAGCATTCTCCTGGCATCCGCCAAACCCAGATACATCCTTTGAACTGTCAGATGGTGAAGCATGATTCATCACTCCAGAGAACGAGAATGGGTTTCCACTGCTCCAGAGTCCAATGGCGGTGAGCGTTACACCACTCCAGCCAACACTTTGCACATGGTGATCTTAGGCTTGTGTGCGGCTACTTGGCCATGGAAACCCATTTCATGAAACTCCTGACAAACAGTTATTGTGCTGATGTTGCTTCTGATCCAACCGAGGACAGACAATTTACAGAGGACAGATGATTTTTACGCGCTACACGCTTCCTGTTCTGTGAGCTTGTGTGGCCTACCACTTCTCGTTGTTTCTCCTAGACTTGACCAGGGCAGCTCTAGCAGGGCAGAAATTTGACAAACTGACTTGTTGGAAAGGTGGCATCCTATGATGGTGCCACGTTGAAAGTCACTGAGCTCTTTGATTGTATACATCTGTCAGTAACTAGTGTGGTTGAAATAGCCGAATCCGCTAATTTGAAGGGGTGTCCACATACTTTTGTATATATATTGTTTCACCAACCAAGAACTGTCAAATCAACAGAAGATCTTTAAGTAAGTATAAAACCAGAGGAATTTGAATTTTTCAGTTTTCTCTGCTAAGATAAAAAATGAGCAAATATTGCATGTATATTCAAAAGTATTGTCGTTTCCCCATTCAAACACCTGTGTATGGTTTGGTTTCCAAGCTTCTGAATAAAGTCAAATTTACACAATACTCATAAGGCATGTACGATATCCCTGAGCTGACAAGGTACAAATCTGTCATGAGCAAGGCAGTTAACCCACTGTTCCCCGGGCACCGAAGACGTGGATGTTGACAACTCCCGCACCTCTCTGATTCAGAGGTTTTGGGTTAAATTAATGAGGAAGACACCTTTCAACTGAAGGCATTCAGTTGTACAACTGACTAGGACCCCCCTTTCCCTTATATCAGATATGGGCTTTGGTGGTATGTTTTTAAGTCTCTGGAGGAGGAGAAAGAGTTGGCAGTGGCACATGGGACGATGTGCCGTGTTGTGTGAGGTTCTGTACTGCCCTCTTGTGGAATCAGAGTATAGTATGATGGGGCTGGTTAGAAAGGTAAAACCACAACGTTTTTACCCCAAGTGAAAAAAATGTAACAGAAAAGGCAAAAAAACGTATAAGTGTAACAATCCATTATACATTATGGGCCCATTGATTTGCAGAACAAAATAAAGTGGCAAAGGCTAACAAAATACATGAATTTCCAATAATGTAACAATAATGTGAATGAAGAACAGGCCTACTGCTAATGTATATAGATATAGCAGCGCAAAATCATGGCAGCACCAATAAATTATAGCAGCGAAAATCATGGCAGCACCAATAAATTATAGCAGCGCAAAATCATGGCAGCACCAATAAATTATAGCAGCGCAAAATCATGGCAGCACCAATAAATTATAGCAGCGCAAAATCATGGCAGCACCAATAAATTATAGCAGCGAAAATGATTAAATGTGATTTCGAACCACACAAACCACCACCTCTGTCTTGACTGCACTACAAATCCCACCATCATCAGCGCATGCCCACCGGCATGCGCTCCAATTTTTTGACGTCTTCAACCCTAGAACCAGACGGCTCGGAGATCAAAAACAAGAAGCTAGCTGGCTTTCAAGCTGGTAGGCAGGTTGTTATAGCTTCGTCTGAATTTATAACGTAGCTAAGGACATTCAACTAGAGGTAAGATATAAGTGAAACAAACGTCAAAGATACACGAGCGTCGGAAAGGAAGGGAGGGCAACTTTTCCCCGGAAAGGTGGGAATTTGTTTTCATTTGATTTTGTAGGCTAACGCTAGCCTAACCTAATAACGTTACTGTACGTTAGCCAACAACAGTCGCAAGACTCCTTCCTGGACTTGTCGAAGTTGCAAAGCTAGGTAACTAGCCAGCTAGCTGAAAATACATAATCGGGATAATAAGCTCCTTCCTATCTCGAAAGCCATTTTCTTTTGTTTCGCATTAGCTACTATACACTGTTCCTCGTTCGTTCTTTGTAGCTGGACCCTCCTTAAATCAAAATCATGGCGTGTGGAGCGACCCTGAAAAGAACCATGGAGTTTGATCCATTGATGAGTCCAACGTCGCCTAAAAGGAGAAGGTGTATCCCGGTTTCCCCATCATCCTCCTCATCCCCACGGAAATACCTTCGCATGGAGCCGTCACCATTTGGAGAGGTGTCGTCAAGACTATCAGCTGGTAATTAACGTTAGTTAACTAATTTACCGGATAAACCCAATTCGGTACCATACATCTAACTTTAGCTACCCAGGCCAGTGTGCTAGCTTTCTGCATTGCCAGCTAACCCTTAACTTAGCATACTATTTTCCAAGACCATATTAGATGTTAGCCAATAGTTAGGTAGATATGCTGCAATAACATGAGTAACTATCTTGAAAAGATAACATGATGTCGATATAGCATCTCAATTGCATACTTATTGCAACCTCTGAAACCGCAGACTTTCTCATCCAATGGGTTTTGAGAAGGAGACGACGCGAGGTGTATGCAATTGAGATCTTCCCATGTTGTCATCTTGACCCTTTTTGTGTTACACAGCATAATAGGAGCTATAAGGATTGCACTATAACGTGAGGCCTCCATTAGATGTGACAAGTTGTTTGACTAACTTCCTCCCTGAATGATTTTGACTCATGCTGTGTACTATCTCATTCAAGAGAAAATTCTGAACAACATCAAGCAGGAGTACAAGCGCATTCAGAAGAGAAAACACATCGATGGAGTTTACCAACAGACAGAGGGTTGCTACTCCCCAGAGGCTCCACCCCCTCTAGGTGGATCCAGTATGCCAGGTTTGTTGTAGTGTACTGTTAGCCTAGCCAGGTTCAATGTCGGTCCTTGAGGGCCAAAAACACTTCTTGTTTCCATCTTCTGCTTCTGAGAGACTAATTCAGACCTGAGTGCAATGAACTACCAGGTAGCCCTCCAGGACCGGAATTGAACAGCTCAAATCCTAAACCTAGGTGAGGAGGGGAGATCCAGAGTGCAGGATGAACTAGACCCCCCCCCTCATCATGCAAAAGACCTCATTTCTCTCCTTGTGTCATCTGCAGGCACATCGGCTGGAGGTTCTTCTCCATCAAGGAAAGAACAGCCCTTATTTACTCTTAGACAAGTTGGAATTATTTGTGAACGTCTACTGAAGGAGCGTGAAGATAAAGTTCGGGAGGAATATGAGGAGACCATGACTTCCAAGTTGGCAGGTGTGGACTGTCAAAATACAGGATTCAGAAAGTGCAACATAAGGTGGTATGTGATTTTTACAGTTAAACTTATTAAACCCCTCCCTCCCACATTTCTATTACAGAACAATATGACACTTTTGTGAAGTTTACACATGACCAGTTGATGAGAAGATTTGGAGAGCAACCTGCAAGCTGTGAGTTTTATTTTCCTCTCCCTTTTATATAAGATTCTCAGTGCATGTACCATCCCATTGTGGAATGCAAGAAGGCTACCGTTACACCTGAATGGAAAACCTCTAAAGGTTATGGTAACATGGTTGGTTTTCTGTTTTTATCTATTTTTATCCCTTCTTCACCAGATGTTTCCTGAAAGCGTCCCAGTCTGCCAGGTGACCTGTTGCTGCAAGCTATCAAGTTTAAATCTTGGGAAATCACCGCAAGAGATTTGGTTTATTTAAACTTTTCTTACTGTGCCATATTTCTCCTTTGGGCAAAGGTTTATAAGCCGTTGTCAGTGGTTATCACTCTCTCTCGCAAGCAGCTAGGTGCTTCCTAATGTAAATGTATAGGCCCTCTCTACCAGTGGCCTACGTTTCTCCTGCTGTACTTGTATCGATAAGGCCTCACTCTTACAAGGAATTCCAAACTTTATTCATTGTTTTATTTCTTTGTTACATGTATATATATATATCATATTTATATATATATATATGATATATTGATATATATATCATATATATAGAGAGAGATATCTCAATATATATTGATATATATATATTTTTTTATATATATATCAATATGTCAATATATCAGCAAACCTCCTAGGTTTATGATATATATATATATATATATATATATATGAGATAAAGCAATGTAGAAATCCATGTAAGGTTTGCTGGTCAATCTATGAGCAAGTGGAAGATGCAAGTTAGTACAGTTTGGAGAAGAGAATATGTGGATGCACCAGTTACTTTTTTTTGTATGGGACTTTACAAAGTGTAAGTTAGATATTATTATTTTTTCCCCTTTCAAAATGTTTATTTTATTTTGTCATATTTGTTTTCCTGGTATTACTTTCAAACCTATGTACTTAGTGGAAAACCAAACAATAAAATGTTTTAAGGCTTATGATTTAAAAGTTTCATGCTGTCACAACAGGGTAATGCTCTAAGTCAAGTACTACCAGTGTTTCCCCTATACGGCACACCGCCGCTGCTAAATTGTGACGCCACTGCAAATTAAAGTGCAACTCTCTTTAAAACCATGAATGCCTTTGAAAACAGCAAACGTGGCCTCAAAATAAATCAGAAACCGTTATTCTAGATCCAAAGACTACATGTAAATAGGATGTAGTCTGGTCATAAAGTCTCGTTTGGTCAGATCGTTTGGTCATAAAGTCTCGTCTAAAACGTGAGTTTGGTAAATGGAGTTAGGTAAATGAAGGTTGGGTTTTGATTTGACGATGTCTATTTGCCCACTAACATGGGGTGAACAGTTGCGTTAATGGCTCTCTATCCAATAGCATAGACCGTATGAAAGATCTGCACAGCAGCTCCAACTGTTTACATAAGACAACACGTTGCACACTTTTGTTACTTGAGAAATACTGCACCAAACACCCTAGTTAATGTAAAATTGTGCTACTAAAATGTCAATTAATTACAGATTTTGAGTTCTCTTAAATTCATTCTGGGGGTCAGACACTGACGTTTTGCTTCCTTCGTCCGCTTTGAGGATAACACGGTGCCACTGACGCAGCCTGCTCCCAAGGACTGTGGGTTCTCATTCTCCGTGGCCGACCTAAGACATTTTAAGCGTGTTAACCCTCGCCAGGCAGACTGCATCCCTAGCAGCGTCCTCAGAGCATGCGCAGACCATCTGGCTGGAGTGTTTACAGACATATTCAATCTCCCTATCCCAGTCTGCTGTCCCCACTTGCTTCAAGATGTCCACCATTGTTCCTGTACCAAAGAAAGCAAAGGTAACAACTAAATGACTATTGCTCCGTAGCACTCACTTCTGTCACCATGAAGTTCTTTAAGAGGCTAGTAAGGATCATATCACCTCTACGTTACCTGACACCCTAAACCCACTGCAATTTGCTTACTGCACCAATAGATCCACAGACGATGCAATCACACTGCCCTAACCCATCTGGACAAGAGGAATACCTACGTAAGAATGCAGTTAATTTAATATAGCTCAGTCTTCAACACCATAGTACCCACCAAGCTAGAGGGCAATGGGTCTGAACCCTGCCCTGTGCAACTGGATCCTGGACTACCTGATGGGCTGCCCCCAGCTGGTGAAGGTAAAAAACAACAACACCGACTTCGCTGATCCTCAACACAGGAACCCCACAAGTGTACTCCCTGTTCACCCAAGACTCCTTGGCCACGCACGCCTCCAACTCAATCATCAAGTTTGCAGACGACACAATAGTAGTAGGCCGGATTACCAACAATGACGAGTTCGCCTACAGGGAGGAGGTGAGGGCCCTGGTGGAGTGGTACCAGGAAAATAACCTCTCACTCAATGTCAACAAAATGAAGGCGCTGATCGTTGACTTCATGAAACAGCAGAGGGAGCACGCCCCTATCCACATCGACGGGACTGCAGTGGAGAAAGTGGAAAGCTTCAAGTTCCTCAACGTACACATCACTGACCATCTGAAATGGTCCACCCACACAGACAGTGTGGTGAAGAAGGCGCAACAGCGGCTCTTCATCAATCTCAGGAGGGTGAAGAAATTTGTCTTGGCCCCTAAGACCCTCACGAACTATAACAGATGCACAATTGAAAGCATCATGTCAGGCTGTATCACAGACTGGTAGGGCAACTGCACTTCCCGCAACTGCAGGGCTCTTCAGAGGGTGATGCGGTCTGCCCAACGCATCACCGATGGCACACTGTCCCTCCAGGACACCTACAGAACCCAATGTCTCAGGAAAGCCAAAAAGATCATCAAGGACATCCCTCACCTGAGCCACAGCCTGTTCACCCTGCCATTATCCAGAAGGCAAAGTCAGTACAGGTGCATCAAAGCTGGGACCGAGACTGAAAAACAGCTTCTATCTCAAGGTCATCAAACACTTAAATAGCCAACACTAGCCAGCTACCACCTGGTCACTCAACCCTGCACCTTAGAGGCTGCTCTATATACATAGACATGGAATCACTGGCCACTTTAATAATGTAACACTAGTCACTTTAATAATGTTTACATACTGCTTTACTCATCTCATATGTATATACTGTATTCTGTTCTACTGTATTTTAGTCAATGCCACTCCGACATTGCTTGTCCTAATATATACAGTATTGGTCAAAAGTTTGGACACACCTACTCATTCAAGGGTTTTTCTTTATTTGTACTATTTTCTACATTGTAGAATAATATTGAAGACTTCAAAACTATGAAATAACACATATGGAATCATGTAGTAAACCAAAATGTGTTAAACAAATCAAAATATATTTGAGATTATTCATTGTAGCCACCCTTTGCCTTGATGTCAGCTTTGCACACTCTTGGCATTCTCTCAACCAGCTTCATGAGGTAGTCACCTGGAATTCATTCCAATTAACAGGTGTGCCTTGTTAATAGTTAATTTGTGGAATTTCTTTCCTTAATGTGTTTGAGCCAATCAGTTGTGTTGTGACATGGTAGGGGTGGTATACAGAAGATAGCCCTATTTGGTAAAATACCAAGTCCATATTATGGCAAGAACAGCTCAAATAAGCAAAGAGAAACGACAGTCCATCATTACTTTGAGGCATGAAGGTCAGTCAATCCGGAAAATGTCAAGAACTTCAAGTGCAGTCACAAAAACCATCAAGCGCTATGATGAAACTGGCTCTCATGAAGACCGCCACAGGAAAGGAAGACCCAGAGTTACCTCTGCTGCAGAGGATAAGTTCGTAAGTTACCAGCCTCAGAAATCAGCAATTAACTGTACCTCAGATTGCAGCCCAAATAAACGCTTCACAGAGTTCAAGTAACAGACACATCTCAACATCAACTGTTCAGAGACTGCGTGAATCAGGCCTTCTTGGTCGAATTTCTGCAAAGAAACCACTACTAAAGAACACCAATAAGAAACACGAGCAATGGACATTAGACCGGTGGAAATCTGTCCTTTTGTCTGAGGAGTCAAAATGTAAGATTTCTGGTTCAACGGCTGTGTCTTTTAGAGACGCAGAGTAGGTGAACAGATGATCTCTGCATATGTGGCTCCCACGGTGAAGCATGGACGTGTGATGGTGCTTTGCTGGTGACACTCTCAGTGATTTATTTAGAATTCAAGGCACACTTAAACAGCATGGCTACCACAGCATTCTGCAGCGATACGCCATCCCATCTGGTTTGCACTTAGTGGGACTATAATTTGTTTTTCAACAGGACATTGACCCCAAAACACACCTTCGGGCTGTGTAAGGGCTATTTGACCAAGAAGGAGAGTGATGGAGCGCTGCATCAGATGACCTGGCATCCACAATCACCAAACCTCAACCCAATTGAGATGGTTCGGGATGAGTTGGACGGCAGAGCGAAGGAAAAGCGGCCAACAAGTGCTCAGCATATGTGGAACTCGGAGACGGTTGGAAAAGCATTCCAGGTGACTACCTCATGAGACTGGTTTAGAGAATGCCAAGAGTGTGCAAAGCTGTCATCAAGGAAAAGGGTGGCTACATTTAAGAATATCAAATATTTTGAATTGTTAAACCTTTTTTTTTTAACAACATGATTCTATGTGTTATTTCATAGTGTTGATGTCTTCTACAATGTTGAAAATAGTCCAAATTAAGAAACTGTTGAATGAGTAGGTGTCCAAATTTTTGACTGGTACTGTATTATTTCTTATTTCCATTATTTTACTTTTAGATGTGTGTATTGTTGTGAATTGTTAGATACTACTGCACTGTTAGAGCTAGGAACACAAGTATTTCACTACACCCGCAATAACATCTGCTAAAAATGTGTGTGACCAATAACATTTGAGTTGAAACCTCATTAACCAAACATGGAATCGGTCAGGAAACACACCTTCAAGACTGACATCTTGTTTTTTTCTAATGAGCACAGAAAAACACGCCAATCGACATGTGCAGTGGTTCTTTAAAGAAAAGAGGACAAAGCAATGCAACATTTAATTATAGAAAACATTTTGGGGATGGTAAAATGTTTTCAGTGTAAACTTAAACGACTAAAACCAGATAAAATATGTAGAACAGATAATGGAGCAATTATTCTTAAATGGAACAACATTTTTGAGAACTGAAAGTCACAAAAAACATGGCATGGGGTCCCCATTGATTGTTATGTTTGAGTCACTAATATAGCATAAGAACAAGGCAAAATGTGTATAATTGCAGGAAATTTAATTTAAAACGGCATATTTTCTCTCTGCTCCATGGCAAAATGTGTAGAATTGCAGGAAATGAGATTTGAAACTGCAATTAACTTTGCCACCTAGGGGAAACACTGGCTAACTAATTTGTTACATGTCACAAAAAATCCTAGACCACCTTTACTCCAGATGCATACAAAGCTCTCCCCCGCCCTCCATTTGGCAAATCTGACCACAATTATATCCTCCTGATTCCTGCTTACAAGCAAAAACTAACGCAGGAAGTACCAGTGACTAGCTCAATACGGAAGTGGTCAGAAGACGCGGATGCTACACTACAGGACTGTTTTGCTAGCACAGACTGGAATATGTTCTAGGATTCATCCAATGACATTGAGGAATACACCACATCAGTCATCGGCTTCTTCAATAAGTGCTTCGATGACGTCGTCCCCACAGTGACTGTACGTACATATCCCAACCAGAAGCCATGGATTACAGGCAACGCATCGAGCTAAATGCTAGAGCTGCCGCTTTCAAGGAGCGGGAGACTAATGCAGACTTTTATAAGAAATCCCACTATGCCCTCAGATGAACCATCAAACAAACCTTCAAACAAGCACCGCGTCAATACAGGATTAAGATTGAATCCTACTACACCGGCTCCGACGCTCGTCGGACATTGCAGGGCTTGAAAACTACAAAGGGAAACGCAGACATGAGCTGCCCAGTGACGCGAGCCTACCAGACAAGCTAAATGCCTTTTATGCTCGCTTCGAGGCAAGCAACACTGAAGCATGCACGAGAGCACTAGCTGTCCTGATGACTGTGTGATAACGCTCTCTGTAGCCGATGTGAACAAAACCTTTAAAACGGTCAACATTCACAAAGCCGCTGGGCCAGACAGATTACCAGGACGTGTACACAAAGCATGGCGGACCAACTGTTAAAACTTCTTAGGGATAGGGTCTAGTTTCCTGAATTTCTGCCTGACTGACATGCCCATAATAAACTGCCTGTTACTCAGGATATGCATATAATTGGTAGCATTGGATAGAAAACAAGTTGAAGTTTCTAAAACTGTTAAAATAATGTCTGAGACTATAACAGAATTGATATGGCAGGCGAAGATCTGAAGAAGAACCAACCGGAATTATTTTAAAAAAGAGGTCCCAGGCTCTTATAATGGTAACCTATTGTTACTATGTAAATCCGTCTAGATGTCAACAGTCTTTATTCAAGGTTTCAGGCTTGTTTTTTGAAAAACAAGCAAGAATTTTGAGTTTTGGTGAGAAGGGCTGGTCATGGCTCACATCAACAGCATCCTCCCGGACACCCTAGACCCACTTCAAATCACATACCGCCCCAACAGATTCACAGATGACGCAATCTCAATCGCACTCCACACCGCCCGTTCTCACCTGGACAAAAGGAACACCTATGTGAGAATGCTGTTCATCGACAACAGCTCAGCGTTCAACACCATAGTGCCCACGAAGCTCAGGACTCTGGGACTAAACACTTCCCTCTGCAACTGGATCCTGGACTTCCTGACGGGCCACCCCCAGGTGATAAGAGTAGGCAACAACATTTCTGCCACGCTGATCCTTAACACTGGGGCCCCTCGGGGGGGGTGTACTTAGTCCCCTCCTGTATTCCTTGTTCACCCATGACTGCAAGGCCAAACACGACTCCAACACCATCATTAAGTTTGCTGACGACACAACAGTGGTAGGCCTGTTCACCGACAATGATGAGACAGCCTATAGGGAGGAGGTCAGAGAACTGGCAGTGTGGTGCCAGGACAACAACCTCCCTCAATGTGAGCAAGACAAAGGAGCTGATGTTGGACTACAGGAAAAGGCGGGCAGAACAGGCCCCCATTAACATCGACGGGGCTGCAGTGGAGCGGGTCGAGAGTTAAGTTCCTTGGTGTCCACATCAACAAACTATCATGGTCCAAACATACCAAGACAGTCATGAAGAGGGTACGACAAAACCTTTTCCCCCTCAGGAGACTGAAAAGATTTGGCATGGGCCCCCAGATCCTCAAAAGGTTCTACTGCTATGCCATCCTGATCGGTTGCATCACCGCCTGATATGGCAACTGCTCAGCATCTGACCGCAAGGCGCTACAGAAGGTAGTGCGAACTGCCCAGTACATTACTGGGGCGAAGCTTCCTGCCATCCAGGACCTATATAATAGGCAGTGTCAGAGGAAAGCCCATAAAATTGTCAGAGATTCCAGTCACCCAAGTTATACTGTTTTCTCTGCTACCGCACGGCAAGCGGTACCGGAGCGCCAAGTCTCGGACCAAAAGGCTCCTCAACAGCTTCTACCCCCAAGCCATAAGACTGCTGAACAATTCATTAAAAAAAATCACCACCGGACAATTTACATTGACCCCCCTCTTGTACACTGCTGCTATTCGCTGTTTGTTACCTATGCACAATCACTTCGCCCCCACCTACATGTACAGATTACCTCAACTAGCCTGTACCCCTGACTCTGTACTGGTGCCCCCTGTATGTTATTCTTGTTACTTTTTATTTTTTTATTTTAGCCTACTTGGTAAATATTTTCTTCTTGAACTGCAGTTGGTTATGGTCTTGTAAGCATTTTACAGTAGTCTACACTTGTATTCAGCGCAAATAAAGTTTGATTTGATGTTAAAAAGCTAATGAGTAATCAAGTAGATAAAATACCTACGATATCGAGATGTCAACCCAGTCATTTCTGGCATTGCATCACTTGGCTCCCTGCCAGCACTATGGAGTTACCAAGTCCCAGTTAACACTTCATCTTTGATTCAGCCCTGAAGTGGTGGAATGATCACCTCGCAGCAGTCGTCACCCATGAGGACCCATCTGTTCCCACAGCATCTTTACAAATGAATGTACCCCTGGCTACTTGATAAGACTGGTGGTGTTTCATATAATATTGTATACACTTCTTTCAGAGTGTTTGTTACTGGAGTTAACCACTTGCATTTTCCACACCTTTTAAGAGCACAATGAGCAAATCATGGTACTCAATTGAAATCACATTTTATTCAAAAACAATTGACATGTACTATACAACACAAGCTCCCAGACGGTGAATCAGCAGCCTCCCCAGGTCAGTCGTGACACATGGTCTGTCTTCTGCTTGGTGGATTTGATGAATCCCAGGAACTCCAGCTCAGATACAGCCTGGATAAAACGAGCACTTGTAGGAGTTGAGGAACAACTGTGAAAAAGTATAGTTTAATAATTTATCAAAACATGCATACACACATTTCCATTCCTTTCTCGAGCACAGAAGGGCTGTCAACAGTTTAATACAATTTGTGAAAACATGTTACTATTGATGTTCCCAGACAGATTTCACTTGGTTTCCAAAACGAATCATTGGGTAGCTGCAGGAACAGGGTTGGAGAGCCCATGGCATACAGAATATCACCTGTCGCACAGCAAGAGGCTGGCTGCTGCTCAAAGTGGTTAATGCATAGAGTGAAATAAGGGTTCTTATAGGCCCAGACATTTCTACATGCAACTTGCCACTAAAAAGGATCCCAGGTGCTACTATATTCATTTCTCAGCTGCTACTAAAATAATCTGCCCCTTTTTTCAATTTTCACCTAAAATGACGTACCCAAATCTAACTGCCTGTAGCTCAGGCCCTGAAGCAAGGATATGCATATTCTTGATACCATTTGAAATGAAAGAAAGTTTGTGGAAATGTGAAAGGAATGTAGGAAACTAACACAGATCTGGTAAAAGATAATACCAAGAAAAAAAAAAGTTATATTCCAGCCCATGTGCAATTTAGATTCTGGCCACTAGATGACAGCAGTGTATGAGCAAAATTTTTGAGTGATCCAATGAACCATTGCATTTCTGTTAAGAATTTCATTAATAACTTTTCAAATTCAGAATGGTGTACTCAATAGATTGGCATTATTTCACTGTAATAGCTACTGTAAATTGGACAGTGCAGTTAGATTAACAAGAATTTAAGCTCTCTGCCAATATAAGATGTCTATGTCCTTGTTGTTCTTATCACATTAGCTCAATTGTCCTGTGAATTAAGCACATTGCTCCACTGTAAAACCGTAGTAGCATACCTGGCATGATTGAAAAAGGAACCGGGAAGGCACAGCCTCCATTCACTATTCAAGTGCATATGGACAACATGTGTTTTTCCCCCTGCCACTGTTCCTGCCAATTTCATAACGGGACATTCTAAATAAATGTATGTCTTTACTAATATAAGATTAAATTGAGAATAGTCTGATGTGTTAAAATGCACTGTACAAAACATTAACATCTTCCTAATATTAAGTTGCATACCAGTTAAATTGAATGTGCTTATGATAGGATACTTGTCTATTCAGAGTATTTTACATTGGCCATTTAGCAGATGCTCTTATCCAATTGGGTTAATTGCCTTGCTCAAGGGAAAAATCCCCCCCAAAAAAATCTGCCGCCCCATGCAGTGCTTGTTTATTAAACATCTTACCATATATTCAAAAGTAGTCACCATGAAGCATTTTAAGACATCAACAATTAAAGGATACTGTTTGAGTTCATCCACTTTGCCAAAGTCCACTGAGTCAGGATCCTTACCCTCTGCAGCAGAGACCACAGTAGCATAAGCCTGCAGATACATGAAAATGAACACACTCGTTTCTCATTCAATATACCAGCATCAAGGCATGTGTTTCTACAGAGGTATAAACCTAAAGAGACACCGTTGAAGTCGGAAGTTTACATACACTTAGGTTTGAGTAATTAAAACTCGTTTTTCAATCGCTCCACAAATTTCTTTAAAAAAAACTATAGTTTTGGCAAGTCGGTTAGGACATCTACTTTGTGCATGACACATGTACATTTTCCAACAACTGTTTACAGACAGATTATTTCACTGTATCACAATTCCAGTGGGTCAGAAATGTACATACATTAAGTTGACTGTGCCTTTAAACAGCTTGGAAAATTACAGAAAATGTCATGGCTTTAGAAGCTTCTGATAGGCTAATTGACATAATTTGAGTCAATTGGAGGTGTACCTGTGGATGTATTTCAAGGCCTACCTTCAAACTCAGTGCCTCTTTGCTTGGCATCATGTGAAAATCAAAAGAAATCAGCCAAGAACTCAGAAAGAAATTGTAGACCTTCACAAGTCTGGTTCATCCTTGTGAGCAATTTCCAAACACCTGAAGGTACCACGTTCATCTGTACAAACAATAGTACGCAAGAATAAACACCAAGGGACCACGCAGCCATCATACCACTCAGGAAGGAGACACGTTCTGTCTCCTAGAGATGAACGTACTTGTGCGAAAAGTGCAAATCAATCCCAGAACAGCAGCAAAGGACCTTGTGAAGATGCTGGAGGAAACGGGTACATAAGTATCTATATCCACAGTAAAACAAGTCCTATATCGATATAACCTGAAAGGCCACTCAGGAAGAAGCCACTGCTCCAAAACCACCATTAAAAAGCCAGACTACGGTTTGCAACTGCACATGGGGACAAAGATTGTACTTTTTGGCGAAATGTCTTGTGGTCTGATGAAACAAAAAAAAAGAATTGTTTGGCCATAATGACCATTGTTATATTTGAAGTAAAAAGGAAGAGCCTTGCAAGCCGAAGAACACCATCCCAACCATGACGCACAGGGGTGGCAGCATCATGTTTTGCTGCAGGAGGGACTGGTGCACTTCACAAAATAGATGGCATCATGAGGTAGGAAAATGTGGATATATTGAAGCAACATCAAGACATTAGTCAGGAAGTTAAAGCTTGGTCGCAAATGGGTCTTCCAAATGGACAACGACCCCAAGCATACTTCCAAAGTTGTGGCAAAATGGCTTGAGGACAACAAAGGCAAGGTATTGGAGTGGCCATCACAAAGCCCTGACCTCAATCCTATAGAAAATGTGTGGGCAGAACTGAAAAAGCGTGTGCGAGCTAGGAGGCCAACAAACCTGACAGTTACACCAGGAGGAATGGGCCAATATTCACCCAACTTATTGTGGGAAGCTTGTGGAAGGCTACCCAAACCATTTAAAAAGGCAATGCTCCCAAATACTAATTGAGTGTACGTAAACTGATCCACTGAGAATGTGATGAAAGAAAAGCTGAAATAAATCAGGGCATGGACTCTACAAGGTGTCGAAATCACTCCACAGGGATGCTGGCCCATGTTGACTCCAGCGCTTCCCACAGTTGTGTCAAGTTGACTGGATGTCCTTTGGGTGGTGGACCATTCTTGATACACACGAGAAACTGTTGAGCATGAAAAACTCAGCAGGTGCACCTTACCCTGTTCAAAGACAAATCTTTTGTCTTGCCCATTTACCCTCAATGGCACACATGCACAATGTCACAAGGCTTAAAAAATATGATTTAACCTGTCTTTTCCCCTTCATCTACACTGATTGAAGAGGATTTAATAAGTGACATCAATACAGGATCATAGCTTTCACCTGGTCAGTCTCATGGAAGGGGCAGGTGTGTTTGTAATGTTTTGTACACGCAGTGAATATGATACCAATAGTATTTCACTTAATTCTTTATTAAACCTACCTCCAGCCAGTCATACAGGTTGATGAGTCTCCCACACTCCAGATGCAGCTTGTACACAATGCAGATGTCAGGAGCAGCATTGGAGACTGTCCCGTCCTCGGCCCGCAGATCTTCATTCTGAAGCACAGATTAGCATCAGTATGAGCTACTGTTTAACACTATAAACTTTGGCTGAGTTGTCTAAAGACAGGGAATGCGGTCAGTCTCTTTCGTCGGCACTGATCTGAAACAATTCTGAACAGGTAAAAGGCCAATAATGGCAGCCCACCCATCAAATTTTCCAGATTGGTGCAGATTAGGATACAAAGAACAGCGTTCACTAGACACTTTTGAGACAGCCTCTCAGTGGCAGCTATTTACTTTCAGGTAGTGGTAGGGGTTGCTGAGTGCGGTCTGGATGGAGGTGCGTGGCGTGGCGTTGAGGTGGCGTCTCAGGACAGCAGAGGAGCTGTAGTAGCATACCTCGTACAGTGGTTGGGATTCGGGTGGGGCCAGGTGGGACCTGAAAACACACAAAGGTGAGCAGCACCATCAAATACTGTGCCATCCATTTACACCGAGCTCATCTAAAAGAACGAACGTAATCTATCCAGCCACTGTTGAGTCAGTCAATTGATTGGGTTGTATCATTACTGTATACTACTTCACCTCACAAGGCTGTCAATGAACT
Organism: Oncorhynchus kisutch; assembly: GCF_002021735.2. NCBI lineage: Eukaryota > Metazoa > Chordata > Actinopteri > Salmoniformes > Salmonidae > Oncorhynchus > Oncorhynchus kisutch. The sequence goes on along the minus strand of NC_034180.2, from coordinate 45,270,551 downwards.
CCAGGGCTTGGTCTCGGAATATCTCGAACTGACTCATTTCCTTGGTTCTTCGAGATTTCTTCATCTCCAGTAGAGTCTAAACAGAGAGGACAGTAAATGCTGAGGCCCTTCATATCACAAGCACTACATACAATATTTTTTAGAGAGAGGCGTAGATCCATTATACATCATAAGTGTATGAAACCGTTTGAGCAAAATAACTATCCGTTATAGCAGAAAGTTGTTACCTTTTGCAGTTGGAACAAGTCTGTTTTCTTCTGGAGGCCTTTCCCTGGAGAAGTGAGGTCCTCCCCTGCTGCATTCTCAACAAGATCTGATTGGGCAGAAGCAAGAGAAGCACATTTCAATGGGTCAGAAAAGCATTTGGTGAAATGGTAAACTGTTACAGCCATCATCACTACTTACCGCCTGGCTGGTCAAATTTGGAGAGTAAATTGTCCAGTTGAAGCAGTGCAGCCCTCATTTTCTTTGTCTTGCCAGATTTCAGGATCTCAGCACACTTTTGCAGGGCTGAGGTGAGCTCGTCTTTAGCCATCATCCTGGAGTGAAAAGTTGAGTGTTGACAAAAGGAGAGCAAACAAACTTACTCTTTTACCTGCTAAGTTATGACAGCTTGAATATAAAACTGTTTTGCTAAGCAATGTTTATCCTTTATATCAATGATTTTGTAATTCATAAATTTATAATCTCCTTTATCACCTCAGAAGCTGCATGGCACACACATACTCATCATTCTCCCACACATTCTTCTCCAGACAGGATATGTGCAGCTCTCTTATCTAAAAATAGAGGCATATGTGGAACAGGTGAGACAGTCCGTGCCATGCTCTACAATTCCATTCCTAATGTATGTATTATTTCAATGGCAACCGTGACAAACAAAATGTTCCAACCTGTTTTCCCAGAGGGTATTTGGGCAGAGAAGCCGTCAGAATGTGGAGACACCTCAGAGTGGTGTAGTAGTTCTTGTGGTATTTGCAAAGATCTTTCAGTAGTTTCTGACACACTTCCTAAAATAATGGGAAGGACACGCAATCACTCAAGACCATTTTTGGTAAGCTCATAATTCATGTCAATATACTGTTCAGAACCTCTCAACAGCACTCAATATTTACCTTCACATGGTCATCACTAGTCAACAGCTCCACTTGCTCCTGGGGACCCTGTTCCTCTACGTACCTGGGTGAAAGGGGAGGTAAACACCGAACGTCAACAAGTTTTCAAACAGACAAATCACACAACATTCTGATAACGTTCTCCACCATCCTATGGGTAGAAGAGTGTGAGTGACAGTCACCTCATGAAGGAGGGCAGCTGTTGGAGCCGCTCTACATCCCTGTGGCTGAGCTCAGTGGCGTGGACCAGGGCCGCCTCCTTCTTACAGCACAGCACGCTCAGAGGCTGGCTGTGGAAGTGCTCCAGCAGAGCCAACTGAGGGGGCCCATCAAGATCAACACACAAATTCACAGGAATACACAGTCCAACATAATACATCCAGCAAGCGTATCTCAAAGTTAGTCTTTGAAAGCAGGTACAGAGCACAACCAACATTGTGGGTTAAACATCAGTTAAAGGATAATGCCCTTTCAACACATTTGACAGTCACCCCATCAATCAGAGGGCAGTCCTCACCTGCAGGCCTTTGATGAAGTTGCGTACAGAGAAGTCGTGGTAGAGGAAGATGCTGACCAGCACTTGCAGCACCTTGCCATTGGGCTTGAAGGGAAACTGGGAAGTTAGGATCACCTGGAGAAAGAGGGGGAAAACAATACTCAAACTAAAGTCTGAATCCTAACTTGAAATAAACATGAGTAACTCAAGACATGTCATCATCAATGGGGATCTTGAGTGAAAATGTCCGTTGACATTTGCAAACTGCAACTTGAGAACCCTGTTGGGTTTTAGGAAAAGGGCACAGACAAGCATGCTCAGTATGTGTCCGAGACAACTACATTCACAAAGTGAATGGATGGATCCATGATGGCTACTTGTTTTTAAGTACCTACCTTGTCTATGACAGAAGCCAGGTGCTGGGTGCAGGACAGTGACTGGAAGAGCTCGATGCCCAGCAGAGAGGACACAGAGTGGGGCAGCATGTGTTGAATGGTGCTGGGAGACGTGGCAATGCCAAAAACGAACATCAGCGGAAGCTGTTCAACGTACCGACTGTTGAAGAGAACGGGGAGATTATGCAGCATGGAATGGATGAACACTTTTAGGTGCCATCACACAGCTACGAGCGTACTTTCAGATTATCTATATATTCAATCAATATTATTATTATTTTATTTTTTTAATTTAACTAGGCAAGTCAGTTAAGAACAAATTCTTGTTTACAATGACAGCCTACCAAGGGGAACAGTGGATCAACTGCCTTTTTCAGGGTCAGAAAGACAGATTTTGACCTTGTCAGTTTGGGGATTGAATCCAGCAACCTTTCAGTTACTGGCCCAACGCTCTAACTACTAAGCTACCTGCCGCCCCTAACAGAGATGGAGGTTAGAACTCTTACCTGCAGATGAGGATGAAATCTTGCAGCACTTTAGGGGTGAAAGCCTCGAGGTCTTTGAAGATCACTACAATAGGAGGATGCTGTTGCATGTCTTTGCCAACGGAAGTACGCTTTTTACTTGCGGTGCCGGAGGCAGCTTTCTGAGAGGAGCAAATTATTTACACAGGATGCATGATTTGTAATGACAAAAGCTCGTAACTTTGATGCAGAAATTGTAAGGTCAACATCTATACATTTGACAGTTGTACATAAAAGCATCATAATAGTCCTTACTTCTTTGCAGTAGCTACATACCTTTGTCACAGTCTTGTACCAGTTACAGAGTGTGATGAGGGAGCAGTGCACCCTCTTCTGGTTTACATTGGTACTGCACTGCTCAGGCTCTTCCTCATTATCCACAGACACACTAGTACCCATCAGTCTCTCTAGAACCCTCTGCAGCATGTGATTCAGGGCTGAGGACAGAACAAATTAAAATATTATTATTTGAGTTAGGTATCCACGTGTCATAATACAAAAAGGCTAATAGCAATAGGGACATTTCTCGAGTACCACACACACACAGGACTGACCTGTACACTCTGTGGCTTGTACAGAGACCACAAAGGGAGTCACCGACTGCTGCAACTGGTCAGAGAGGCACTGGAAGGTCATATCATGATCTGGTACATTCACTCCTACACGGGTAGAGTTACTTAGTTAAGGCCTTCATTGTAAATAAGAGTTTGTTCTTAACTGACTTGCCTGTTAAGGGAACATTACAAATATGCCTTACATACTTTCTTTCCTCCAGCCAAAACGCTCTATACTAGTGCAATCTCTGTCTGTACTGTGGCATTTATCAAAATACACTCCTTTAGGCCAATATCATGGGCTCAGGTCTAACCAAAATATTTCTGCATGTGCATTGTCTTTTGAGCCACATACCAAGCACTAGGGCTGCTGTCGGAATCTCGTGGGCTCTCATACCCGACGCCCAGTCATCCGTGCCACGCTGAAAAGTGGAGACACTCTTTCTGATAAACGCCAAGAGGCTGTCTAAGATTTTCCTGTTCAGCTCATCCTGCAGAAGCTGTAGAAAGCAAACAATGTAAACTGTCATGTCTGACAAAAGCTCGTAACTTTGATCTGGGGTGTATTCGGTGAAGTGAAATGTTCACAACGTTAGAGAGAAATGTTGCAAGTAAAGCTAGCACAATCCCCTATTCCGTAGCATCCTGGCATGAGCACAATGATGGCAATGCCCAAAGTTGGGAGAATGATGAACAAGGTGCAGATGGACACTCACCTCGGTGTCTGCCTTCATTTTCTCCCATAATGTCTGACAGTTTCTGAAACGTAGTTTGCTGTTCTCCGTGTCCTCACAGCCATGAGTGAAATAATCCTCTGGAGAACACACGATACTGATAGTCAATGCTACCCGATACTTTATTTCTTGAAACTGAATATTCAAAGTATAGATATGATTAAATATGACCAGCGACCCAGCTAGTTATCTATAAGATCACTCACCCACTGTTGGAGTCTTCCTTCTCTTTTTGGCACTGGGCTTGAACACAAAGCAACCCTAAAAGGGGAATATACAGATTGTGATGACGCGTTCACTGGAACAATTAAATGAACATGCCAGCAAATACTTAAATTATGTTATTTGCCATTAGGGATCCTTGGATCGCCCCTCCAACTGACTTCCATCGTGGTAAAATTACAAATGCAGCACTCACTCCAAATACGCTAAGGAAATCGCATTTCAACAATTTACAGTCGTTAGCCTACCTTTGACACCGATGAAGTCATTTCCAGCAGAACTGTGACAATCCCATATATACTTCATTAAAATCTATTTCTTCTTTTACCAAACGATTGACAGAAACAAACAAAAACTTTGTTAGCCGGATGTAACCATTCCACACTTCCTCTATTTTCCCGCCGTTGTGACGTCTATGAACTTGTGTATAGACCGTGAGTTCATTCAATTATAATTGTATTCTTGGCTGAGTGTTTCAAGATTCATGTGAACGGACATCGGTAAAACAAGCCAACAAACAAGGGTGAACTGTCTAAGAGTTATTTTGTTTTAAAAACCAAACAAATGAACTGCGTAAATTGTGAGCAACACATCCCAACCGGCCGGCAGATGGCGCTGTTATTCATTTTACATCGTTTGCCATTGATGACAAGACGTAAAATGAATAATAACGCCATCTGCCGGCCGGTTGGGATATGTTGCTCGCAATTTTCCAACAGTGAGTTGCAATATATTGCGGAACTTGAACAGGTGGCAAGGAGACCGATAGGGGGAGAGGATCGCCCAATTTGGCCCACAACTTATAACAATAACACGCTGAAACCCATGTAGAGGCTGCTAGTTTATGTGGCAATAGGGGATAGTAAAATAACAAAATTACACCAAAATGCGTCAGGGTTCAAACTAATACAGGTGTGACTGAATAAATACATCCATGACAAATTAAACGTCAGCTCTTATGGATTCAGTAAGGGTTATTTATGGCTGTCTTGAACTTGATGCTTCTTAAAACCAGCTGCTACATTTGACACCAAATAGGCTCTCCACAGAGTTCCTTTATAATAATGACTGAATGTAAATAAATAACTTGCAAAACAAAGTTCTGTACATCAACTTTTATAAAAGCAAACAGTTACATTTTATTGAACACTTTGTGGAAGACATGTAAATATTACAGATAGTGTTTAAAAATAAAATAAATACAAACAAAAAATAAAATCCCATAGGGATATATAAAAACTTTTGTTTTTCCTTAAAATTATCAATTTAGCAAAAAACAATTTTAGTACTAGAAGCCTAATAAATACAAACATGTTCTAAAGTCTATGTTCCCTACAGATTACCTGGTTCTTATATGAGTAACATACATTATCCAAACTTAAAATCAACAATAACATGTCATAAGTAGAAAATACTCCATCTTCAATTGTCTAATGGTCAAAACTGTTTACCATTGGATATCTGATACAATATTAACAGATCTGTTTGCAGCATGTTACTTTTCTAATCCTGAGTTAGTCGAAAATAAAAGCATCAGGCTGTGAGCAATCCATCAACTATAAAGCCACTTTTGTATTATAACCATGGGTCGCATATCTTGAAGTTGCTTTAGCAAAAGATCAGCACCGTCGGAAAAGGTTTTGTCCATTACAATCTTCACATTGTTCACGGATTGAAGATTTTGAGGATTTCTGAAGTCTACAAGGTTTTGACAGGCTCCAATAACTTCATCAGGTGTTGCGGACATAATATTAGCGGCCTTCTGCTTAAGGGTACGCTGCCGTTTTAATGGCAACTCACTCCTTGAACATCCACTAATTTTTCTTTTGGGAGTGTGGGTCGATGGTGAAGTATCCAGGAACTTCGGGAAACTGTCCAGTGCAACACCGCCCTTGCTTTCTTCCTCTTGAGAAGCAGTGGAGCCCTGGTCCGAAGCCTCTGTCAACTGGTGAACTTTATCTGCTGGCCGATTTCTCAGAGTCAACCTTCTGTCCGGACAAGCTAATGCTCTCCGCTCTGATTTTCGGGGGCAACCCCTCTTTTTGACCTCTGAAGTAAAATACTGGGTTTCAGAAATCTCATCAGTTGAAAGTTTAGCCTCTGCTTGAATATCACCATCCAACACTTCTTGCCTCTGACAGTTGGTCTCTGAAGTCTCAGGCTCATCCTCGTCAGGGTCCGTCTCCTCAGAGGAGTCTGTTGACATACCCTCGGATTTGTTTGCATCTTTGACTCTTGAGCGTGGGTACTTTTTACAGAACATAAACTGGCTTCTCTGATCCTCTATATATTTCTCGGTGAGGCCATGTGTGGTGTAATGTTTGAATATATTCCGTTCAGTCCGTTCAACTGTGTCGCAGCCTTTTATCATGCATGGATATTGCAAAGATAATTTTTGGGTGCAGATGGCAGATGCCTCATCCATAGATTTCAGAGAGGGTTTTCCAAAGTTAGTCCAGTGGTCGAGCGATCCGTCATCTTTCTTAGTGTTTTTCTTGTTCAATTTGACTGCGTTTTCAATGTTCTCTTTGCCATTGTTGGGCTTGACGCATGTTGTTCTCTGTTGCTGTGTTCTGGGAATATAAATTAAATCATGCTTTTTCATCTCATGACGAAGAAGATTTGACTTTGTAGTGTAGACCCGGTCACAGCCATCATACCCACACTTAAAAGTCTGATCCACACTGCCTCTCTCAGAGATGTTTATTTCCTTGTGAAAGTTTTTGATGTGGTCAATGTATTTCTCCACAGAGGTGAAGGAGAGTGTACATTCTGACCGGTCACACTGGAATGTCCCTATATTGAGGCTTGACATCATAGCAGTGGTTTTATCTCGAGTGAATTTATGAAGCAATAGGTAATGCTGCACCAAGGTTGTAATCCCTGGAAATATCCTTGAACAGTCTTTCACTTGACATCGGATTTCATTATTCTCAACTTCAGCAGCTTGTTCACCAGTGACAGCCTTTACAGTATCAAGGTCTCCTGAAGACAGGGGAAGGGATGACTGATGCATAGCCCTAGAGTGAAGGATCAGATTTTGCTGGATGGTAAAGGCTGCAGCGCATCCTTCATGAACACAACGGTAGGGCCTATATGGACTGAAAGAATTGTCAGCGTCACACAGTTGAAGCCCCAACCTTTTCTGAACCTTTTCTTTCCTTTGGAAATTAACCTCATCTTTGGATATTGTGTTTTTTGAACAACTTGCTTTTTCTGGTGAGGGTTTCACAGCCTGGCTGGATCCCACCTCTGTTGCATGGCTAAAAGATCTAGCATCGGAACGTGCAGCTGGCCTCTCCGCAGAGTCACCTTGACCTAATTTTTGCTTCAACACTGGAGTGTGGTTAATTTGTGAGGCTGTCATTAATGTCTCATTCTTGGTATATCTGGTCTTTGATGGTGATTCTAATTCGTAAAATGACTTGTCCAAGTCATCCAAGGTATCTTGTGGTGATTGCACTCTCTCAACTGTTAATTGATGCATGGAATCCTCTTGAACTGCATCTCCAGCTGTAATGATCTCAGAGGATTGTGCATGATTTGTGCTTTGAATTGAACAGCCAGTGTCAATATCAAGTGGTTCTTGTTTGATGAAAGTTGACACAACTGAAGATCCAGTTCCATGACTACTCTCTACCTCTGTTTCAATATTGGGGTTGCTTGACCTTTTTTTGCGATTTCCGACCTTTAACTTGTTCATCTCTGCCTGCGTCAGGTGGTGGACTTTTTCATAGTGAATTCTTAGGCCTGTGGTTCTGGTAAATGTTTTTGGGCAAATGTAACAAGGATATGGAGAGAATTTGACTGGGGTTTTCTTGAGTTCCTCAATCATCTCAATGGTGTAATCATGAACTCTACCAAGGTGTCTGAATAATGCCTCTTTTGTCATGAACCCATATTCACAATAATCCATTTCACACTTGAACGGCTTGGGGCCATTGTCACGATTCTGGTCTTCCTTCTTGACAATCGTTTTTGTTGTCGTGTTTTGAACATTATCTTTTTGCATGACATTATAGCTTGAGATGGCATTGCTTTGGCTACCACTGTACTTTGAGGAACAAGTTTCCTGCAAACTTTTCTCATGTGCAGCTTCAACTAAATCCAACATTTGTAGGGCATTTTGAATTTCTATAACCTTGTCATCTTGACATGCCGCAAAGGAAGATGCACTTGACCTTTTTTCAGCAAGACTGCCTTTTGACTCCCCATCCTGCTGACTGCCAGCATAATTCTTTGACTCTTTCAATTCTATCCACACTGTTTTATTTGTGCTGAGTTTGGATTGTCTATTGGCCGAAACTGAAGGAAAAGTTTTTGATGATTGAGAATCCAGTGGTTTTTGGGTTTCCTTTTGTGACAAATTAGAAGGATTTGGCGTGGAGGGATTACCAACACCTTCCTGTGGGAATTCACCATTTAGTATGTTGTATATTGATCCAGTTTCAGGAACGTTTGGGTCATTGAGAAAGTCGAGAAATGACATAGGCAAATCAGCCGCTAAGTCCATTTCAACTAATGGCTTGCACTGGGAGCGTTTTGAAAGATGACCTCCGAGAGACTTTGTGCTTGAGAATTCTCTAAAGCATCTTCGGCAGATGACTTTGCCATCCTTTATGATAGCAGGCCATTTCGTTCTCTTGCTGAGTCTGCAGCGTTTTACTTTCTGTGTCTCATGATCAGCAATCTTCTCATCTGCAGGGATAGCTTCAGATTCTGCATGAGTGTCCTCATTGTACGATACATCTTTTTGGATAGAAGCATGCGGACTAAGAAGCATTTCATCTACAGAGCTGCTCATCTGATTCTCATAATTGGGTGATGTAAGATGAGTTACATCCTCCATGTTGGTCATCTCCACTGTGTTTCTTGGTGCTACTTGACCATCATGGCTCACTGCATTGCTTGGAATGTCTATTGATGCCCTTGAATTAAGGACATATTCATTTGGGACATATGAAACATGGGAACCTCCAGCTGACAAATTGTTACTTTCTTGGCCAGACATACTGGAATAGTTTTTTCCCATTAGGGAAACATCAACATTATCCCCAGAATTAGTTATCCCATAGTGTTGTCCTCCATTATCCAGCATAAGAGAGCTTGACACATATTCCGACATCTGATTCATCAGACTTGACTCTGATTTAATGGGTTGGATGGCACTATCATGCATATTTGCTGGTGTATGTTCTCTGCCCCTTTCTAACAGTTGATACGGTTCTGATTGCCAAGGAGTTATGCTCTTATTGGGGTATTCATTCAGATGGAAGACCTCTGCATAGCAATCGTTCAATGTAGATGTCCATGAGTCACCCATCTCGGACTGCATTAGACCAGTCTGGTTTGGGGGGGTTTCCCAAACAGGACAAATTGCAGGTAAATTTGAACATGCCACCGGATATTCAAACTGCTGTAATCCACTATTGCTGCATAGTGGGGCTTGATGAAGTAATGTTTTGTTCTCTGGGTCCTGTGAAGTCTTGTTCACTGATGGAACCTTTCTCGAAGTTATTTTGACAACTTTCTTGTACTTCTTTGCCAGTTTCCAGTCTTCAAAAATGTCTGGATGGTTTTTCTTTACATGTCGGGAGAGACTTTTGGAGGTACTGTATTTGCGGTCACATGCTTCAAGTGGACAACTATACTCATCCTCATCTCTACCAGTTATTGCAGGAGTGTTTTGATATGGATGTAGAATAAATGGGGGTTCACTCTTAATTTCTCGTGGAGGAAAGTCCTGTGGCAACACTTTCTGAACAGCTTCAGTTGGTCTGTTATTCTGCTCCTCTTTTGGGCACCCTTTCAAAGGATTTGTTCCACAGTGATATTGGGGATCCACATGATTTGCTATCATTTCTTGGCGTGGGACAACAGGAGATAGTTTTGCATTCTCCAATCCCAGCTTAGTTTTGATCAGTGGAACATAACACTTCCGAAACTCCTTTCTGGGATTGACAACAGAACTGCTCAACATACTCTCGACTGAATGTTTTATTTTCATTGGGCATTTTGGGTTCTCAGGAACTGTTAACGAACCTGATTTAACCACTTCTTCCGTCACATAATCCTGTGCCGTCTTCTGATCTAGATTGACAGAGGCAGAGCAAGTTTCCTCTTGCCTAGCGGAGCACTGGGTGGAAGGTTCTATTTCAGGTATAGGATTGTTCTCATTTGCGACGGGCATTTCATTAGTGTCATGGTTCTGCTGATGCAAATTTAGCTGGGACTGTGAATAGAAAATATTCCCACAATTAGCTATTTTGCAAGTGAATGTAAGGTAATGTTGTGCCTCATGATCATACAACAGGTAGGCCTCGTTGAAAATCCTTCCACAATTAGGAAACATACACTGTGACTTAAAGTCAGTGTGTTGTTTTTTGTGCATGAGAAGTTCCGAATTGCAGTGAAAGCTGGCTGTGCAATTCAGCTGTATGCAATAGTATGGCTTAGCGCCACAGTGCATTTGCAAATGATCATTGAGATGTCTGGAATTCACAAACTGCCGACGGCAATACTGACACACAACCTTCTGTCGTTGTATCTCCAGAAAACGTGTTGCTTCCTCGTCATTTTTGTGGGCTTTTACATGCGTTACAAGACTCCGAAAAAACTTGAATACCTTCTGACAGTATGTAACAGGGCAGACACAATCCTCAGTAAATTCTGCTTCATATCTAGTTGGTACAGGCTTTTGAGGACTGACCTTAGTTTGTACAGGCTTTGGAGGACTGACTTTGACCGTTTCAGCACTGTTGCAATTTCCATCCAGAGAATGAGCATCATTTGGACTGACAATGGTCTCTGCCTCAAGCTTCACCACAGCTCCGTCTTTAAAATTATTACAATGACTACTGGTAGATTGCGTTGGCTTGGGCAATTTCCTTGTTGCTTTCATAGCAGCAAGTCGCTCTTTGCAAGACTGCTTCACGTGGGATGCTACATGTGGCTCAAGAATCTCCTTAGTGTCAAAGCTGTCAGCACAAATTGGACAGGTGTAGACCCCATCTTTAAAATGCTTCTGTGCATGGCGAACTATCCTGTGGCCAAGGAACTCTTTATCACATAGAACACAATACTGCATATAGGCTCGCCAATTCCTAAATCTTGCAGATACAAACCCTTTCTCCCTTAATTTCTTAGCTTCCCTATTTTTCTCTTTTTCATCTGCAATTTCATTCAATTCATTTGTAGTATTCAAAATAAAGTCCTCAAGGTCTTTGAATTCTGGACCTTTTTCTGCTGCATCATCCTCAAGTCCCTCATCTGCGTCATTGAGAGTGTCGATAGATGACACAATGGATCCCTCCTCACCCATCAATGCCAAACAATTGCGCTTCAAGGTTCTCCAGTCCCAGAACTCTGGATCAAAAGGCCACTGTGTCTTCAAGGCCAACAGTAACTCACAGCGTAGTGAGTTGGGTACTGGAAGATTCTCGTCCTCAAGCTTTTCATCAGGTTCATTATAGAGTGCTTCAACAGCATAATAGGAGTCCACAGTTGGCTGAAAGAGGAACTCTGTTAGTTGGCATGCCCGTTTCACCTCAAAATCAGTGGGCAAAAGGCAGGAAATAGTTTTGCAGATGGTGGTCCTGCTGTCCGTGTTGTCACTGGATGCCATTTGTAGAGCTTGAATGCACATTTCAATGCACACCGGCAGTCCCACTTCTCCAACCTGAGAAAAAATAAAGCAAAAGTCAGTCATGAGAATATAAATCGTTACATGGTATATCCAAGCAGTAACCTATACAATTTTACACATTCAAGAATTTCACCTCCGATTGGATAACCTTGATGAGGAAGAGGATATGACAGACGCTCCTGGAAAGCAGAACCAACTTTCTGCATTGACCAAGAAATGCATCAGCTGAAGACTCTGACCGCATTAAAAGCTTGCTCCAGAATAGTGTGAGCTCCCTGTAAAAAGAAAAGTGTATCATCATTGGTCTGTCACACATGAAGGGCTTTACAAGAGATAAGTTTGTCGTCGACATACGACATCCATTAGGAGGTTGGCTCACTTATTTTTGTCTCCTTTACATACTAAATGTATTATTACTTTTCTAACTCTGTAATATGATCATAATGATCAATACTTTGTATTTATGTACCTTTCATATAATTTCAAGAAAAACATTTAGAGAAATGTATATTGTACCTGTTACACCCCACCCCACGGAAAAAAATAACGAAATAAATACAAATTACGTCACATTCACATTAAACAAAGCAAGTGGAAAATGGAAATTAGATGGCAATACTCACCAGGCACAATACACATCTCCCTGGAGAAGCTGCCGCTCAAGGAATGCAGAGCACAAACAAAGGGCTCCTTTTTCATCCCCATCCGACTCCAGGTTACAAATCATCTCCAATCCATCCTTACAGTCTACCTGCATGATCTGACCCAGAGATAACATGTCATAATTATGGTATTCTACAGTCACCCACAGTTGATGATTTTCCATCAGGGTTATTTTCATTCATAATTATCCAACTGGAGTTTGTCATTTCATTCCTTCATCAAAACTCCATCAGTTTGGCTCAGTTGGTAGAGCATGGGGCTCGCAACACCAGGGCTGCGGGTTCGATTCCCACTGGGGACCAGCACGAAAATGTATGCACTCACTACTGTAAGTCACTCTGAATAAGAGCGTCTGCTAAATGACTCAAATCTTTATAAAAAAAAGAAAATAATTAAATTTTAAAAAGACAAGCCCTTGTTCAACCTCCTTTTTTGAATGCACTAGTCTGTTAAACGACTTGATGTAAAAAATGCTATCCACTCACCTCTTGCATGAGTTGTTCTTGTGTTTTTGTCATACACAGGCAAACAAGGTACGTCTGCTTGAAGTTTCCCTTTCCTTCATACTCTGGATACTCTGAGCACATCTTCGCTAAGACAGCTGCTTTCTCTGCTCGATTCTGTTTGATAAGGTGCTTTATTCGCATACTAAGGAGTGTGGGACCTTCTATTTGCAGGAACTCATGAACTGGGGAGTAGAAAAAGGGAACACGATTACAAATAACACTACTGAGCAGTCACCACAACATTTAAAAAATCAGTCATCTCATGTGTTCAAAGTTCTTGCAACAAAAAACTACACAGGTAGGCTAAAACTAACCTCTGTCAATTTCAGGCATCTCATTAGACAGAATGCTGCTCAGAGTGGTGTTGGTCCACACGCCAGGCTCCTGTGCCATAGCTGATAGCATGTGAAGCTGTGTGTTCCCATGTTTTTGCAGAAGGCTGTGTGCCGACTGTAAAGGAGAGCATATAACTTAATACTTTAGAGCTATGCAAAACATATAAACTCAACTTTTCAAAACGTAGGCCTAGATTAACTAATTATGTCAAACAGGGTGATATGTGCATGTTTCAATGCATGCACATATCATATATTTTCTACTTTGATTGGGTCACCTAGTCATTTTTCAAAAGATAATTGGCATAATAGGCTCATTACAAACATTGCTGTTCTAAGAGCAAAAGAAAAATAGAGCAGCACTGGAGACTAACCTTGACACAGGACTGGAACTCCTCCCATAAGGCACCAGGGACACTCTCAGGCAATGAGAGCAGGAGCTCCACACAGCTCCTGCAAGTAAAACAGGGTCATTCAATGAGTTTGTTTTGGTTCATGCTAATGATGCTACAGTTGTGTGCAGATTACTAAAATTAAAGAAGCACTACCCCCTTCTGCCGCAGCTCATATACGCAA